>NW_009661368.1:4003584-4011774 GCF_000708025.1 Charadrius vociferus
TGCTGAACCTGCTCCCCTCAGGGGAGGGGAGGGTTGGCCACACAGAAAGAGGGGGGGGGGCTTTTCCCCTCCGTCCTTCAGCAGAGACAAGAGGTGCACGGCTTGCTTATTCACTTTCCACGTTCTGTAACCGGACTCGTTTTGTCTGCTGAAATCTCTGGCCTTGTTTCCAGGTGACAACATGTGACAATAGTGATTTCTTACCCTGACAGCAGGAACACGCTGAGCAGGATTTTGAACACCGAGCAGCAAAGTATGTCTGTCAACACTTCATATTGCTGATGTGTGTTCACCTAAACTGTTTGTGCTCTTTTAACCTCTCCCAGCCTTCTCAGAGCAAGACTAGCACCAAGACTGACAGCTTCCCAAACAAACTCCGGTCCACCTAGCAGAGCCTGCATGGATGTGACCGCAGGAGCCCAGGGAAAATGGAAGGATAACAGAAGTAAATCCCCCAGCCTGCAGAAGGTATTAAGTGATAAAATACATCGGAATGTCCGGTATATTCTCCTGCATAGCTGTCTTCCCCTCTGCAGTTTTATGCCATCAGTGAGCCAAGAGCCCTAAGCGTTCTAGCATAGGAGGTGGTTAGAAAAAAGCAAGTAGCACATCCTCCCCCTCTGTCCCCAAATGCATCGTGAGGTAATCTGAAAGTCAACCGTAACTTGTGGGCAAGCTAACCTCTCTAGCTCATTTTGGGTAGTAATTGATACTTCGCCAGGGAAAGGGGTTAACTTCCATGAGAGACCCTGTTGTACAGGACTCAAACACGCCGGAGGGAGGAATGGGAGAGGTGCAAAAGGAAAGGGGTTACTGTGCTCCCTCTGTCCCGCATTACTTGTACACCTGATACACCTGCATTTAAGAGACATTACCTCTGGGCAGCTTCTTGCAATTTCACGGGTTGCTTGGCGCTGAGGTAAATCAAGCAGGCATCTGCCACTTTATTCAGGTCACTCTCGCCTGCAGAAATGGAACATAAAAGAAGGATAGGAGGTAACCTACTCAGCGGCTGCTGCCTAACAGAATGAGCTCTAAATTGGCAGCAAGTGGCTTCTGAGCCTTTGAACTGCCTGACCCAGAGCTCTTCTGACCTCACCTCTTAAGCATCTTGCTGCAAAGCTAGGAAAGCAATCAAGGGCATTGAGAGGAAAAGAGCAACTAGCCAGCAAACCTTCTCCCTCATCAAAGTCAGCTCCAGAAATTTAACCTAGGAGAATTTCAGAGAGTTTCATTCAGCAGAAGAATGCGACGTGCTGCATTTAAAGGGTCACACAGAGAGATGCCCCAAAATGGAACCAGTCAACTTAGCCACAAGTCTTATCTGGGCTCCAGTTTTTCAGTTAATTAAGAACAAAGCATGGCCCAACAGGTCTCCTATTTGTCTCTTGGGGAGTAAAGAGTGACCAGCACCTCTTTACAGAGCTCTCAAAGAGCCCGGCAGGACCTGAATGGGATGAGGCTGGAGAAGATCAGGAAATCAATCCCATGGGGTAGCAGAAGGATGAGAAACAAGCGTGGGCCTGGGCGGCCGAGATGAAAGGAGAAGAGATAAGTCTGGCATAGATCTTATACAACCTGGTACTTTCGCTGGAACTCACCCATGTCCAACTTCTCGCACAGAGAACCCAGTCCCTGCAACACAGCCAGCTGCAACTTGAAGGCAAGCGTGTGGTTGTACACAGGCCCGGCTCTGGCACTTGCTGGGGCTTGGCTGAGGAGGGAACTGGTCAGCTTAGGCAGGACATCTTTGGAGAATCTCTGCCTCAGAAAGTCCCCACACTTTTGAGCCAGGGTACAGAGCACCTAGTGGAGAAATGTCAGTTACTGGAGGGTAAGCGCACACACAGGTCTGGGAGGAGCTCCACAATCCTCACCAGCTTGGGGGAGGAGGCATTCGTTCTCCCTTGATAATTCTTTTGCAGTTGAGAGCCATGTGATCACACCTGCCACAGTTTCCCATCACGAGCAGAAGGCAAATGCTCGATGGGGAGGTTGAGTGACCTGCACCCTGCTCTCCAGTTTCACATGGCTAACCTCCCGGGACTGCCCCTCTCTCATTAGCACAGTAAAGGTAAGAGTAGTTTGTGAAGTCTTGTTCAGAATTGCTGGAGGAGCCTCTGATGGAATATGCCATTAAAATTTAAATAACCTTTGCAGTGGAAACAGTCCAAGCATACCAGAGAACAGAAAGGCCAATTGGCTACAGCATAGGGCACCCAGCACTACTGGTGTGTGCCCAGGATATAAACCAAACTGGTCTAGAGAATGGCTTTAAATACATGAAAAAATGAATTAGGGATCCACGGGGCCAACCCACATGGCAAAAACATGTTTCTCTCTTGGAACTTCACTAAGTTCCTGGCCTTAGTGTGCAGGACTGAGATGCTGGTTATGTTGTATTTGGCTTACACTGATACCACGCTTCCTGTCCTGAGATTTAGGAAGGAAGACGCTCCTGGAGGATTTCTTGTAACAGAACCCAAACTCAGTGCTAATTGTAATGATCCCTTGAACTTTTCAAGAGTTAATTCATTTTTGTGTAGCAATCTCTCCCTTATTTTAGGGCAGGAACATGTGAGGTACAGCTACTCTGAAATTCTAGTGTATGGCTTCTTGAATTTGGTGAATCAAAACTCTCCTTTTATTCACACTGAAAGATTCTAAAATGAATCTCATTCTGCACAGCAGAGGAAGCCCTGTGAAACCCTGGGGCTGGCAACCTCTGGAAACATGCTTTATTGTCCAGCTTGTGAGCCAGGAAGAGAATGCAGTCAGTTGACACGCTCAGGAGCTCTTTAATAGTGTTGTTATGAGGCTAAGCCTTTGGTTAATGTCCCCCCTTCCCTGCCAATGCCTCAGCTGCGAAACAATCCCTTCTCTTCAGTCTAACACTTCCAAAGGCAGGTGGGTGCTGAGACTGTGGCTCCAGCAAGGACAAGTTGCACTCTACGGTGCCTCTTGACAGCTGCTTAGGCTGTAAAAGAACTGTTTTTCTACTTCCTGCAATAACCACTAATATTGCTGTTTCCCCAAGGAACAGTGGCAAGGTTTTATCTGTGGCCAAGCTGCAGCGGGAGTGGTACAAGCCTACCCACTGCAGGGTGGTGACCCTGCGTTCCAAAGCACGTTTAAAAATCACTCCACAAGCTCAGCGCTTCTCTCCTGGGCTGCAGCAATGCCTGAGCCGCTTGCCTTCTAAACACCGGCCTGAAGGCTGTTGGCAGAGATTCGCTGCTGTACCTTGAAGGCTCTGAGCACTGCCAGAGGGTCATCGCTAATCAGCCGGGTGACGAGAGCTGGCCAGACACGATGAGCCATGGGAAGCAGATGGTTTCCGTGAGGATGCAGCACAGTTACACAGAGCTCCAACACGTCCAGGACCTGGGAAGGAGCGGTAGGTAACAGACTTTGAGTGCTGCAGCACCGGCAGCACCAGGCATTTAGGTGGATCCCCAGTGTCAGGCTGGGGAGCCAGAAGAAATAATGGCTTTAATACAAAAGGGTACAGTTTTACCTCAGCACGAACTGGGATAACAGAACAGTGCACAGAGTACAGGCCTGTTTGGAAAGGGACAAGCAGCACAGCGACATAACTTGTGCTGGGTTACAGAGGGGGCTGGAACCAGGGCGTGATTCCTGGCCGGATCCCGCAGGCTGAGCTGTGCACTAGGACCCTACTGCTCCTGTGGCACGGCAGCAGGATCACCTGGTAGGGCTGGGGCCTCTGTGGTAAGAATCTGGGTTATGCCTCACTGCTGCATTTTCTGTCTCGCTTTGCAGTTTAAAAGGAGGCCACCTTCAAAGGATTTTCATAATTAAAAAAAACCCCAGGCTTTTAGCCCTGCTTATCATCACCCCAGCAACTTCAGAAATGTTCATCAGTCTGTGCGCTACAGTCTGAGGAAGGGGGATGGGAGGCCTAGATGGAAGAAAGATGCTTCTGCTTTTTCCACCAAAGGCTGAGGCACAAGACTTGAGTATCATGAGCATCAAGGGAAGGTGCGTGATATGCAGCCACCCTTTAGATTCTGTCCAGCCTGGCTGCCGTTGGTAAAACAGACTACTCCCAGAAAACTGCCTCTCTTTCTCTTGCCAGACTTGGAGCGTCTGTCCTGAATAAACATATGGCAGCACTAACCTCATTACAGCAGGAAGCCCAACACGCATCATGCACATGTTGACGAACTACCAGCCCCCTTCGTGGGCACCACCTGTCCCTTCAAAGCCGGCGTTTACTAACCTTCAGCCGCACTCGGAGGTTCCCGTCAGACAGCAAGTGGATGCACCTCTCCATCACATCTTTGGCCAGTTGAGCATGGCTTGGCAGTGGAGTTTCTCCTTCTGTGTCAGAGTTGTTTGGCTCTGGCTTAGGAAGGGGGGGAACATCATCTGGAAGACAAAACCACTACTGAAGCCATGAAAATGACTTGGAAGCTCTGGGAGAACACAATACCCACTCACAACTACTCTGCAAGTTCCCAAGTGAGGCCTTTGGCATTTTTTAACATATTTAGATATAGTCAAGTCTACGCTTGAGTTCTGTGAGTTACAACGTCAGATTCAGTTAAGAGTGTGGGACTAGGGAAGGTTTGCTTTCTTTACTGGACAATGCAGTTGGTTTGACATTTGCAGTCTCTCCTCACCATGGACTTATTTCCCATTGATTTTTATTAAAAATGAAAAGCCTGGGTATTTAAAGATGAAGTACTTAAAGGTCAGGATTGCAGCATAGCCCAGTAAAGACTAAAAAGTTCCCTATATGAATGTCTGCAGGGCCTGTCAAGGCCAAGTGAGAAGGGAGTGGTGGCATCATTAGCCAGGAGAAAATGGTGCAGGAATTCCCAAGGGAGGGCGAGGAAAATGCAGTAGGATCCCGGAAAGAGGAAACTTTGGGTCCTGAACCCAAATGGCCTGTTATGAGGTAAGAAAAAACATAGTGTCCTTGTGTCTTAGAGCCACACAAGCCTTGATCTGCAAGCATTTCAATTCCTCCCACCGCCACTCCTGGAACAAAGCAAGAACACCCAGCAGCAACTTACATGAGCTATGGTCAGCTCAAAGCAGACCTGAGACTGTCAGGAGTGTGCTGGGCTTTCAGCCTGGGCTCAAGCCCCCATCTGACAAAAGGAAACCTCAGAGATCACTGTCTTTCTCTGAGCTGAACATACTCTTCTCCAGTCACGCACAGTACTGACCTGTCTCCTCATCCCCCGTGTCAGAAAGATTGCCCTCTGCGATCTGCTTCTGTCTGACATAGTCAAGAAAGAATTGTTCCACTTCTTGCCTTGTCACCACCTGCTGCCCCTGGGACAAAGTCCTGCTCTGCCACTCGGCAGTCTGCTTTTGTTGGTGTTCCTCGCAGGACGATCCAAACCACTGCACTGCAAAAAAGGAAGTGATATGTCACTAAGCAACCACGATCCCCTCCTGCAAGTCAGCAAGGTACCACAGACTCCTTGAGAGATGAACGTGACTCTCAGGTCTCATGGGACTGAACTACAGAATCAGGCACCTTCTGTCACATCACCGTGACCTGCCTGATGGTATGGGAATGTTAAACCCTGATGCAAACAGGAAAACACTCCACGTGCTTCTACAGAAGGTTTATGGGAGCAGTAAATCCATCCTTTCTCAACTACTAAAGGCCACGTTCCTGCAAGTCTGCAGGTCAGACAAACAGAAACTGGTTGTGGAGAGGGGAAGCTATTGGTGATCTTTGCTTGAGAGCTGGCCCACCAAGCAAAGCAAAGTTGCCATCATGCTGCAGTGCCTCAGTTACTTGAAATCTCCCATGCCAAGTTGAAAGGTCAAAGATAAGTACCCTTAGTTACAGTAAGACTGAATTACACGAAGTAAACGTAATTTAGATACCTAAAGCTGTCATTACTGAGTGGAGAACCCTGAGGAAGGTGGAAGCCTGGTTATTGTAAGACTGATCTAGTGTAGACAGGACATCTTGGATAACATCTTCTATCAGTGGCAACAAGCTGGCATCTGAATGCCTCAGCATAGTGTCCAGGACCTGGGAAGCATGTGGCTGATGTGCCAGCTGGCGCAAATTCAGGGAAATCCCATTCACCAGATAGTCAGAATTCTCATTAATCAAACACTGCACAGAGTCGTAACTGCAGGCCTCGCATATGTCTACCAGAGTCCCCAGTGCTGTCTCACTGATGAGCAGGGTCTTGTCACCAGCCTTCTCCAACACAGGGTAGAGAGCTGACAGCAGAAGCAACCGGAACTCCTTCCCGAGGACAGCAGCAAAGCAGCCGACACCTTCCAGCTGGATGCAGATCTGCCAGATGTTGCTGTTCATGGTGCGGGTTGTTACGTGTGGCTCTGGAGACGGAAGGAGAATGCTGCTGCATGTGCCTCCTGGACGGGCACTGACTCCTGAATGCTGCACAGAGTGTTCGTGGCTGATTTCTTCTGTATCAATGCTAGTGATCAAATACCAGTTCGCCTGGTCTGTATACTCATCGACAATGGACATTATAGACCCTTTGAGATCATCCATGTTCGGTGAAACTTCCCTCTCCCAAAGGACATCCACTCCCACTCCAGCAGCTCCTGCAATCAGCTCATTGAGGACCATCGCTGCCTGCTTTCGGTACATGCCAGATTCGCTGTACAGCCCCATGAAATGGTCCACAAGCAAATAGAGGTTCCCGTAGTAGCCAAGAACACGACAAACTTGCTGAAGGAGCTGGAAAACTTTCTCCTCCGTGAAGAAGCGGAAGTATTTCTTCTGACATCTGCCTTTCCGTCCACCATGCTGCAAGGAGCCCGAAGATCCGCATACACTCTCGCAGCCCCAGCGTCTGTCTTCCACTATCTTCACATCTGTCACATCCAACTCCAGAACTTGCATCAGCGCTTTGGATAGACGGTGGAGGTGGGATACGGAGTTGAGGACAATGTTAATCTTGGGGCCTAGTAGCTTCAAATAGCCGAGCAACAAGCTCAACGTGGAAACCTTGCCCGTGTCATCCTGAGAGTTCACGAGGCGAGGAAGAGCTGTGGCAAGGGAATGGAGGTTCTCAGAGAGGACATCAGCAAGAGCCCTGTTCTGTGCTACAATCCTCTGCTCTGCAATGCCTTGCAGAACCTCGTTACACCTGCTTTGGACTTCGCTGTTTTCATCGTTCACCAGCCCAACCAAAGCCTTTAAAAGATGACTGAATGAGTCCACCAGCGACTGACTGCAGTTCCTCAGTAAGTGGTGGACCAATTCCACCAGCTCCAGTCTCACTTTCCAGTGGGGGTGAACTGAAGAAAATTCAACCATTTTCTGCAGGAGAAGAGAGAGTTTTTCAGCAGTACTTTTACTCCAGTCAGGTCCTCTGTGGACCATTAGTTCTGATATTCTGCTTTGTTCTGCTGGCAGCTTTTCTTTATTCTTTGGGATTCTGGCTAGCTGTGCATCAGCCATTACCAAGCCAACAATCAGATAAAAGAGTCTGATGGCAGAAACAGTGGGTTTGTGACCTTGTTTGACATCTCCAGTAATAACCCGAGACAGCGTAATGGAAATCCCAGGCAGAAAAGAAGCAAACAAATCCCCACATTGCTGTGCCTCGTCTTCATCTAGGTGTCGATGCTCTTGGCAGTCACACTGCAGAACTAGGACCTGTAAGCACTTCAAAGCAGAGATCTTAATTTGCCTTGCTCTTTCTTGCTCTGCTAGGCCCAGAAGCAAAGATACAGCAAATCCTAAGAGAGGAAGGGTGGAAGGTTGATACAGAGACAAGATAACATCCCCATAAGCTGAATGCATCAGGGTGTGGAGTGCCTGGATTACAGCCAGCTTCAACTCCTCTGACAGGGAGGCTGGTTTGCTTGAGCCAGACGGGGGAGAGAGGCACGTGCAGAGCTCAGAAAAAAGCTCCTGCAGGAGCTCCTGCTTCTTCACGCAGGTCGCTGCGAGGACGGAGGAAATGCACTGCACCACGCTCTGCACCAGGCGCTCCTGCTTGGGCCCCGGCACCTTCAGGGCAAAGCGCAGGGGGAAGAGGACGTACTCCTGCAGCTCCTGCAGGGCCGAGGCGCTGACCGCCGCCAGGTGGGCCTGCAGGCGCGCCACGTTCTCCACGGTCTGTACCCTCGTCAGCTGCACGCAGACGGGGCGCAGGGCCCCGAAGGCCTCCTGGGGGGTGTCGAAGACGGCCATGCTGGGGCGCCGGCGGG
>NW_009661368.1:4012240-4020803 GCF_000708025.1 Charadrius vociferus
CCCGCCGCCATGTCTTCCTTCTCGGAGTCGGCGCTGGAGAAGAAGCTGTCGGAGCTGAGCAACTCCCAGCAGAGCGTGCAGACGCTCTCCCTGTGGCTCATCCACCACCGCAAGCACGCAGGGCCCATCGTCTCCGTCTGGCACCGGGAGCTCCGCAAAGGTACGAGGGGCCGGTTCGTCCCTCACGGCGGTCTCTGAGCCTTTGGGGTCGGCGCGGGGAAGGCCCTGTCAGGCGTGAGGGGCGGGAAGGGGCGGTTTAAGGGGAGCCTGGGCGCCGCTCTCCCGCTGTCGTGGTTATTTGTTAAACTTCCTGGGGAGTATCGCGCATAAGTACGTGGGGTGTGCGTGTTCCGGTGCGTGCTGTTAAAGGTGGTGTTTAGGAAGACCTAGTAGGATAGAAACGTTGGTTAATGCAGTGAAATATTAGTTGAGAGGGGAGAGGATGCTCAGCCACGCTGCTTCGCTGGGCCAGGCAGATGGGATGTAAAACAAACACGTACTGACCATTTTCCCCTGGGTGTGCTCAAGTTCACTGTGAAGTGCTTTGTCGGCTGCTTAGCTTTTAGATCTCGCTTTTATAAATTTTGCTTTGGGATTTGTGCTGTTTATCCATTACAGAATGGCACTAAGAGATTAGGAGATAACCAAAGTAAAAGTGGTTGTAGAGATTGATGAAAAAGGTTTGGTGGTATCATCCGGAAATATTTTGTGCCTTTTTTTTTTTTCCTTGCAGATTAACTTAACTAACGTTTGCCTTCCTAAGTGCTGGTAACTTCTCAAATTGCTTCATAATGAAGTCAGGGAGCCTACCAGTGTCAGTGTTGATGCTCTGTCCCCAGGGGCAGCTGTGAAACCAGCCAGTGTCACCTTTCTCATCCTGGGCAGCCAGCAGTGTTAGCCCTTTGGAGCGGATGGTGCTGATGAAGTCCTAGCTGGAGTATCTTTCATGCGATCACTAGAGTATATTAAGTATGAATTTTTGAAAGATCTGAGTTTGGCCTGCTGTGGAAATAAACGCTTTTGTTTTCTGTCTCGTGCGTGCATATTTGCGGCCATTGCACTCCGGAGTACCGTGTCTCCCACTGTGGCCATAGTAAAATAGAAACTGATGGTGTCAAGATGGGAAAAGTTATGGTATATGGAAGAAATGATATGTTGCTTTGGCACAGCATTGTCTGGAAAAATACTTGAGTCTTCACAATAGCTTTCTCCTGCAATGTCACTCTGTTCTGAATTGAGCGCTTCTATACCAAGTTTTTTTCCTGAAGTTAATTAATGAAAAATAAGTCCGTTGTTACATTAATTTGCTGGTATGTTAGCACAGCTCATTTTAATCATGTTTTGAAAGTTTTTCATGTGTTACTGTGCGCAAAAAGTATTAAGCTTACGTTTGTTTTATAAATTAGTTAGAAAAAAGCCCAACAGAAGTAAGGAGATCAAGAACTATTTGACTTGAAGGCCTCTGATTTGCCTTGGTAACATGGAATTATTTTTAACTTGTTTTTAGGCTAAAAAGCTATAAGCAACTTTGAAAGCCATATTAATGATTCCAGGTGAAAGAAGTGAGAAATAAATGCAATATCTCTCTCTTTTTTTTTTTCTCTTTCTTCTTTTATTTCCCTTTCCCAGCAAAATCAAGTAGGAAACTTACTTTCCTATATTTAGCAAATGATGTCATCCAGAACAGTAAGAGGAAAGGTCCTGAATTTACTAGGGAATTTGAATCTGTTCTTGTGGATGCTTTTTCTCATGTTGCCAGGTATGTTGCTGTGTTATGTATTTCTTCAACTTTTTTCTCTAGAGATTTTAATTCTTGTTATACAGAGTTAAATTCAACTGGATTTTGTTGGGGTTTGTGTTTGGTTTTTTTTAAGTCTCAGGGATCCTTGTATCCTCTCTGTAGTAGAGATTGGATTCTGACTACTTTGCATCTGGGAACTATTTAGCGTTAATGTTTTTCTTTGGAGAAACTTGTTTGTATGTGAATCAGACCCTCGCAGCTTTATGCATTTGCTCTCTGCATGCAACTCCTATATACTTTATTTTAATTGTTACCAAAAGATCTTGCGGATCTGTTCATAGGTATTGAAATTGAATAGTTGCATGTATTTATTAAAGCCACATAATGAATGGCTCTTCCCCGTTGTCAGAAGACTTTAAAAGAGCTGATATTTTGTGTCACTGGATTCTCGTCAGTCTTCTGGTTGCAGTTTCTTTTTGCATTGCTTGTTTTAATGGTTATCTGATCATTAGTCTGCTTGCTAGAGGAAGAAAGAATTTCATACGTAAAAGGGAAGAAGTGATGCAGCTACTATTCTATCAAAAATGGACTATAATTTGGTAAAGTCAGAAGACTTTAAAAGAGCTGATATTTTGTGTCACTGGATTCTCGTCAGTCTTCTGGTTGCAGTTTCTTTTTGCATTGCTTGTTTTAATGGTTATCTGATCATTAGTCTGCTTGCTAGAGGAAGAAAGAATTTCATACGTAAAAGGGAAGAAGTGATGCAGCTACTATTCTATCAAAAATGGACTATAATTTGGTTAAGATTTTTCTCTAAATAGCATAATAATTCCTATTATCTTGACTAAACAACTTTAATGTTCTGTGTGTTTAGTGGTATGCTGTTCTTGATGGCTGTCTAACTTTCAGTGCACTATATGAGTACATTTAAGTGCCTAATGATCCAAGCAACCTGCTTTTTAATTGGGATGATATTGTCTGAAACAACTGTTTAACGTTAATACTCTGAATTGTAAACATGTCAACTTGGGGGTATTTTATAGGTCTTCTTACAAATTCAGAATGATAGCAAGATTTTTCCTTCAAAACTTTCTGCCCTTAGTTTCGGGTGGGAATGTGGGGTACTTCCAGGCAATCTTTCATCCCAATAAAAGGGGAAAATTGGCCACTAATGTGTTTTGCACAGTTTGTCTCAGACAATATGAGAAAGATTCTCTCCAAATGTGCAAATATTGATGGATGCAGCTGCTAGTTTGGAAGATGCTCTCTTAAAACATAAGGAATGTTTTTCTGCTGAACTATAATTAATTTCTAATCTTTGAACAGAGAAGCAGATGAGGGCTGCAAAAAGCCCTTGGAACGATTGCTTAACATCTGGCAAGAAAGAAGTGTGTATGGCAGTGAGTTCATACAGCAACTGAAACTTTCTATGGAAGACTCCAATAGTCCTCAAACTAAAGGTAAATGCGTGTTGCTTTTGTTGTATGCTTTGCTTTGTTTTTTTTCTTAAATTGGTATGTGTTTCACTGAAAGTACTGTGAGGAGTTGAGCTCTGGGCTCCTGTAGTTGAGTTGTTGGTGGAGCTGGTCATGGAGGTTCTTCTGGATTGACTTGAGAGAAGTCTGATTTTCATTAAACTCGCAGTTCCAGTTTGAAAGTGCGTTGCCTTGTGACTTGTGGCTGGCTTAAGGTAATTTCTGCTTCTGCTCACGCAGACAGAATACTCCAGTGCTGCTTTTTGATGTGAAGACAAGTAAGTAGGGTGCAAGGAACTGTTGCGTCCACCTTGAGAGTTAAAATTGTCCTACTCTACAGTTCTGTGAGTGGTTATCTGGGTCATTATAATGGTTTATGCAGTATTGTTAGTGCTGTCATTCTCATATTTTTTTTTTTTTTTGCATATTTACTATATTGTATTTTGACTTTTAATAATTGAAAGCTGGAATATATACCCAGAAGCTTGTCTGCTCTCTTTTTTTCTTATGCCAGTTGATGTCATTTGGGGAAAACAGTAATTTTGCGTCATTTAATATCATTAGAACATCATGGTTATAACCTTATTATTGTCTGAGAAGGATGTGAGAAACTGAGTAATAAGTTTCTTGCATTTAAGGTGCTTTTATATTGCTTTGGCAGATACTGCTTCTTCTTCTATAGCATCTGAAAATATTTGACTGGTAGTACTGTAATGAAAAGAGAGAAGCAGTAGGACACCTAACCTATGGAGGCTGGAGGTCATTAAAAATCCAGTGTGTTGCTTTCAGGGGAATATTTGTCCACTTTGCAGCTAAAGGAAGTGTCAGTGTCTTCAAATTAGCTAAAATCACATTGCTGCTTTGACTAAATTTTGCTGTGTTCTCTACAGAGGTGTGATACTTCGTGAGAGAGTTGCCTTAGTCGTTAATAAAGTGCTCTGATGCCATTCTTAGGTGGCAAACACAAGCAAGATATGTCTATGGAGTTGGTAGTTAATACAGAATTAATATGAAGACACACACTTATGGCTGTAGTTTTGTGTGTTTTAATGTGCTTCTTAAGGTGAAATTACTGGATGGGTGCTTTAGCAGCTTACAACGAAGGTCTTCCATCTTACCGTAATTTAAGTATGACATTCAGAAGGTATTGCCATTTTTTCCCCAAATGCTGGGAGGCCAACTGACCTGACTGAAGGGGTTGTCTCTTCTGTATTAGGAAGGACAGAGGGAGTCTCTGCTCTGAGGGGTGGGAGAGGGGAAAGATGGAAGGTGTACAGCGGCTACATGAAATAGCTCATATTGGAGTTTTTCTGTTGTCTGGGTGCAATGGATAAAACACCTCTCTGCCACGAAAGAATAGAATTTATGTGCCTGATTTCCTGTTGAACTGTTTAACTGGTGGTTTGAAATTGTTAATTTCAGGTACCTAGATAAGTGTTTCACAAATGTTTAATTTTTAATCTAAACAAAATGATACTGTGTGTCCAAGAAATACAGCTGTGATTTCCTGGTGATTTGGCAACTGTTGCTCAGTGTCATCCTCCCTTTGGCTGGTGCTATCAATCAGTTCTGCTACTGTTATTTTCTCAACTTAAAAAATGTTTATACAAAATCAAACTCTTCCTAAGTGTAACAGACTTTTGTCTGTGAGAAACAGAATGAAGAAACAGAGTTTTAAGAACAGCTGTGTGCACATCTTCACTTGGCAAGAAACTAGTTTTTGTCTGGGTAATTGGAGATACCATTATAGCATCTTTTATTTTTTAGAACAGTTCAGGCCTTTTCATGAGTGTGAATATTGCTGCTGCCTTGTCAATTCATTGTAAGAAAGAAATTGAGATTTTTAAATTAAATGAAAAATAAATTTGAAAATCTCAGCAGTTCTCCTGAGTTGTTCTCCTTGTTTTGACTGGCTTGTTTTCAAATTAACTTCTTTGTGGTAAGAGCTAGTTGCACATGGGATTTTTATGTATTTCTAAGATAAATTGGTGTTTGTCCAGTTTGTGGTGGGCGACTGTCAATGTTGCAGAAGGCTTTGTTGTTGTTACTCTATTTCATTTTCAAGCAGGTGAACATAAGCGAGATGGACAATAATATATCACATTTTATAGATGAAAGGTTTGTCACAAAAGTGGAAAACCATAGTACGCTGCTCCTCCAAAACAATTCTGACTTCCTGGTTTTGTGTGTACCCAAGGTAGACACAGCTGAGAAATAGGTAGTATTAGTATTTTTAGACTGGTACAAGGTTGGGCCATTGAAACAAAATTTTGAAGCTCCGTAAGGGTACCTGGTGCTGTGGTAATGAATATTCTTTTCTTCAGCCCAAGGTATGGCAACTAGTCTTATGGCTTTTTCATATTGCAGCGTCTTAAATTCCTGGGCTGGTAGGTGCTGCTTTCTGAACAGGATGGCTCTGCTTAGGTTGCAGAGTGTCACCTACAATTAGAGTTGTGAAACTTCCCCAAAAAAAGCAAAGTCCTGCATCAGTGAGAAAAGATATCTTTAAAGCTTATCCGTGTGTATTTCAATGGTGCAGCTTATTTCTTGTTTCATTAGTTGCAAGGCCTTGGGTAAAGGTGTAGCAATTCAGTTGGCCGCACCTGGGAAGTTCCTGCCTTGGAACGGAATTGCTTGCACAGATAATGAAGCTTTCCCTTCAGAGAGGTGGAGGGGAAAGAATACCAGACCTTTCTAAGCATTATATTCCCTGTTTTTGACTTCCTCGGTGGTGCAGCTTACTACCGTATTTTAGTCTTTCAGATTCCTTAAGGAAATGTACATATACATGGAAATGACCTTTTGAATATTGGTATCTTTCTTACATTGTTTTAACTCTAAATGTAATCGTTAAGCTTGCATTTGCTTTCTCATTAATCTTATTTTTGTTAGCGTGTTTCTTTTTACAAGCAGTAAGAAGAAGAACCACCCATTTATCTTAAAGCCTGGGAAAACTAGGTCTGTAGAGGTTTGATGTCAAATCCTTTAGGTCATACAACCTATATAGCTGACATTTTCATTGTCTTTGTAATAAGCAGTTGAAGGAAGTCCTTGAATGTGCTCTGATGTAGGAGTGTCACACTGTAACACAGAACTGAATTGCTACTCATCCGCTCTGGTTGTCTTTGTATTGCAAATTCTGGCACAGGAAGTCAGACCCATATTAAAATATGGAGAAAAACATCAGAGAGCAGAGGAGGCAGGGGTGCTTCCAAGAATAACTGAAATAAAGGCACCTGGGGACAGGACTAAGTATAATTTTGGAACAGGTCAACTCCAGTTATGCTTCACCTAGGAGAGGCTACCAACAAATGTATGTTGTAATGAGAACTTAAACAATCACGGGTAACCTACCTCCAAAGAAACTAAGGGTTAGAACAGTTGGAAGATAGACTGGTCCATTGGGTTTCTGTGATGTCTTCTTCCATCTGATTGTTCTGTGATGGTCTTCTGTTTTCTTTAGGAAAGCTGTCTAATTTCTGTTGTTGTAGTCAATGTTCTGTCCTAAATGACTTTCCAAAAGTGTCTTTCTTACAAGTTTACTTGGGCCTTGCACAAGTTGCTAAACCCCTGGTGCTTGGAACCTAAAGACTACAAAAGTTTACTTTTAGTTATAGTTTTGGGAGGCTTATTTTTTGTTACATTGATTGAGGGTGATAGACCTGCCAACACATAAAAAACCCCACTTGAATGCAACTGGTCTACCTTTCAAGTAAACATTTACCTATAGAACTTCAGAAGTAGAACCCCCTGTTTTACGAGTTTGCCTGTTATTCTAGAACTACAGTAGCTCTTAAATGGGGTTTTCATGCACGTTTCCCTGTAGGCAGAAGTTTCTGCTCATGCAACTTGTCATATAACTGTAAACTTAAGTCTCAGAAAAGGTACATGATGTAGTGGTGCTGAGACTGATAAATCCTCATGTGAATTAAGGACTATTTGTTTTTTAAAAAATCTGAACGCTTTGTGTAGTTACCTCCAGTGAAATGCATTATCTACATGGGGAGTTCTTTACCATTTGGTGTGGCTGCATCTTGAATGAGATGAACATAACCAAATCCTCAAGAGATAAAATAATAATTTTATATTGCCTTCAGATTTAAAAAAAAACCAAAACACCACAACCCATAAACCCACTGTTATTACAGGAAAGTTTTAAACTCCTAGTTATCATTTTGAATGTGTGTATACAGATTCCACAGTTGGTTTCTTTTTATGGTGCATATGAGCCTGGAGTCAAATCAAAGAAGCCCGTTTACCTCTAAAACCAGTAGTCAAGAGATGAGAACAAAAAGGTGAGCACCCTAGATAGGGAGATCTCCCATGTTCCCAGCTTACAGGAAAAACTCGTGCTTTGTCACGAAGGTCTCTGACACTGTAAGCTTCCTCAAGCCACTGGAGATGGTTTGCAGACTGAAAAGTTGGTGGAGAAATACCTTTACAAGTCTCTCTGGACACTGCAACAGCAAGATAACAACAACATGGAGTTTCACTGCAAAGCTGTTACGATAGCAATTGTCTGTCATTTTGGAGAAACGAAGTGCATTGCTCTTTGAAGGCTTTTAGGGATTAGTTCAATTTCTGAACTGTGAAGAAGACCCCAGTGAAGCAGGAGAGCTGACTTCATCTGTAGTAGTGGTTTCTTTTCTTTATTTCTGTGTCAAGAATGGGCCCTTGATTTTCCTGGAAGAAGCTGTCCGTATTCTACATGGGAATGTTGATTGTTTCAGAAGATGTGTGTTACATATCATTGTTGAATTCTGATCAGTTTTAGGCGCTCTTAATGCTTGCTTTCCTCTTCTCTTGTTGGATCTGACTGGCTTTTTCAGAAGTGTAGACTGCAATAGTTAAATTACTTCTGGCTAACAGATTTTGAAAGCTGCTGAGGCAGGGTTTATTATATTTTATGCCTGGCTTCCTTTTCTCTTTCAGGGGTCCTTTTCTACTATAAGATCTTGAGTTTGAAAATTAAGCGTGGGGTTTGGGTTTTTTTTTCTATGTTGCTGAAATGGAGATGGTGTTTCTGGGATTCTTCAGTGAGGTCATCTGCTGCCCCTGTTTGCCAATGCCAAGTGCAACAATCCACATTTATGTCATGCTACTCATGCCCAACATGCTGTTTCAAAGTTGACTGCTTTGTCTGAGATCCTTTGTCTACAGGCCACTTTGCCATCAGCTGCCATTCCTATCTCAGGGAGTGCCCTCTCTTCAGGTACACCAGCTAGCAACTGGTACTTAGGACTGCAGATGTTCATGCACCTACTTGTTCAGATGGAAAATTCAATTCTGAATCCTCTGTGTTAGAGTAGTAAACAAGCATAATACTGTGTCTTGTGGTACACCAGTT
>NW_009661368.1:4020836-4021486 GCF_000708025.1 Charadrius vociferus
CTCGTTTTTGTTTTCGCTTCTGTGCACACTGTCGTCATGCATTCTTCTATTGATTATCTTGCTTTTATCCTTTGGTTAATTACTTTATGATAAGTACACACAAGTGATAAATACTGATTGCATATTGTATTGGGCTATGTAACTGTAAATGCTCTCTTTGGCCATTTTGTCATCTGCACATCTCCTGTTCAACTGAACTTTTGTCTTCTGCAAACCTCAGTGGACAGCAGCTGTTTTTCTTATTTATCTGATATCTTACTTGCTTGGAGTCAAATTAACAAGCACTCTGTACATCAGTTGTATACATACAAAACTTTGCAGCTTTTTCTATCCTACATAGCTTTGCTCTCATCAAAAAATCATTTGGTTTAGGGTAGCTGTTTTCTCTGCTACTTTGCCTTCCATTGAGTAAATCTATTCTCTGACAGAGAGGCATTTCTGTCTGCCTCACAAAGATTGTTCTGCTTTTTCCCGCATGAGCAGGATGTACAGCACCTCTGACTTTCTCTCTGTTGATATAAAGTTTTTTCAGCCGTATGTCCCACCTGTCTGCATTTAAGGACAGACCTTTCTGTTTGCTTCCTCATTAGAGTTGGGCAGACTGACTTAATTTTAAATCAAGAGTGATCTTGGATTTTCCCGTGAATGAA
>NW_009661368.1:4021538-4038057 GCF_000708025.1 Charadrius vociferus
AAGAGATGTTCTCAAGACTACGTCCAATGCTTTCTTACAAATTGCCCTGGCTCTTATTAATTTTGGTGGCAAGTCTGAATAATGATCTGTCTTCTTCTGAGGGCTCTGTAACTGGATCAAAGGCTGCATTAGGACTTCTGACTCATTAAATAAACTGTCTCTTCCCTTTCAAGCTAAGGTATGCTATGCTAAGGTTCATTTAGCCAACACTGCCCTGCTTTATGAAATCCTTATTTCTGAAGTGTTATAGGTTACCCGCTTGGAGGTCGGTTCATGCTCTGCCCATTGCTGTTGTCGCTGTCACATCTTAGAGTTTTAGTTTCACAGAGCTGTCCTGAAGTCTTTATTTTGATGGAAGAGTGGAAGGTTGAATAACAAGCAGTTATTTAGTTGATTGTGGGACCACAGTGAGCACACGCCAAAAAGATAACCAGCAATTCTTCTGTCCACATGTATCTTAGCATCGACGCTTCCTTTCTGCTGGTAGAAAGCCTTACCTGCATACATGGTATTACCCAGAGAATCTGAGCAGGATTGAAGACCTGCCGTTTATTGACAAATAGGATGTTTACTTGCTTTTCCTACTTCCAGTGTGGAAGGCACAAATATGTATACAGTGTGTAGTGCTGATAGGAAGACTGTATCCTTGTACTTACGTGTACAGAGATACGTGTGTGGGCGAAATCAACCTTTTATTGCTGTTTTACATTTGAGTGTTTGCAATATGATGCCAACAATAGAGTCCAACCGTGGTCATCCTTCTCATTAAAGAGCTTAATCATCAGAGCATCTGATAGGATTTTTTTGCAGCAGAGAAAGGTAATGTGAGCTGATCTGGCATCCAAATGAATTGCTTATATGTGTCTTTAGTTGCAGAAGAGAAAAAGTCTTTAAAGCGGACTTTTCAGCAAATACAAGAGGAGGAAGATGATGATTACCCTGGGAGCTACTCACCACAAGACCCCAGTGCTGGGCCATTGCTGGTATGTGGGATGGGTTGGGAGAGGGAGTTGTTCTGAAAGCCACCTCCTGTGTGGTACAGCCACAAGGTGGAGCTACCAACAAGTAAAATACTTTTGATGGAGCAATTCAGTTGGGGGTTGAGAAGTCCATGTGAAATGGAACAGATTCTTTCTTCATATTGAAACACTGTGCCACTTCTGAGTGATTTCAGGTAGTCTAAACCAAGGTCTGAGTAGTACTACCAGTAAAGAATCTCAAAGGACTGCTAGAAGAACAGACCATATTTTGAATTCTTTTTAAGATCTGTATGTAATCTCTCAAACCCAAAGCTGTAACATAGTTAAAACTTAATTATTTTTTTGAAGAACATCTCTCTCCATGTGTATATTTAAAAGCTCAACCTTTCATAGATTTGTATGGAGTTGGTTAGGAAATCCAGTTCTGAAGACTTTGTTTTGAGGCTGATGAATTAATACTGTGGAAATAGGAGTGAAAAGGGATCATTCTGACCATTTAAGGCTACAAAATGAACATATGCTAAACTATTGTCTATTTGAAAAGGATAAAAAAATACACCATCCATCTGGTAGAGTGTAAACATTGAAAAATAAAAATAAATAACAGTTGTCAAGGAAATAAGTGAAATTTTTTGGTTGTTTTTACCTCCAGATGCCTTGCAACTTAGGGTTTCTTTTGATAAGTATTTTGTTTGTTACTGTTGGAAATCATTAGCAGTTTGCAAAGAGGCAGTAAATATTAGGTAATGGACTTATTTATTTTTCAGATCAAAAATATTTATTTTAAATTTTTCAGTGGTGTGGGATTTTTTTGTTGGTTTTTTTTTTAGTTTTCAATCAACTGAAATGTAGTTTAAACATCAGTGGTGGCATTTACAGGGCTGATGTTCCAGTTTCAAAAACCTCCCATTAAAACTTCAGTATTTTTCAGAACAAAGAAGCAATACTCTTTTTTTCGTCCTGTTCAGGGAATCTGTCTGTCTTCTTTTTGTATTTTTTTGAGCGGGGAGGAAATCTAATGTGTCAGGCGAGGTCCTCTTGAGGCTATCCTCATCCGCATCCTTTTTAAGCTAGGATATGTTTTGAATGTAGTAATTTAAACTGGCACATTTTTCCTTAGTGTACTAAAACCAGCTGAGAGATGAAGTTGAGATGAAGTTGATACAATGGAGTCCAGTTTAATTGCAGATTGCACTGTGCTACCAAAGATGCAGTTGAGCTAAGAGAGGATAGCAATGGCTTTGCAAAATCGGGACAGTACAAAGTTTGCTTTAACAGGGATAGCTTTCATTGTAGGTAACCAGTTACTGGTAGGTAACCAGTTACAAAATTCCAAATCATGTAATGATGGAAATCTGACACAGTTTTGTTTGGACTCATACAAGTTTGGTTTTGGTGGTGTTTTGTTGGGTTTTTTTAGCTATGTCAGAATGCACCTTTAGAATAGAACAAAAGGTGCACGTACACTCCTGCCAGTCTAAGAGCAAGTGTCAGGGATGCTCAGCTAAAAGATAAGAGTCCCAATTTGATGCAACACAAAGCTCACGTACTTTTCAGCTTTGTCCTAAGCGATCGGTTCTCTTCATTGGAATGAGTTGTTTTCCACTGTAGAGTCTTGAAAAAGATGATTTTACTGTAGTTATGTGTAAGTTCCTAAACACTGGGATGTTGTAAACCTAGTGAATACTCCCTGTGTTAGGAAGCGACATTTTAAAAATTACTTGAAGAGTATATTCCAAAAATGGTTGCTTTCAAAGGTAAGTGACCTCAGATGCAGTGGCTACATCTGCAGGAAATGGCATAAAAGTTACCTGGTTTTAATGTTAGCTAACTTGTCTTGTAGACCGAGGATTTGATCAAAGCCCTACAAGACCTGGAAAATGCAGCATCAGGAGATGCAACGGTGCGGCAAAAAATTGCCTCCCTGCCTCAGGAAGTTCAAGATGTTTCATTACTGGAGAAAATTACAGGTATGAAACTGGAAGATGAATGAACGTGGGTCCAAAGAATAACTTAGAAATCAAAGTTTTTTTTCTTTAAATAATCACAGGGTGTAGTGGAGTGAATTCCTCCTTTCGTGTCCTTGTTTTGTAGCTCTTGGGTAATAAATAGCAATCCTATGGAGTAAAATTGAGGATGAAACTTCGTAGCTGCTTCCATTTTTTTGGCTTGGACCAAGGCTTTTGTACTTGGAGAGCATCAACAGCATTTTGCAAGAATTTAAAGGAAATAGGGCCAGAGTTCTCAAATGGGCATGTTTGATTTTGACACCTTGACTGTTGGATGTTTTTAAGCTTTATCAGATTGTGCTGAGTACAAACATACTCCTTTATTGCTATGGAAAAGGAAACTCACTACACCCATTAGTCTGTCAGTCTTTGTTTAAACAGACTTTTGCTATTGTATTTGAAAAGTAGTATTAATAGAAGCATTTAAAGGTTGATCTGATTAGACTCTTGTTCCTGGAAGTAGTTTTAATTTAGAATTAATTATGAACTGTCACTTATTGAGTCCTTTGTAATATACTCTTACAGTGCCCAACTGTGAAGACTAGTGTGCAATTTGTATGTTTACTTGTATTGATACATTAAGAGTTATTCAGAGAAAAGAGGAATTAAAAAGTCCACACCGTGTTTAAATGTGAAAATCACTGGATTTGTTTAACTGAATTCTGAAAGTACAGCCTAAACTTTTAGTTTAATTAACCTGTTTATAGAGGCTAACTTAATAGATTTATCCCCGCTCCCACCCTATCTCTGCAAGGACAAAATTTAGTCAATCTTGTCAGTGTCTAAAAAAACCACCATTCTTGGGTTGTTAGTCCTGCCTATTTCCTTTATATTCTCTGTGATAAGAACTCTTATTTTCCTGTCAAGCCAGAAGCGTGTTTATGAATGTGACGTTATTGTGCATGTGGTTGGTGAATTGTAGCCCTTCTGTCAAAGACGAAAGTTTTAAACTTTGTCCTCTAAATTACCTGTCGCTTTTGCATGTAGACAAAGAGGCAGCCGAACGGCTTTCGAAGACTGTGGACGAAGCATGCCTGTTACTAGCGGAGTACAATGGTCGGCTGGCAGCAGAGCTGGAGGACCGGCGCCAGCTGGCACGCATGCTGATCGAGTACACCCAGAATCAGAAGGATGTATTGACAGAGAAAGAGAAGAAGCTAGAAGTGAGTACTTCTACTGGTGCCGGCAAGACAATTGTCTCGCCAAACGCTCCTACTTGATTCCTAATCTATGTGTTTCTCTCAGGGGAGATGATTCTAGGTGTTCTCTTTACATTTGGAGTAAAACAAGGGTAAGAAAGTGGTGTAAAAAGCCTGGAGGAGGCAAATCTGTTCTGATGTTCAGTCTAGTATGGTTTAATACACTTGGTCATGGAAGGCCCAGAACTCCGTACTTCTTAAGGAAAAATAGGCTCACCTAACAAAGTTTCTTCAGACTTGCCCTATTTTTTTTTATGAAATCCCCATTTCCAAAAAATCAACCTCCCTTTGCCATAATTAGCTGGATTTTTTTTTAATTAGTTGGGTTTTTGTTATTCTTTTCCTTATGGTTGGGTGCCTCTCATCTACCTTGCTGGCCTTTACTTGATGAAAGGATGCAGTGTAAACAAGATTTTCTAGTCTCCATCCTTTAACAGCTACTCTTACCTATAGCGTCTGTGATGGAGCGTAAATTGGGCTGATACTGAAAGACGATGACTTGCATTTCCTGCCTGGATCGAGGAGGGCAGGACACTGTAAAACGTGACAGTGCTGCCTGGCCCCGAGCACCAGCTGCACCTCCTACAGCGAGTGCAGGCGCTGCGGCAGCCAGGCGTTTATCTGAAATGTTTTCTCGGAGGAAGTTCTTTCAGCAGCGCATCTTGGGACTAGTGTGGAAGTTTAATTAATGATTGTGGTTGTATGTCACTCTGCCATCTGTTAAACTGCCCCTTGGCGGCACATTAAGGGCTTCCTCTACACTGTCGGCTGCTGGTTATTCTGAACAGCTGTTGCTGGGTGGGACATGAGTTGCTGTAGAGGACAAAATCTTCTGGAAGGAGACTGTGCTGTAGCAATTGCATGCTGTGTTTACTGTCATGACAAACCTAATCCTCTCACAGCTAGGCAATATTGTTCTGAGGTAAATTTCATTTTGAATGTGTCTTTTTTTTTTGTCATGTGTGTTTATACTAGAGTTTCTCAGTGCCTTGTGACTGTGAACAGGTTGCTTTTCCAGAGCAACGTTTTTTTCCAAATGAGCCAAACAAGTGCTGATGCTGCATTCAGAATTAGAGTGGATAGTTAATAATTCTGTTAGCTTGTTTAGCTTCATCTTTTTTCAAGCATAGCATTTATCTTACGACTGAGTTATTAAAAGGCACTTTCAGGCTTAGATATGAAAGATGCTGTAGAACCAAATCCTGTTTGGCACCTCATTTATTTGCTGAATACTAGTGGGAGTCTTGGGTCAGTTCTGTTTTCCCTGTTGAAAGGAGGACACCTGTCTAGTAGAAACATGTATGTATGTATACATAAAAATATATAAATGATAGACATATTGTTGCTTACTTTTTAAGAAAGGGCAAGAAATAGATAGCAAAATGCTGCACAGCAATGTTTTAAAAAGCCCAGAACAATCCATAAATTTGAGTCAGTTTGAGACTGTGAAATTAAGAAATTCACAATGACAACTTTAAATTAAGATTTCTAATGCAGTAGCCGACATGTTGCTACAACTGTGGGTTGTGGGTTTTTTTTGTTTTGGAAAATAGCCTTTTGGTAAAGAATGTTACTTGAAAATTGTAACTCTGGCAGAGGCAGAAATGTAATTGTGAAAATTAAGTGGTTCACTGGCTGAGCTACTTTGTTAATAGGAATAATCCTGTTGATGGCAATGGAACAGGTTGCTTGCCCACTGTTAAGTGTAAACACATTCTGTAATATGTTGGTAACTAAAGAATGATCTTACTAAATCTCTGTTTAGGTTAGCGTCTTTGTCGTTTGGCCAAAACAAGATGGCCTTAGTACCGTAGAAGTCTAAAATGAGTTGTGGGAAATGCCACTCTTTAATCCTTACTTAACATGAAAGCACAATTCATACTCATGTCAAATCTCAAATTTTAGCTGAGGGAGATTGTCTGATTAAAGCATTCCATTGTTCTTGAGTTGTAGAGGGTTAATAAATAGCGGAAGATGTTGGTTACAGATATGGCAGGCCATATCTGCTCATCAGTTTTGCTTGCGTCTTTGATGTTCTCACAGTAATGTTATTGATAAGCCTGGATTTTTCTTTGTGGTGCTAATAAGCATTTTAATAGAAGGATCTGAAATTCTTGTAGCAATTAAGAGTGTATTAGAAAACAAAACATTTACTCAAGCAAAGACTGAAATAAGTAAACAACTTTAAACAATCTAATTTTACATATCTTCTCATTGTATGCTTTGCTCTCTCAAGATATCTTTGGTACTATTGACTGTAAGTTGGTGGGGTTTTTTTTCTTGTGTGAAGTAAGTTTCCTGACTCTCAGATGAGATGGCGTTTTTAGATAGAAGATGGATTGTTTACTTCACTATCCTAATCTGGCCAAGGCTGCTATTTGGGGGAAGGGGCTTCTGGTAGTAATATGGTTTAGGGCTTTACTTTAAGATATGGAAATGTCTGATTTGGAAATCACTCTGGATATTTCTTGTGTTTTGTTTACTCACAAAGCAAAGCCTTTCACTATGATAGTAACGACAGTAGCTAATCTACACCGTTTGAAAAGCAGCTTTTGTGGTCTAAAGAACTACAGTTGTTTACTAATCCTATTAATACTATCCCTCATGAAACACAGGAAATTCTCTAAACATATACATAAACTCGGTGTATTTATGTCTAGTGGGCTAATGCTCAAAATACTTTGCAGTGTCAAAACCCTGCAACACAGAGCTCTTGTCATCATTTGCAGAAAAGCTATTTAATTAAGGGACCATATGCTGAGAAAGGTGGTCTTGGACAATAAATTACACTTCAGCATTGATAAAGACTGGCATGAGTAGGGATTGAAACAGTATGGTGCTAAGAGGCACTGGTAATTTGAAGGAAAAAAGCTGGCACGGAGCCTGAAGATCATAAAATATGGACAAACTCAGCTTTTAGGGTACCAATTGAAGGAATTGAAAGTGTAATAATTAGGATTACTCTATTTGGGGGGGGGGGGCAGGGGAATTGCGATAATTTGATTGTAGTCTAAAAGTGCTTGGAAGGAAAAGGTATAATTCATTTAATTCTGGCAATCAGCTGCAGAGCGAAATCAGCTGAACCAAAGTTGATGCTAAACAGCCTATAACATGGCATGTATTTTTAATGGTAAATATTCCTTAGGTGAACTTACTGAAGGGTATGGTGAATACTTTTGTTCAACATCTGAACACTGAATTTCTCTTTAAATGTTCTTTCATCTCAGTCAGAAGTTGTGGGCTTGACTGCAGCTGCTGTATTATCTTCCACGGCCTAGACTGGATCAGAATCAGCCTAGACTTTCAGAATAGGTGTTATGAAATAAAATCCATTTTCAGGCAGGCATAGAAACAAGAACTGGTGTTTATATAAGAACAAGATAAGGTGTCTTCCTATCTCACATGAGTACTGCCAATGAAAGTTCTCTGATTTGTGTTATTTTTGGCCATCACTGTCCCTATTGCAATTACAGAGTACAGTCAGCTGGGGAGGTTTTTTTGTCCTTCAGCACCTGAGTCTGCAGAACTTCAAGGGGAAGGATTGTCTTTTGAAGTCGGTGTTCTCTTTGTGAATGCATGGCAGGCAAGTGAAAAAAAAAACATAAAAAATCAGGGAATCAATTTGTGTAAAACTGAAATGTAGGGAGGGAGATATCCAGGTGAACATTTCCATGTTGGTGTACCAGGTGACTATAAAATGAAGTCAACTAAATAGATGGGACTAGAAGAACCCAGTGGAAGTAGTGCTAGAAAATGGCAAATTGTGTGGAAGCTTTATGGGTATCTAAAATTACTACTGACAATAGAAAATTTGGAGTAAGTGGAGTGGGGGTATTTTAATGTAATGGGAAGAAGAGGGGAAAAAAAAAATAGAGAGGAGAATGTGCATTCAGAATTTTTGTTTTGCAGTCAGTCATGCTGAGTTCTTCCCCACGCCCGCCAAATATCTTCTGTACCTGCCTTTATAAAAGGAAATATGATCAACATACACATTGTACTATATATATATACTATAGTATGTGGGGTATGTGTGTATACACGCAAACGTATATGTGCGTTTGTATGTGTGCAGATATATATATAAATATAAAGAACATACTGTATTTAAGATCCAGTTTAGGGGAATTTTTCTGATTGTTGACTGCACCTGAAAAATTGTGACTTAGAAACCTGCTGAGAGCTGTGGGGGTTTTTAGATGTTAGTGGTTTTTAATATTCATGGCTTCAAGGCACCTTTAATAAGGTGTTAAAGCTGTGCCTGTGTGAATTTGCAAACCCTCTTCGATAACGCATCTCTGAAGGATGAAGTACAATCTCACTTGAGGTTTTCTGGACTGCCCGGCACTACACATTTTTCTTGAAATACGATTTAGTTCAGCGGGTTAATATGCAATTTATTGCTGTGTTGCTTCCACTGCTCAGGTTTTTGTTGCGTGTCACTGTTGGCTGCTGCTTTCCTCCCAGACAAGAATTCTTGGGTTGTAGTATATTACTTTCAGTGGTTTAGGCAGGGAACAAGAGATGAAGTTTTAGTTTTTCTGCCAGGAAACAGGAATGTCAATAGTTCATACGCATCCACTTGGAGATGGTTATGGGAGCTAGACAGCACAGGGAGGTCTCCTGCTCTACACCCTGGGCGGAGCAGGAAGATCCCAAACAGGAGCATCCAGACAAAGTGTGTCATGCTCAGGTCCATAAAACTGAACTGCTGATTAACACAGCAAAAAGTGACTAACTGTACATCAGTATTTCCAGCTGTGAGCCAGTCGTGCCTTTGGGTGTGGGACAAAAAGGAAGGCTGTTTCATAGTGATACAATAAACTAACATTGCGGTGAATCTGGTTCTGTTGTGTGCTGTATGGCTCGAGGCAACAGCTGTGTTTCTTTGCACAATGCAAAACTATAATTCCTTCACTTTGTAGGTACTTCTAGGCATTCATAATTATAGTAGTACAGCAAATGAAATCATACTAAAAAATAAAAGCCAATAGAAATAATCCAATATTAATGTATAATATTTTTATGCATTTTACTGAAGTGAACCAGTTTATGATTACTCTTTTGCTTAGCAGTCAAAACCATTAAGATGCTTGAAGAGACGTGACCATGTAGCTGTTTGCTTGCACCCTAAATGTTGATTTTTCTCATGAAGGTCTTTTGCACTTTGTGGGAAGAGTATGTTGCAAATGAAGCCAGGTTTCGTTGCCATTGTACAGTGGCAGCCCGGGCCATTTCTGAGAGCGCTTTTAAACACTGCAAAGGCCAATAGATGAGGAGGCATCTCCAGCAGCTGGAGAAATGCTCTGCAGAGGCCTCTGTTGCAGACTCTTCTGTTGGACAACTTAAAGTTGTTCTCAGTAAAGAGGAGAGCAAGGAGACAAGTTATGGTTTCAGAGCATGTAATTTTGCCAAGAGCAGAAATGCCATCTCTGGCAAAGTGTGATGAATGATACCACAAAAGAAGGAATCCTTGTCAAATCTAAAAGTGCAAGACTGAACAAATTTAAGGTATGAAGATGAACTGAAGCTCTGTAAGGAAATACATCGTTGAAGCTCTGATTCCTGGACTGCATCTTTCAGATGTATTGCATAAAAACTCAGGATTGTTGGTTTAGTGCTGCTGCAGAATTAAGGAAAACTGGCTTCACCACTGGCACTCGTTTTCACTTTCCTTGTGAGGTAGGTTCTGATGCACTGAAACTGCTGAAATGAAAATCATTTCCCTCTCTGTTATCTGACTTCTTGCAGGGGCAAATTGACTGTGTGGCTGTTAAGAACCCCTCAAGGCATTTGCCATGCTGACTGCAGCTCTGCTTTTGAGTTCTGCCAGGTACTGGAGAATATTCTGTCCACTTGGCGCTAAAACACACGCTCCTGCAGTCAGGAGGTCAGGACACAGAGGATGTGCTGTGCAGCTGTAGGCATTTCTGCCCTCTTCTCTGCAGGTTTGTGGCTGCTTTGCCAAGAGGCTGTTTTGGTGCCGTGCTGGGCTTGTACTGGTTAGCCCCGCAAAGGAGGGGAGGGCTGTCTCGCTACCAGGCTTCTGCAGCTGCCTAACTGCACCAAAGAAGATGCAGGGCTTTTGCAAGGTGGCACGTGTGTCCTAGTCCGGCAAGTGACCAGAGAAACTGTTTCAGAGGACTTTGGGCTCTGGGTCAGGCCTTAAATGTGTGTAATCTCCCACTTGTGTTACGTTGCATTTGCATGGAAACGTGCAAGTTTATGGATAATTCACGTTTTGTTTCCAGTTCTTTTCTCTTGATTTTTGTGTGAAGGTTTGTCAGCTGCCTTCTTTTGACCAAGACTGCTTTTATTTCTAGGACTGTAGGGTTTCTTTACAAGGCAAATTCACATCTGTTTTGCAGACAGACTCTTTAAAATTTGCTTTCTGTGAGGTTTGGGTGGTTATAACTGATGTGAAGAAAGCTGTTCTTTCCCACCTCCCCCTCCAATTAAATTGTTAGTAATTCTGCTTGGTGTGCTGACCAGTGCCTTCCACCAGCATGTGGGGAAGATTGACTTATGCTTATACAGCATGAAATACAGGATAGAACACGGTTTTAAAACTGGGTTTATTCAAACCTGACACTTGAGAGAATGTGAAGGGAGGTGGGTTTGAAGGCAGGAGGAAAGTGCTGATACACATGAAACACTTTGCCTTGGAGAAAGGGAATTTTGAACTGCTTCTGAAAAGGCCAAAAGGAATAGCCTGGCAGGAGGTGGCGTGAGTGCTTATGTAGCATGTAAACTGGGGATCTTCTGTACAGAGCTGTTCTGGAGCACAGAATTGAAATCAAATGATAGGCTTTTTTAAAAGTTACCTAACAAATTGTCTATGCTTAAAAAAAGTTTCATTGTCGTCTAGGTTTATATAAACCGAAAAAACGCTTTCTTAGATAATAAAGAAAACATTTGGGGGGGGAGGGGGGGTGTCCAAAACCAACAAAAAACCCCTTACTGTTCTAATTGTGAAGTGCTGTGTCTGAATATTCTGTCAGGATGTGAGATGAGGGCTTATGTGTGCTGTTCACATACTCACGGGGCAGGAGCTTGACTGTCCTTGCTTTAGAAAGCTTTTCATTTTTGGTAATGTTTTCCCAACATCCTTCGTATTCATCATTTCTCATAACTATGCTGTCATTGGGACATTCTTATTCTAATGTGTTTTAATGAGTATGTTTTAAAAGTACTTTACATAGGTTAAGTGGCAAGCAGCAAAATCTAAGGAATACCTAATCAACCTGCTGTATTAGTGTTGTATATTGAATGTTTTTAAATCGAGATTTTACATGGCTGTATAAACATGTTACTGTCAATCCTCTCACTTCACTGCGTACTCTTTTCAAATTTCTGTCGAGCCTCCGGTGTGGTTTTTTTTTTTTTTCTGGCTTCTGTGGTATTTCGCTTTCATACACCTGGCTCAAGCTACAGCCTATCAAAACTGAGACCGGCTGCTCTTCCTATTCACTTTCTATAGTCTCATTAATGCTTAACTACATGTTTTTCAGTAGATGCAATTGCTGTGAATGCTTACAGCATCACAGACCCAGAACAGGAATGGAAGTGAGTAGTGCAAATTCTAAGCTAAAATAAAATGAAGTCCATGCTGTGTAACTCGACAAGGTGAAGCAAGCGGTGCAGCAGTCCTCAGAATGAATTTCCTGTCCTGTCGATTACAGTCAGTTTTATAATGTTCAGGCAAGGCTTCTTTTGAATGAAACGCTTCTGTCAGATTTGTTCAGTGGTGTTTAATTCTGATTTTGCGTTTGCTTCCAGGACTAAGTATCTTATTCACTTGGCCGCTGTGGATGTAGAATGCTGCATACTGAAAGGGAATGTTGATTAGCAGAAGCATTCGTGTGGCACAGCGCCAGTTTTTTCTGTATCATCCCGAAACTCCTGCTTACAGGAAAGATCTCATTATTTTGTCTAAAAAAGCAAATAGCATCCAAATACTATTAATCTTAATGAAAGCTTACTATGCAGCGAGGCAATTAGCCAGACACACGGAGTACAAACTAAGACCTCAGAAAGCAGCGGTTTCTTTTAAGTGCACTTCATATTTTTTTTCAGTTTTATAGAATGGAGGGACCTTATGCAAAAATTTGCAAGATGCCGTTTCAAAGCATGTCATGTAAAGGGGCTAAATGAAAAACGTGGCTTTCCTTAAAACCTATTTCCAGAGTCTTCTGTTGCAGAATATGGCAACAACTCAGTTTGTGGAAAAAGAAAAGCCCCTGAGCCTGGAAGGGGGTTACATGTCTCTGCATATTCCTGAGCGGAGCTGAGGTATATTCCTGAATATTACAGATGGCAAATCCAACTAAACATGCCCTACACCTTGTACGAAGGTAACAAGATCCCGGATACATCTCCCTGGTAGGTGTTTCTTTGATGTTGCAGAGAGACTTCAGAATTCTCTGCTTCCAGGCGCAGCTGCCCAGAAGGGACGGGCTGCCTCCAGGCTGTGTCTTTGACACACTCTCTTCAGATCATTGCCTTGTTCTTGCTGTGGTGTGCCTGCCAGGTGCTTCAGTGCAGTCAGCACTCCCTGACCCAGCTTTGGTGTCCAGTCTCTCCAGTCCTTTACTGCTCTGCCACGAATCAGCACAAGCTTTCGGTACCAGAGCAGATGGAAAGTGTTAAGAGTGCACCAGGCAGTTGTCTAACGTAGTCTGTGTTGTGTATCAAATCTGTCAGGCAAGTATTTATCTCTTCTAGGAAATCTTGGTTCCTGGATTACTTCCTTACAACATGTTTCCATTCCTGAATTTAGTGACGTTTTTCTGAGTTTGTAATGGTTTTGGGGCTGTTGTTGCCTTTTTCTCTCAGTTTTGTGGGTTTTTTTCTTAACAGATAAGATTTGGACCTCACGGATTTAACAAACACTTTTGTGTGGACTAGTTAATGCCTGCATTAACCTACTGGTGAGGTAGAATAACTTAAAGTTGAACAGCTGTCATTCTCAAGGTGACTTGATTTTTTTTTTTTCTCTTTTGTACAAATGTCTCCGTTCAAATTAAGTAGGTATTTCTGATAGCTCAGTACTACACGTAGCTCTCAATGCAGAGTATCCCTAAAAATGGGAATATGTTAAGAGCAATATTTTTGTAAACATTTTAAGCTGTTAATTGTAAATCTGGGAACAGGTTGCTGCTGTTAGTGTGTTGAGGAATTGCTCCTAAGTCTGTATGTTTGCCATAGCATAAAAAACGGAACAGAAGTATGGTTTGCATGCATCTTAGCGGTTCTTCATTTGTCAGTGTGTTTTTTCAGAGCTGGAGTGTCAAGCAAGGCATTGGAGAAATTCTTGCTTCCCTAAATAGTTTTAACAAGAAAGAAATATTGTTTGGATCTAATACAATTGTAATAGTAGCATAAACTGTCTTCAGCTAAAAACCCATAGTGTCCGTGTCCTATTTGTCCCCCAGAAGTAACATATCCTGGTCCTCCTGTCAGTTTTGCTCTGAAAATGGCAGGACATTAGTCTTCCCGTGGAGGTAGACATTGCGTTGTACCTGTTTTTACAGAACTGTCGTGCAGGGATCTTGGCAGTTCAAGCAGTATTTGAGGTATTTTCTTGGCATATGCTTGGAATTTTCTCCTTCTACCCTGTTTATCACACTTGGAGGACTTGCCAGCTGCCTTGCCTTTCTTGATTTCTTTCCTACGTTTAGTAAGAATTACTATAGCAAAAAAATAATCTGTCGATATTCACTCTTGACAGAGTTTGGCATTCTCAAGAATGTGGTACCCTTTCTTGCCTGGCTTGATATCTGTCACTCCCTAACAATGTCCTGAATTATGACTTTTTTTTTTTTTTTCAAGACAGTCTTCTAGGGGAGGAAAAAAACCCACTCTCTGAATTCAGCCTCTTCCACCTTCTATCTGTAAGCATTTGGAATAAAATAATACAATAAATATTTTTACTGTCTATATCCCATATGGGCAGGAGCTGGCGTTCTGCTGTCTCCGTGCCTCACATTAATCGTGACCTGCCAGCCTTGAGCAGAGCACTCCGTTTACCATCTCTCTCTCTTTTCCCAGTGTTGGCTTCCACATTTTCTTGGAGAAGTATGCTAAGTGTCGAAATGCGGTACTTCCATGGCTTTCTTCTTTGTCTGCTGTTGTTCTCTATTCATGCTTAAAAATGTGGGGTTTTTTTCCTGTTTTTGTTCTCTGTCTTCATAACATGACTTCCTTGACTTGTTTCCCTATTTAAGTATTTCCCAAAATGGTGTGACTAGGGATATGGGGTGCATTCTTATTTTGATTTGGTTTCTTTGTCTTCCATCGAAACAAAACAAATCCTTGCAATCCTAAATTAATGGGTGCACCTTCTCCCGAGTTGGTTTCTTTTGTTGTTCTCCTCTGGGCTTGTGAATCGTACGCTCTAGTTTATGAAGCTGCTAGAGCTTTGTTTGAACTTGATTATTTCAGTCTATATCCCACGTACATTAACAGAAGTGTTTGGTTATGACAGTATGTTAACTCACTGAGCCTCATAAAAGGATTTAAGTTTGAAATAGGCTGTTAAAGGACATTCTTATTTGGTGCTTGGAGGAAATTTATGGAATATATTTATATAGCCATTCCAGGCATAGGGGTATTCTGAGTTGTTGCAATCGACTGCTGCTCTCACTATTTTAATTCAAAGTAATGAAACACAGAGAGTGTAAACTCATTGCTTGTAACCCCGCAGGAACTGCTCTGCTTTGATATTTGGAGAAGGTGAAGAGAATTTCCATCATTCAGAAGGTTAGAAAGATTGGATTAAAGTTGTATACTGTTTAGAAAGGTGCTTTGATTAAATGTGTGCCTAGTTTTATTTGATCTTCAAAGATAAAATTCTGTTCTCTGGTAAACTGTTCTCTTTGCCAAGTAATTAAGAAATGAAAAGTAAGTTGATATTACAACTGGCTGTATGGAAGCCTGTTCTGTTTACAACTTTTCTTAAGCTCGTTATTTACTGCATTCTGGAGATGCCATGAAAAACATGCCATACGTGGTTGGCTGAAGACTGGTACATTGCAAGAGAAATGATGTGATACTGGTTTTTTATTACTTAAATAGCTGTATTCTGTGACTGTTACATAAATATTTAGAATCACAAAACTTTGAATATTAGACAAACATCAATCTTTAATTGACCTTCTGTATTAGGTAACTTGGATATGTGGTGATCTGCTCTTAAATGGCCTCTAAACAGTTCTTTCTTTCATTTTCAGGGTCCAAACTCTTCCTTTGTCTTCTTATTATGAAATACTAGTCACTGTTATCTGGTGTCTCTTAGATTGTGGAGATTTCTGAAGATGGATAGTTATTTCTTACTGGAGTTTTAATGTTCAATCCAGACCTCATTTGTGGAGAAAGTACTTGCAAGTTTCCTCTTCAAGGATTTTTAACTTACTGTTTTTCTCCCTTTGAAATAAAATTCTGAAAATTTTAGTGTCTATATTTTTCTTTGTCTCAATCCAGCGTGGATGTGTCTTTCTCTGGTTTACATTTAGTGATCATACAGGTCTGTGTTGTTTGCTAACCTGCCAGTCTCATGGCGCAGGTTCTGTGGTCGCTATCATGAGTTGTCTAACAACTCACAGAGGAGACACCGTTTCACAACCAACACTTGGTTTTGATTTAATGATTTGAAAGTGAAAATCACATTATCTAAATATTCAAAATTGATCAAGCTTGAAAAAAATGAGCATTTTAGCAGCACAGTAATCTGGTGTACCTCTGGTGTACCTCTGGTGTACCTCTGGTGTACCTCTGGTGTACCTCTGGTGTACCTCTGGTGTACCTCTGGTGTACCTCTGGTGTACCTCATCTAAATATTCAAAATTGATCAAGCTTGAAAAAAAATGAGCATTTTAGCAGCACAGTAATCTGGTGTACCTCTGGTGTACCTCTGGTGTACCTCTGGTGTACCTCTGGTGTACCTCTGGTGTACCTCTGGTGTACCTTGGTCAGCAGAGGTGTGTCTGAGGACCGCTCTGTCAGTGTTCCTCTGGCGGTGGATGGAAGTCAGCAGCCTGGGGAAGAACACAAGAATAGAGCAAATACTCTACCAGGCCCCAGTGGGTGCAGGTTTGGGGGCATTTTACATAGCTTCTGTTAAAGTAACACAGGGCGGGATTAGTGGTTTTGGGATGCCAAAGCTTGTGGACAGGCTGTGAATTTGGGTGGAGATGACAGGGTCTGCAGCCATGCCAGCGGTTGCTCCAAAAACCAGTACCTTGTCACCAGAGTCCTCACCTGGAAAATACTCCTGGTTTAACTAAAAGCACTGTTAATTAACCTGTGCTTAATCCTCCTTCTCTTCTCTCTTTCC
>NW_009661368.1:4038298-4047766 GCF_000708025.1 Charadrius vociferus
TCCCTTAGGAGTATAAACAGAAGCTTGCTCGGGTAACCCAGGTCCGCAAGGAGCTGAAATCCCACATCCAGAGCCTTCCAGATCTGTCACTGCTGCCCAATGTCACAGGAGGTCTGGCACCTCTGCCGTCTGCTGGTGACCTGTTTTCAACAGACTAGAACAAATGGTGTCCTCCAGTTTCCATTATTACCAGCAGAAGTAAGAAGACTCTGGTGTTGACTGGAAATCCAGTCTTCCAAGATCTACAGTAGGAAGGAACTTGCAGACCCCGCTTTCAACCTCTTGGCTGCTCACGCTCACCCTCTCTCTGTGTACGCCGGCTCACGTTGAGGGGAGGAAAAAGGGCAAGTTTGTGTGAGCTCTAAAGGGAGTGGGGATAGTCCATATAGCCAAACTTTTCTCGTATTTTTCCATATTCTTTAGTTGCTGTTTACTCTTAGCACTTGTTATCCCCACAAAAGTCATGAGAATCATGTACATACATACCTGGAAAGTTTTCAAGGAGAGGTTGACCGTCTAACATTCTTCTCTGTAAAAGTATCATTATTTCTGCATAAGTCTTGTCTGTTTTAGTTGGGTTTCTGAACCTCATCTCTGAGAGCAGTAGGGTGGCTAGTGGGCTTCGTAGGGGGGGGTGTGGGGGTGTGTGTGTGTGCAGGTGCTGTACCATGTCAGCATCTACTGAGCAATGGTACAGAGAAATATTTTTCTTAAATCTACAGTTCCTCATACTGTTGTGGGACTGACGTGAAGATAGTTCCTATTTGGCATGTACATAAATTGAAACTCACCACAGGCAATAAAAATAAGCAGCTTTTCTTTGTGAATTAGAGATAGCTTCATAATTTACACTCTGCTGAGCAATGCAGAACTGGGTATTACCTAAATGAGAGTGGAAGTAAATTTTCTTCTAGCTACCTTAGATTTATACCACATTTTTCCTCTTCATTATACAAAATTAGGTTGTCATAGAAGCTTTGGTTTAACAAACTGAGAGGTTGGAATTTTGTATTGCAACTGGCGATACCCCAGTGACAGGCACTGTTTGATCTACTCTGAGGATGGTTACATTGGAAATACTATTCTATAAATTCTCTCTGTAGCTTTAGTGAAGTGATTTGATGAACAGAAGTCAAATGTGGTATAAATATTTATTTATATATATAGAAAATAGACCCATATATATGCACATATCCTGTATGCACGTGTACCATGTCCATGCATGTAGATATTAGAAGGATGTACTTAATTTTGTGTCACAGATTATTGTGAGTTGATTTTTATAATCGGGAAAAGTTAAAAAAAAAAAAAAAGGCAAATTTAAAATACTCTTAATTCCATTATGTTGCTAGCTAATGTTTTAGCTGCCATGGATGTAGTTACATTTCAGTTTGTGTGTTAGGTCTAACAAGCTGGACTCTGATCACTGAAAACCATTCCAATTTGGATAACAATTCTGTTTAAATTTAGCACCTCTCACTATAAAACATTTTAAGTTTCTGGAAACACTTGATCTGATAATACAGGTTTTGTAACACAGAGGCTGAAATTAGTTGAAGTGATGTGCTGTGTTTGTGCCTCCCTATAGTCTTAAGCTGCTGTTGTCAAAGACATGAGAGGAAACCTACAGAAATGCAAAGCTCGTTCTGCATCCTCATTAATTTATTTTACAGGGTATTCAGTAGCCTATTCAGCATTCAGTTAAAACAAATAATACAGCATTTTTTGGTCATTAAGTTGTTAAGAAACTCACATCCTTTTCTTACTGACACTTCGTTTTGTCCTTTTTTTTAAAAAAAAAAAAAAACCTCCTTGCACCCTTACTGCCCAGCCAAGAAATGTGCTTTTAGTTTACAGGAAATCTTCCAGTGGCAGAACTATTCTTTCCACGAATTGGTTTGATTGTACAGCCTTTTATGGTCCAAACATTATTTAGATAAAGCATTGTACATTCTCTCTGCTTTTGCCAAAAATGAAAAACAAAAAACCCCCACCAAACCTCGGAAACCTAAACCAAAAGACTCCTTTCTATCCTGTCTCAGCTCGTGGAGTTACCCTGGGGCTGTTTTAACCAATAATTATTTTGACGATTGATTGAATGTGTATCCATTATAGGACAAAAAAGCTGTCATAAAAAAATTTATGTAGACAAATGTGTTGACATCTCACGCTGTTGTTTTGGGCAGATCTTCTGTGAGAGAGTTGTATGTCTTTTTTTTTTTAATTGAAATGTTTTGATTTTTTTTTTTTTCCCCCCAAATATATGTGTGTGTTTTATTTTGCTTAATTTAAATGAAGTCTTGTGGTTTTTAATTTTATTTGTTCTACTTTTTGGGCAAAGGGCGTCTGGTGAACTGGGTGACATTCTCTCAAGGTTAAACAGATTTCCCCAAGGTGTGTCGTTTTTTAACAAAAGGTCAAATCTGTATATGAATTGATTTAGGAATTAATTTAGAGATATAGGCTGCCATTTGTGACAGCAGTATATTCTGAAATGTCTCATAGATATCTATTTTTGAATAAAGAGGGTGTCGTTGAATAGCAGTGGTTTTACTTTTTTTTTTTCCCCCCCCACAATGGAGGCGTTGCTCTGGCACACCATGGGTTTTGCTTTGGGGCTTTTTTCCCTCTAAAATCGGAAGCAGTGACTGCGGAACGGTGCTTACGTTGGAGTTTGTAGATGTAGAGTATCATTTGAGTTTGTCAAGTTACAGTCACACTTTCTGACAGCTTGCAAGCCAAATCGATATGCCACTTTCTCAGGTCGTTACTGCAACGAACACAACTAAAATATGCTCCCCTGCACTAACCTCTGATTTGAGGGGCACAATATGCAGACTAGCTTCTCAATTCATACATTAATTTAGGTTATGTGGAGGACATGTATTTTTTTTAAGAGTAATTATTTACGAAGAAACAAACAAAAGCCAAACCTGGGACCCAGGAAACTGACTTTCCTGTACAAGCATCCAGAGCTGCTGTTCCAGCAGGGTTTGTCGTACTGCATAATCAAAGCCTTTCTGGTTTTACTGGGGGGGGGGGGGGGGATTCTTTGCCTGTTATTGGGTGTTGGGGGGCTTGGGGTTCGTCAATTAACTACTCTGCAATGGTCTCTTTGGGCAAACAGTAATTGTTTCATATGCCTTGGAGAGTATCTGTAAAGCTGCTTACGTTTTTATACCCATTTACAAATCTTCCATTAAAGAGACTATATTTAGTACTACTTTCATAAAAGGCTTGCAGAAGTTTGATACGCAGCTTTCTGTGAGTAGGAGGGAGTCTGATGTGATTCCTTTCAGTTAAAAGCCACCTTTGTATCCTGTTTGTAGGAATTAGAGTGAGGTTTTCAAAGACATAAAATGTGTCTAGGTACTGGATGTCCTTCCTTGCCTTTGAGAATTTTTTATTTTTTTTTTTTAAGAACTAAACAACTGTCTCCACAAATATTTGACTGTTCTGCAGCTTTCTGTGCAGTTAACTCCTCCAGTGCACTGGTGTGCGTTCCCTTCGCTCTGTGTATTCCCCAGGTGTTGCTCTATAACGGACTAATGTTGGTCTACACATCTGTAGAAGGTGAGAAGTCGATCCTAGTTAACTAACGCTTAAATCTGGAAGATCAGAGGTTCCGGTGGTGCCGGGAAAGCGGAGCTGGGGTGGCCTCAGCGCGGCGAGGGCTTTCTGTGGAGGTGGTGAGCAGTTGCTGCCTGGCGCCTGACGTCTGGCCCCGGAGCGAGATTGCTGTGGGCTTAGTCCACTTACTTAACTCAGGCCAAGTGTTGATAAATTCCCTGGTCAGTTCCAAAATTTGCGCGTGTTTATCTTTAGGAATAGATAGAAAAAGTATGAAATGCCCTTCCTGCTGTCTGACAAAGAAATAAAAATGACTTTGTGAAACATTCGAATGAAGTATCACCTTAGATGCTATGACACTCTCTTAGTGGTGTGAGACTGGGGCACGCGTGTGCCCGTGAGTTCACTTGCTTTTAGGGAATTGCCACCGGCATCAGTTGCCTTTTCCCTGTTTGAACTTTGTGATGGTTTGCAAGGTTGGCGCCCACCGAGTTTCCTAAGGGCTAGCTGTACTTTGGAGACTTTTGGATAAACAGGCGAGGAAAACGAGCCAGAAGAACTGGGAAGCTTTGGAAGCCTTGGAGGTTCAGTATTACTCCAGTAAGGATCCAAAATCCGTAAAGGATTTTGCATTAGCACTGAAGTATTATTTTTGTACCATCTTAGAAAGTAAATTCTGGTCTCCGTAGCCAAGTAAAATGAAAGTGAAGTTTGAATCAGTGCTTTATAGAGGAGAAGGATAAAAATGCTCCTGTTAAAATACGGCAAGTAAAGGGTCTCGGATTGAAAGCCTCGTGGTACAGGAAATACCAGGGCTGGTTTCACCGTGCAGGAGGCAGTTTGATGGACGGTGAGGAAGGCTGGGGGTGGAGGGAGCTGGCTCGCTTGAGCGGCACCTGATTTGGAAAGGAAAAATCAAAGTTTGACGTTTTTTACATACCTGCAGGCTTGGATTTCGGGGCTTTATGCTTGCTGCCAGAGGATCTAGGATGTGCAGGGGAGGGCTTCCGTGCCAGTGGGTGTGCTGAGCCCGCGGGGAGGCCTGGGGAGGTGTCCAGCTCAGGGCTTCTCTAGCAAGTCTAAGAAGCAAATAAGCTTCTTTGAGGGATTATATTGTGAAAAGCGAGGTCTTGTGGAAGGAGGATTGAAAGGAAATGGGTGTGAATGACAACGTAAATGCCTTCATGTCTCCTAGAGAGCTGCTGCAGCCTTTCCCTTCTTCGTTCCTCTCTTTTTCCACTTGCAGGAATCTTGTGAAGAGACTGCTGGAAGGCAACAGTAGATAGAAAATTGTTTCTTTATTTGTGTTTTCGGTAAGGGCTTCACATAACATCATTTAGTGAGAAGTTTAATAAAGGCTAATACCCTCCCAAGCCTCCGCATACGCTGGAGCAGATGAAACTTCATGGTTACGCTGGTCCCGGATGCAGGAGGCTTTTCATACTGGAGTGTCCGAGGCCCTTACGGAGGGGATCAGCGCTCTTGGCTGTAAAATGCCCAGCGCAGCAGCGCAAAGGGTGGGAGATGAGGCCTGGAGGCGGGCTTCACCCGGGAAGAGAGCGGCAGCGCTGGGAGTATGTCCTGAATCCCCTGCTTGGCATCCCCCTGGTCTTGTTACTGAACTGCCCGGCTTCTGCCGCGTGAATCAATGAAGCGGCTGTTCCAATGAGATGATGGGACATCTGCCACTCTAATTGCCACAGCAGATGACAATCATCTACTCCGCTGCAGTCATCAAATGTGGGTTTTGAGATATTTTCTGTGCTGTCCAGGGAATGGAGGCTAAAGCGTGTATTAATATAGGATACCCAGTTGTGTTCTCCCTGCATCTGCCACGTGTTTTCTGGCACAGAGCTAACTATGAAACATCTTTCTTCACCTAAAACTGTGTCTTTGCACGGTTTTTCTGATGCTTTGGGCCGAAGGAAGCTTGGCGTTTGTCTTGGGGAGACTGAGTACCTTCAGACAGGTCTTCTGTTTTGTTTTGATCAGCCACGCTGCCAGCAGCAGTGGAGAAAACCCAAAAATCTCCTCTTGGCTTCCTTTTGGCTGTGTTGCTGTGGCTGTTCCTGGCGTTTGTGGAGGAACCTGGTGGTGAAGTACTGCGGGTAAACCTGCCCGGACGTGGCACCTGCGGTGGCAGCAAGCTGCTGGGGCCTCTTCTCTTCCATCCCCGAGCGGGCAGAGAGGCGCCGTGGGATCAGCCGACACAGGTTCCAGCGGTGCAGCCCTGGGAGGGAGACGTTTAGGGTAAATGGGCGCTTTGGGCACCGAAGTACCCACCGAGCACGCAGCAGCCCAAAGGGCAGGCGTTTTGCAGCCCCACCGAGCCTGGACCCTTGGCAGCGGTTGTGAGTACATGTCGCTTTCTCCCAAGTTTTCATCCGCTCGGGGATTTGGTGTGCTGCTGCAGCTTCGTGCTGCTGCTGAAATGAATCAGTGTGAGAACTAATAATAAACTGTAAAGACATTTAGGGTCTTGTCTTTTCTCTCTGGGAAGAAACAAGCGGCTCACTGAAAGCGGGTCCCTCTGCTGCAAGCACCTGCCTGGCTCTCACCAGTCTCCTTACTGGTTTGTCGGCCTGAGTCCAGCCCGGGCAGGATGGTGACCTGCTCTGCGGAGCAGAGGAGAGCTGGCACCGCAAGCGCAGGGCTGGGCTGGTGGGTTGTTCCCCCCTGGAGACTGTGTAACGGGTTGAGGCAGGCACAGAAAAGGCTGTTTGAGTTGTAACTCTACTTGATGGCCGCGCTGAAAGAAGCGTCTCTCTGCGGTGTCTCTTGCACCTCCCGCGGTCTTGGAAAAGGGGGATGGCTTCCCGAGGGAGTGCAGTGGGAACTCTGGACATCTGGGTTTTATTGTGTGGTTTTTCTCTCGCTGCTTGCCAGTGCCTCAGGTGTCCCGTTGGTTGGATGAGCGTAAAAATGCATCTGTGTTTGTGGAGAAGGGAGAGCTTTGGAGAGGCGGTGGGATTTGAAGATCCCACAGAATTGTACTTGTGCGAGCTCTGATTTATGGTAGATTTTTCTAGTCTCAATCCATCAATGAGGGTAAGTTAAAGGTCCTCAAGTCTAAAATGAGTTTACAGTCACTTCTTGGCAAGTCAGCATCTCTGGCGAGCTGAGATGTATTAATAACCTCTCCTCGACATGTAAATAGTTTCACATTGCTTTGGCACTTGGGCTAATGCTGAATTACGAATTCTCCCGTGCAATGGATGCTGTAAATATTTAATTTATAATTTATTGCTTGCATGGCAAGAGTCCCAAAGGGTCTTATAGGTGTAGCACAGTACAGCGATGGGGGATCCAGGGATGTGCGCAGAGAAGCTGTCCCCAAGCCGTGGCAGCCAACGGTGCCTCTTCTGCCTGGGGAGAGGCCCCGCGGTGGGTGCAGGACCCATCACGCTGTTCTCACAGTCCTTAAAGGACAACTAAGAGGCTGGTGCGGGACAGCAAACACCCATGGGCTTGACCGAGGTGCCTTAAGTAATTCTTTAGGCTCTGCAAACAGTCTGGGAGGGGGTAGTTGTTGCTGGATAATGGGGGAGAAACCAGCCCCAGAGAGAGCCAAGCTCCAGAGCCAAACCGTAAATGCATTTGGAGTCTCTTACGAGCTCGTTTCTCGTCAAGCAGCCTTGCTCTGCCGAGCCTCAGATGGATGGGAGTGACCTTCAGAAATAGCTGTGCTAATGTTTATTTTATCAGGACCCAGCTCCGAACCAGAGGAGGTGCCGGTTATTTTTAAACCAGGCATTGAGCAGCTTGAAGCCTGGCTCAGCAGAGCTGTGTGTAACAAATGCTCTTTAAAGTAAGGCTGTGCATCATCGCTGGCTCTGAGGAATGTTCCTGACAAGGGAAGGCAGCGCTGAGTTCACGCCGTTAACTCCTTCGGGCACCGCTGCTCCTTTGGGGCTGTCTGTGCTCCTGGGACTTGTGTCTCGGGGGCTGATGGGCGCTGCCGTGGTCCCCACCGCTCGCCCTCCCGGCTGCAGGAGGAGAGAATCCCCATCCCCATCTCTCCTGGAGCTCCTGGCCTGTTCCCACGCTGTGGGGTGGGCACTCTGTCCCTCAGGAGAGCTGATGGTGGCAGCTCCTCAGCCCTCCCTGGGGGATGGACCCTTCCTTCCCACCTCCCCCAGTGAGAGGCACCACCAGCAGCTCCACCGCAGCCCACAGTGGTCCCAGCTGTGTTTTCTGATTGCATTTGAGAAAAACAGCATGGAGAGATGTGATGGTTAAACATCCGCTGGGTAAGAGGAGAAGGATCATGTGGCCGTCCCAGAGAGTTGTCTTGAAAGATTTTGGCAGCCAAATAACCTGCTGCCAGGCACAAAGCCTGAGCCCAGCGGTGCCCACCCCGTCCCTCGCCTGGAGCAGAAGCCGAGGCTGCTGCCTGCCCCTGGGGCGGGATGGAGCCCGGGCAGCTCCTGCCTGTTCTCCCTTGGGGTGAGCAGAGCCAGGGAGCTGGGAAGTCTGGCTGGGGTGAAGATTTTATCTCATCTTAAAGATAAACAGAAAGGGAAGCTGGAGGACAGGTTGCCCTGGGTAGGAGATGCTCCCAGCTCCCCATCCACCCCGGATCGTGGCCGGGATGGGAGACTCCGACAGCCGCCGGCAGTGTTGGGGTGACAGGGACCAGCCGGTGCGAGCTCTCCAAGCAGGGTCACCCTGTGCTACAGACTGTGCCCCAGTTTGGGTGGTCAGGGGCTGGGCACATCCCCCCTCTGCCTGGGGCTGCTGTGGATGTGGGAGCCCTTGGCTGAAGCAGGAGACCAGTTCTGTAATGGTCTTTCTGGTGTTTGTTTAACATGGGCAGGGAGAGTCCCATGATGTTTGTGGGGAGAAAGCAGGAGCGTTGTGTTCTGCCATGGGAAGTGTTTATCTTGACCCCTGTTCCAGGCTTGAGACAAATCCCCACCCTCCTCCTCCCTCCCTGTGCTCGGCCACCCCTTTCCCCTCGCTCCAGGGCAGCTGCCCGCGGGTGGCCCCGACGAGAGCCTGGGTGTGCAAAATGTGTTTGTTTAATTTCCTGTGCAGGTTTTCTCGCCTGTCCTTAGGTCACAGTCATGGCACGGTGGCTCCGGGAGAAACGCACCAGGAATGCGTGGTGTCTCCATTCCCGCTGTGGGAGCGGGAGAGCCGTGGGGGTCACCGCTCTTTCTGGGTACAACGCCTGAGCTGCAGAGCACCCCGCGAATGCCGGGCTGTGCCGGCTCCGCAGCTCGGGGCGGAGGGAGGTGGTTGAAGCGGGGCCGACAGCGTGGCTTTAGTGCAGCAACGCACCAGCCACAGCCATAAACCCGCAGCGACAGTACTGGGCTGGGGGGGAACTCACCCCTCGGGCGCTGGGAGAGGATGGGTGTTCAGAGAGGATGCTCAAGAAGAGCCAGGGCTGGCTTTAACAGTGAAAAATAGAGTTTTTATTCAGTGCTTGCATAGTTCATCCATGTCAAGGTAATGTCCCATCCCTCATTGCACAGTGTTTGTGTTGATGGGAATAGATATCAAGGCGAATACCCTGCTTTACCTATGCAGTAGGGTTATATGCAGTATATATTTCTATAGCTATAAATAGATTTGTTATATACGTATATGGCATATAAACAGCTTTGTGCTCACAGTATACAATCTTTTTCTCTACTGAATTGCGTTCAGAGAATCGCAACGGCACGCGTGAGCACGGCTGAGGTGCAGTCAGTGCTGGAGAAGGTTGTTCTGCTCTTTTGGTTTATAAAATCTGCTCTGCGGGCCGGGGGCCGTCAGCGCTGCAGGAAGAGGAGGGAGCTGGCAGCTGCCCGGCTGGGCTGGGCCGGGGGCTCCCTGCTGCGTCCCAGGCCAGGGGACAGCCAGGATGGGACATTTCCAACCCACGGGGTGAGGGAAAGGCAGTGGAGGGGG
>NW_009661368.1:4048151-4053909 GCF_000708025.1 Charadrius vociferus
CCCAGTACTCCATCGCCCTCCCCGCGCCCGTGGTGCCGCAGGACAGCGCTGGGAAGCGGGGACCCCCCCATGGCATGGCTGAACCCCCCTCCCCAGTGAGGTGTGGGGCAGAGATGCTCCGAGCCCCCGCACCCTGCGGGGACCACTGCAGCCCCAGCTCCCGCTGTGCCCATAGCAGAGCCAGACCATGGGGCTGCCCTCCCTGGGGGCTGCGGGCACAAAAATCCACCCCTGCCCTATTCCCAACGGCTCGGCGGGGTGAAGGGAGGAAAAGCTCTTACAGCTCCTTGATCTGCTGCCCGTCCGTCAGACCGGTGCCCTCGGCCAAGAACACGCAGTTGTTCAGGGGGACTGCGAAGGGGTTCACCAGGCTGATCTCCGCCACCAGCTTCCGCTTCTGCATCGGCTCCCCTAAAATCTGCAAGCAGGCAGGGTTGGAACCCCAGCGCCGCCCTGCCTGGGGGCCCACCATGCTCCCCTCGCCCTGAACGTGCCGGGGCGGAGGCAGGTCCCTGGGGATGCAGGTCCTCGGGGATGCAGCTCCACTCGGTGACGCAGGACCTGCTGCCCAAGCCCTGCTGTGGTGGGGTTGCCCCAGGGCTTGGATCACCGCGACCAACCCTGCAGGGTGACTGCAGCACCTTCCCCTGTGAATGGGAAATGTCCCCCAACCCCAAACCCACCTGGGACAGAGCAGCTGAGCCCTTACCCTGATCTTGATCTCCGGATTCTGAATGTAGACATCCCTGACTGCCACGATGACGTCACCGGTTTGGTATTCGGTCAGGAGAGCCACCACCTTGATGAGGTTGTCCTGGGTCAGGATCTCCCCGTACTTCTCATACAGGATCCGCAGGGGCACTCTGTGTTCTGGAAGGGGAAGTAGAGCGGGGTCAGAACTCGCCCCTTCCCCAACCCAGTGCCTGCGGCCCCGTGCTGGTACCCGCTTGGTCTGCGCTCCTCAGGAGCTTCTCCAGGCTGGGAAAGTCTTGGGGGAGCTGGGGTTCCCCCAGCACTGGGGACACCCCTGTTGGGAAGGGGTACGGCAGGGTGGGTGGGCACCATGCACTGCCCGCTGGAGCACCCGTGGGCAAGCCCGTGCTGGGGGGGCATCTTGCCCAACTGCTTCCCCCAAGAAAATGGGTTATATTTAGCTGTCATCAACCCCCAAATTGCCGGCGTTTCCCAAATGAGCTGCAGGCACCTGCAGCTGGTTGCCAGATGCCCAGCTGGGTCCTCAGGGTGCTGCCGGGGTGCCGGGTACCAGTGCTGCTCCCACCCATGCAGGGATGCAGGGCTGCGGGTACCCGGCTCGGAGTGGTGGGGAGGGACCTTGCAACCCGGCCAGGGCTCCACAACCAGGTGCCAAAAGTGATGTTCGGGGCTCGGGGAGGGGAAGGAGCCATGTGTCGGGGCAGGACCCCGGGGCTGCACCTGCACCGGGTCCCTGGAGGGGCTTCACCAGTCCTTCGCAGCCAGTGCTGGTAGGCAGCCCCGCTCCCCGGCAGCTGCTCTCGCTCAGCTCTGAGCATTGTTTATCCCAAAGCCCTTCAGGGACTGGGCTGTCTTGTGCTGAGGGGGGAAGAAGGCTGAAGGCATCCAGCTGCAGAGCCGTCACGGGGAAGGACTTCAGAGAGGCCGTGACCGCTGGAAGCAAAGCCCGGCATAGCCGGGGCAGGACGTGAAGTGTTGGAGCATCGGCTGAGGCTGCGGGAAAGGGATGGACCCAGCACCGCTCCGGCTGGGCTCCCTGTGCCAGCACGGAGTGTAGGGGCTCCCTAAAGGCTGCAATTTCAGGGGTCCTGGGGTCTGTATTCCCAGGCAGGACCTGGAGGTAGAATCTTCAGGAGCTCATAATTAAAGTCACAGAGAAAATGATGTTGGATGAACTTGTGGATGGGAATGTTAAAGACCCTAAAGGCCAGCAGGGCCCCTCCAGTGGGCCAGGCAATGCATGGGCTCCGCTGTCCCCATCCAGCCCCGCAGCAGAAGGCTCCAGAGCTGCTCTGCAGGCACTCGCAGGTGCTGGTACCCACCAGTGCCCACACCGCGGGGAGGCTTTGCCACATGAGCAAAAGCAGCGTCCCACTTCCCTCTGCAGCGCTGAGAGCGGGCACGTTTGTTATTCCCTTAATGCAGCTCGACAAATAGCAGCGAGCCGAGTGCTGCATTTGTTACGGGCCCTATTAGAAGAGCAGATCTTGTCTTAGATTAACAATTAGGCTGTTCCAGGACAGCAGATGTATTGCGTTCCCAAGCCCTGAAGGGTCTGTGGAAAACTGACATAAATCAAAACTCTTGTTTAATTACCAAGAGGTAATGCTAATTTGTAACAAAGGCTAATGAAGGTTCAGCGGCCCACGCCAGGACAGCTCTGTGGCGAAATGCTGTGAGATGTCGTGCCTACCCAAGGAGGAGGCGCCGAGAGCTTCAGCGCTGCTGCCACCAGCCTGGGACCGCGCTATCGGAGCTGAGCCGGGGCCAGTCCTGCTCTCCCTGCCTCTGGGAAAATCCTGCGGCAGAGCCCAGCCCAGCCCAGCGCCGGCTCGCTTCGAAGCAGAGGCGTACGGAAGAGCAAGAGAGGGATGCTGACGAGTGCAGCAGAGCGCCCTGGGATGCGCGCCCCGCGATGCGCACAGCTTGCTCCCTCGGCGTAACGGATGCAACGGCAGTAACTTTTGTCCTCTCTAAATGCATTTCCAGCCCCCTGCCTGAGCAATGTTCTTCCATCAAAGATTAAAAATCCGCAGTGGTAGATAAATAAGGACGAAGCCCTGAAGGAGGGAGGCATCGCTGGCCACGCAGCCTTGTGACGGAGCTGCAGCTCGCAGAAGCCCCCGCCAGCCTGGGGCTTTGCCCACCGAGGCAGTCGCTGGTGAATGGGGGTGACGCGGCACAGGGCTGCCGGATGGATAAACACCCCGGCACCGGCTCTGGGCGCTGGCTGTCCCCACCACCCAGCCCCAGGCCATGCTTTAACGCTGCTGTTATTCCACAGGATTAAACAGAAACCTCCGATCGCTGCCCCACGCCAGCCCGCAGTGTGACAACCTCGAGAACCGGCAGCGGTGGTGGTACAACTGGAAGGGACAGAACCCCTGCAGTGCTGCGCAGTGCCAAGCTGGAGAAGCGAAGAACCCAGCCCTTGGCTCACACCTTGTTTTCAGGGAGGCTGGTGCTGACCCCCAGGTGCTGAGCGGGGCTGCGGGGCTCTGCGTGAGCCGGCAGCCCTTCCCGCTGGTCCCGGCCCCCCGTGGTGACCCCCCCCGACAGGATGTGCCCAGCTCTTATTGCCGCTTGGCTGTTGTGTGTGTGGACTGGGCAGCTGGCGGCCACAACCAGGGTTTCCTCTCTGGAAAGCTGTCAGCGTGGAACCAGGACCCGGCGGCGGTGTCTCCCTCCCGCCGGCTGCCCTGGCCCCTGGCCAGCACCGTGATGCTCTGCTGGGGGGACCCATCCCTGCCCCGGCACCACGGCCTCGCTGCACACCCCAGAGATGCAGCTGAACACGGGAGAATTGCTGACCTGACCCCAGCCCTCACCGCAGCATCCTCTCCTCGCTGCCCGCAGGTCTCTTACCTGCCCAGGGTGCGAGGGTGACATTCAGCAGGTCCTTCATGCCGCACTGGGGCCCGACGGTGCCGTTGTAGCTGGCGGTTCGAGCACACAGCATGAGCCTGCAGACTCGCTCTGTGTCTGAGTTGTTGTTGATGACAGCGAAGACGTCGAAGTCGCAGCCGATGTTCGCGCCCTCTGACAGCTTGATCTTGAGGTGCAGCCCCTCGTCCTCCTCCCTGAGCGAGCTCTTCTCGTGCTCTGCCTTCGCGAACACTTCTCTCTCCTTTTCAGACCCTGCGGTGCACGGAAAAAAATGTGATTCCCTGGGTGGATACAGGGAGGGTATGGTCCGGGCTGCTTTGCCCCAATCCCTGGAGCCCTCCTGGTGCAGCTGCTGCCTTTATTAATCGTTCCCCCACTCTGTTTCCCAATAGCTGACCCCCTCCAGGGTGTCTCTGCCCTCTCTGCTGCCCCGTACCCTCTGGGTACTTGTAGGTGTGGGTGATGTCCTCCCTGCTGTCCCTGCCCACGCTCTTGGTGCTGATGTTCTTCCCCACGACCGAGGAGTGGGTACTTTTCTTCTCCGTCCCGTCGTGCCGCACCACCCAGTACACCACATCGGCGTTCACCTCCGCGAAGACGAAGGGAATGTCATACTTCAGCTGCAGGTCACCCTCCTTGATGGCTCTGACGGGGGCCGGTCCGCAGCAGAAAACCCCTGCAGGGAGCGGAACCACCGTCACCACCCGGTGTTTGGCCACCACAGGGGCCAGACACAGTTGCAGTGGGGGGGGCCCCTGCCATGATGGGGGCGTGGGGTGGGATGGAGCACCCGCGTGGTGCACGCTGTACCTTCGCTCTTCTCCTGGGGGGTCGGGTCCAGCGCCTGCCACCCATCGTAGCCAGGTGCTAGGTCCGGACGAGCCATCCAGGATTCCACCCAGCAGTGGAAGTTCCTGCAAAGGGAAGCCAGGATGTAGGGGCTTCAGCCTCCCCCAGCACCCACCGCTCCCTGGGCAATACAGCCCCAGGGGTGGGAAGCCGGTGGGCCTGCCGTGCCACTCACCAGATCATGTCCCTGGAGCGTCGGTCCTCCTCCCCCATCTCGTTGAGGTAGCGGTCGATGATCAGGTTGCCGTTGGTGTCGTGGGCTGAGTTGTAGTTGGTCACCACCCGGCTGGGGATCCCCAGGCACCGCATGACTGCGGGGAGGCAGGGCAGGGTGAGACGGGGACCGGGGTTTGCACGGCTCCCGTCCCACGGCGCCCCGCGTTTGCACAGCTCCCATTCCATGGACCGCGGGTTTGCACGGCTCCTGTCCCATGGAACCCCGGGTTTGCACAGCTCCTGCCCTTCCCTTTCCCCACAAAGAGCTGCCCGGAGACTCATCCCCAGGACCAGCCGTCTCCTGCAGTCACCGTGGGACTCCACATGCGAGACGGGTGGCACGCGGCACTGACAGTCTGTCGGGTTTTGATATTGCAGTAGAAAAAAGGCACAAAAGCGGCTGCGAGTGCTTTTGAAGGAGTGCATGGGCAGCAGCGCGCTGCAACCTCTTATTTAATCTCACAGCTGCCTTTTACTGCGAGCGGAGCTCCCTGGGGAACAGGGAGGTAGTTATAATGCTTCAAAGGAAGGCTATAAACTTCTGAGAGTCGCGGAAAACCCACTTTAGTTTTCTGCTATTTCTCTCCTCTAAAAAGGATCTCGTATATATCTGTGATATATAAATGCACATGTGTGCTCGTGCAACCCCACAAGCGCGGCGCGGCGTTTTTTCTCAGGGCAAAACTGCGTGAGCGTGCAATCGTGTGTGTGTGTGTGTGCGCACGCGTGTGCGCGCTTCTCAACAGAAGTGAGCCTGGAATTTTTTTTCTTCTCTTTTGCCCCAGCTTGACTGCCTCGGTGGCAGTCAATTTTTTTTCGATCTCAGTGGATTCATGACTTTATTGCAAACTTGACCTTAAAGCCACTTTCCTTCTCCGGTTTCGTGAGTCCAGCCCCTCCCTCTCTGCCTGGCCAGGGCACTAACTGAAAAGCCAGAGCCTTTTTCTATATTTTTTTCCCCTCTATTTCCTGACAGATTAGAATAACAGAGCGCTTAATTGCCAAGCAATCATTGCGGGCTGATTGTAATCAGTTCCATCGGTTCCCTCCTGCCGAAGCACAGGGAGCGGGTGGAGGGCAGGGGGTGGGAGAT
>NW_009661368.1:4053935-4054294 GCF_000708025.1 Charadrius vociferus
TTCCTGCGGGAAAAGGGGAGAGAAGGAGATGTCTGTTCTCACCGGTACACGCCACAGCAGCGAAGACCCAGCACTGGCCGTACTTGACTGGCTGACACCCAAACTTCTTCCACCTCTTCAGAATATCCACGCTCCCGATCCAGGCCATCGGGCTCATCCCATCTTCGTAATTGTTGTCCCACCGCCCTGCCAGCACCCCCCGGTCCTCGTCGTTACAATTTACCTGCGGGATGACAAGGAGGGGTCGTGATGGAGGGAGGACCGGGCACGGAGGAGCAGGAGAAGGCTGGTGAGGGAAGGAAATCGCCTTCTCCCAGCTCACATATGCCAGCCAACCTGGAGCAGTGCAAGAACTGAGC
>NW_009661368.1:4054345-4055250 GCF_000708025.1 Charadrius vociferus
CTGCATCCCGGTGAGCTGGGGATATACAGGTGGGAGAGTGGGATGTGCTAATTGAGGATGGATTTTAGAAACGTGTCCTCCCGTCTGGGATTTGGGTTAGGACTAGAACGTCCAGCAGCCAGAGAGAGGAGCAAAAGCTGCTCCTGGCATGGTGTGTGCCCACCTCTGCTATTTCTCTCCTCTTAAAGGATCTTGTATATACACGCGATATAAAAGCAATAGCGGAAAGGTGGTAAAGGGGATGCGAAACACCCCAGGGAAGGAAACTGGTGTAATTGGCGGGCGGGAATGGCAAACGGCTCTCTCTCACAGCTGTAGTTGCAAGCTGTGAGGACAGCAACAGGGTGTTTGCATCCCAGGGGACATGGGGTGCTGGGGAGCCTGGAGACACCCTGCTGGGTGCGCTGGTGGCCGGTGCCCTGCTGGACTCACCATGGCGCTCACCACCCTGCCGATGTACACGGGGTCATTGCGGCGGGAACAATCCCGGTTTTGGTCCCTCAGGAATTTGGGGTTTGTGTCCAGCAGCTTGAGGCAAATGGACAAGATGTCATCCTCGAACTGGTGCAGAGGGGGAAGAAAAGGCGTGTGAGGTCCCCATGGTGCACAGGGGCTCTCCTGCCTCGGTCCCCCCTCCCTGGCTCACCACGATGCCACGAGGGGGTCACACATCCTCAGGGTCCCCTCCCCAAGCAAGGACCCACTGAATGACCTTTCCCAGTTAGTGCCACTGTGACGAGGGGCTGGCGCTGGGGCCGGCGGGGGCTCAGCATGAGCCCTGGGCAAAATGAGCTCCAAGTCCTTGGACTCCCCATGAGTCGAAGGGGGAGCGCCCGCTCTTGCGCCGGGGCCGGATCCTGCTTCCTGCAGCTGCTGCTGCGCCGGGGGCAGGCACGGGCCCGACC
>NW_009661368.1:4055427-4057530 GCF_000708025.1 Charadrius vociferus
GGGCCCCAGCCGGCACGCCCCGGGGGCCAACGTTATCGGCTGCCGGTGCAGCGTGGCAGCCCCGATTAGGAGTGTGCGGCCCCGGGGCCTCCAGGAGCCATGCAGAAACGCTCCCCTCGCTCTGCCACGTTTCAAAGTCAGCGCATTCCCCTCTCAGAAATGAGATCTTGGTTGGTTTGTCCCACCGTTGCATGGCGGGGTCGGATCCTCCCCGAGGTGCCGGCTGCATCTGGGATGCGTGTTCGGGGACGCACGCGTGGCACCAGCCCCTGTGTCCTGCACTGCCAGCACTGCACGATCTGGGCTCAGCCGGGCGTCCCGGGGGTCCCGGGGTTCCCAGGGGACCATGCCCCGCTCACCTGGCCGAAGTTCCAGGGGGTGGAGGTGATGTAGTCGCGGGCGCCCTGGTAGATGAGTCCCTGCTGGGCCAGCACGTACTCACAGCGCTCATCCTCGTCTCGGAGGAAAACCGTGTCCTCTGCAGGGAGAGCGAGAGATGGGGACGGGGCTCTGCCCCCCGGCCCTGCTCAGGGCTCCCCCCCCTCCCCGGGGACGTGCTGGGCAGTGAGCAGGGACGGGTCTGGTGGGAAATGAGGCGACAGGGGCTGGGACTGCTCCCGTCTGAAAAAGCTGCTGGAGAATTTCAACTCTGTTTTACTTCAGCTCATGGGAAAATTTCAGTAGACTTCTGGTTTTCTTTTCTAGTCTTTCTCGTTTCTCTCTTTCCTTTCTCCCTTGTGTTTTATGGAGTCAGGTCTTTTCCCAGGAGGGGAAACCTCCCCAGTGGGAGAAGCGAGCAGTGGGAACCGGGAGCACTGTCTGAGATCGCAGCTGAAGCCATTTTGCTCGCACAGCAGTTACTGCTGGAAAAAATCACTATTTACTGGAAATGTTTTGAGAAAAAAACCCAACACATAGATCCCCAGCGCCAGCGCTCAGCACAGTCCTGGGCGAGCGAAGCTTCCTAAAGCCCCTTATCTCGGCAGAGCCAGCATGGAGCGTTTGGGATTCAGGAAATCGAGCTGGGAGCAGGCAGCACAGGGCTGCTCCTCGGGGCAGGGGAAGGACGTGGAGAGATGAAAATCCCGGCTGTTGTTTGCCCAGCATCGTTAAACTCTAACAGCACTGAGCCTCCCTTCTGGGTCAGGCTGCCCAAATTTCACCTGGAGAGTGACAGCCCTGGGCCCACAGCGGGATTCTGGCCTGAGGTGGGTGGGCAGGGCTGGGACAGGTGGGAGGAAATAATTAGGGCCAATTAGTGGCTTTTCGGGAATTAATTAGGGCCAATTAGTGGCTTTTCCTGCCAGTGGGCCAGGAGCTGCTGCTGGCTGCCCAGGGCTTCACACCAGCACCACAGAGGTGAGTTCCTGCGGGTCATTGCGTGGTGGGGACAGTGCAGATGGGCCTTTGGGGCACTGGCAAAGGGGCTGTGTGTGTGTCCTGGGGTGGGGGGCAGTGCTCATGGCCCCGACCTGCCATGGGGACTATGTGGAAGTGTAAGTAAAGTGGGGATTTTTGCTTAGATCTGCGGTCAGGGCAGAGCTTGGGGCATCTGGTGTCTGTGGGGATGTGCTTCCCTGGCAGAGATGGGGGGTGACTTGTGCTCACCTTACCCAGGAACCCCCGGTCTTGGAAAGATGAAAGCCTCACCTGGGTGCCAGGCGTTAAAGAGCAGAACGAAGTCCCCGATGTGGTAGCTGCTGCCCTGGTAGCCGGTGGAGGTCTCCACTGTCAGGCTGTAGCGGCCGATGCGGGCGCTTGGCGGGGAGCAGAGCGAGACGGAGAGGGAATCCCCATCCTGCTGCTGGACCACGGCGTTCCAGCCCAACTCCTCTGGGAAGTCGGTCACGGCAAAGTGGGACCTGGTACCCGACATCTCGATGGGGCAGGGTCCTGCCAAGAAGGAGCACTCCCGGTCACCTCTCCTGGTGCTCCAGGGTCCCTGGGAGCCCCACGCCACGGGGGCTGTGCCGAGGGGACCACCCCACAAGCACCCTGTGGTGCTCCCATGCTCTCTGCCCTGCGGTGGCTGCCCTGGACCTCGTCTCTTGCCACCCAGGAATGTTTGCTGTTTGGTTTGTCGGGTACTGGGGGCTCGGGGCA
>NW_009661368.1:4058150-4068312 GCF_000708025.1 Charadrius vociferus
AGTGACCCAGTTCCTCCTCTCTGCCCTTTCAGGGAGGCCGGGTTGAGTTACCCGTGTCCTTTTGGCAAGGGTCAGCCTGGCGCTGCCGTGGGGATGGCCAGCCCCGGGAGCCTGCCTCTGCCGCCGCCGCCTCCTCCTCCTCCCCCCTCCCTCCCTGCAAAGCCCACGGCATCCCCCTGGGGCGCAGGCGCCTGAGCAGGGCTCTTCAAACTCACCGCTTTAAAAATACGGGCTCTATTTTTGTACAGAGCCATTCCCCTCTTTCCTGTGGGAGGTGGCATGTGGTGTCACTCTCCCAGGGGAAAGCAGGTCTGGCAGCCCCTGCCCCAGCGGTGCTGTGGGTCCGGCCCCGGTGAGGGACGTGCCAGGGCCACCAAGAGCCAAAGCACCTTCACCCCGTTTTCCGCAAGCGCCGGGGCTGCGCTCCAGCCCGACGGCAGCTGCTGCCAGCCTGTGCCTTCACCCCAGGAGGCTGCCGCGTGGGGCTTGTCCGCGCTTGTAAAACCAGCCGGGGGTTACCTAGGATGGAGTGTGACCTCGTAAAAACCCGGCGGTTTCGAGCAGGGGGCAGGGAGACCCCCGCCGTGGCTGCCTTGGGACCAGGGGGCAACAGGGGAGCTGCTGGTTTAGGGTAAAGGTGGGGGGGGTGGGGTGTTGCTGAGTTTGTGTTTGTCACCCCATGGCGGGATCAGAGCTCTTAGGTAGGGGGTGTGTGTGAAAAAAGTGTGTTAAACTGTGAGGAAACCCAGCTGCAGTTTCACTTTGAGTTCTGGCCTGGTTGACTCAGCAGGATGCTGCGGCCCCAAAATAACTCTTGCCCAAGAAAGTTTCCTCTCCCTTTGCCCTGAGCTGGCGGGGGCCAAGCCCCTGCCCGTCGGCTGTGCCTGGTGGTGGCCATGGAAGCAATGTCCCTGTCACCGTTCCCAGCAGGCTCTTGCCAGGGCTACAGCAGCAGTGGGAGAATCCCCCAGTGCGGAGCTGCGCTGGGGAGGCTCAATGGGAACGTTTTCTTTCTCCAGGGTTTATGTTTCCTGAGCAAACCCCGCTCCAGGGATATCTGAGCGACGTGGGGGCAGCGGTGGCTGGGCAAAAAGACCATCAGCAAAAGTGCTGTGAAACCCTCTGACTGAAAAGATTCGCTTTTGCTGATGTTTCTCATAAGGGCAAGAGACTCGGGTGGGTTCCCCGGCTGCAGCCACAGCCCTTCTCGGTGAGCCGACAGCTGCGGCGTGGCCCCACGTCTGGCTCGGTCCCGAGGAGGAGGAGGCAGTGGTGGCTTTTTGTTTTATTTCTTTATCACTTCCCTTCAGCTCTCATTATGGAGCAGAAGCTCTACCTTTTATCGCCGCCTTAGTATGAATCATAGAACGGTTAGAGTTGGAAGGGACCTTAAAGATCATCTCATTCCACCCCCCTGCCCTGGGCAGGGACACCTCCCACCAGCCCAGGTTGCTCCAAGCCCCGTCCAACCTGGCCTTGAACACCTCCAGGGATGGGGCAGCCACAGCTTCTCTGGGCAACCTGTGCCAGGGGCTCACCACCCTCACAGGAAAGATTATTTTTTTCCTAATATCTGATCTAAATCTCCCCTCTTTCAGTTTAAAACTATTACCCCTTGCCCTATCGCCCCACTCCTGATAAAGCGTCCCTCCCCAGCTTTCCAGTATAGCTGTGCACAGCACCAGCCTCTGCCGGGAAGGGACATGGCGGGGACTGTGTGAGATGGGGCAGGTGCCTCTGCACAGCCCTTGTGTGAGCGTGGGACGAGCGCAGGGGCAGAGGGCAGCTCGCCCTGCGGCAGGCGCTTACTCGCAGTGCAGGGCATGGTGGCACTCACCCGTCTCGACGTTGAAGGCGAGTTTGTCCACCCCCTCCTTGTAGCTTCTGCCCGAGAAGTGCAGGGTGATGGTGAAGGGCTGTCCCCGCCGCACCACCAGCTGCTGGCAGCCCATGTCCGCCGTCCGGTGCTCCCGGCCGTTGCGCTCGCACTGCAGGTCCCATGTCTCCAGCACCAAATCTGCAAAGGCAGAGGCATCTCCAGCTCTCCCCCTCTGCCACATGCTCCCGGCGCCGGGGCACAGCCGTGCCCTGCACACGCAGCCCCTGTCTTCAGCCAGAAGGGACTGCGTTACCCCCACACTGAGCCCTGGGGTTTTGGACTTTGGTACCGCGGTTTGGCAGACTCCTCTGTCCAAGCTGCCCTGTCCTCCCCCGGTGTGCCCGGCACAGCCCCGGGTGCTGCGGCTGCGCCGGGCTCTGAGCATCCCTCCTGGAGGGCTCTGCAGGCTGGGCTCACATCATGGGCTACAAGCTCGCAGGGGCGGGGGGCCCCGCTGGCAGCTGAGCTCGCAGTGAAGCGCTGCCCTCCCGACTGAGCTCCATGCCATATTTCTTGTGCCGTGGTGCTGCACTCCACGGTACCTCCATGGAGGAGGGGCACCTGCCAGAGCCATGCCAGGTCCGCAGCTCACGGTGTCCAGCACTGGAGCAAAGCCCAGCGCTCATCTCCGCTTTCTGGGAGATGTGGGGCCCATCGGTCGGGGTTTGCTGTCTGTGTGCCCCCACCCCAAACGAGCGCTGCTGAGCCTGAAGAATGCCAGGGCTGGTTCCGTGCCTCAGCCAGACCCAGAGCAGCTCTCTGGGCAGCTTTACTGCTCTACAACTGCTGACAAATCGGAGAGACCAACCATAAACTTGGTGACAAAGAGGGTGTCTGATTCCCCGGCCTCAGGCACTCTGCCCTGTTCTGCCTCCCAGCCCAGGCAGGGCTGCGTGCCGGAGCGGCTGGCAGCCATGTCCCCGCCACCCCAGGTGCTGCGCTGGAGCGATGTGCTATCGTTTATCATCGCTCAAGGTTAGTGACCCTTGAATGCTCTGCCAGCAGACGGGTTAGTTGCCAGAACAAGCAAAAGCGTTTAGTGCAGGAGAGCGCACAGCGAGCTCAGCGCCAGCCAGCGACCAGGCGGCTCGTGAGGGGTGATGCTCAGCTTGCTGCCCTGCTGCCGCAGCTCTCCCTGGCTATGCCCTTCCCGGTGCTTGCAGGCCAGCGGTGGTGCTCACTAAGCCCTGCTCATCGGTGCCAGATGGAAACGGCTGACCCTGAGCTCGCCATTCCCAGAACTAAACGGAAACCCCACTCCTGGCTCTCGGCATGGGGACATCGTAGCATTCATCCAAGGAAGGTGGTCAGGCTCATCGCTGATCCCCCACCACACTGTAAGAGCTGCTGCGGACAGCTAGGGCTGTCCATAAATAAGGGCAAGGTCCCTCCAGCTGGTCCCTCAGGATCCTGGAGCAGGGATGGAGCACAGAAAGGTCCTTTCCCTTGTCATCTCCCCCTTGGTAAGCAGAAACATGGCTCCGTGCTACAGCACGTGAACTGTATGAGTGCGAACCTTGCTGTCTCTGAGCCAAACTCGTCGCAAATAAGCGTGTTAAGAGAGCAGGACTGATGCTCCTCCTTGTCCCAGTCACCCAGGGTTACTGCCCTCAGTGGATTTAGCAAAAAGCCGATTTTTTTTTCAAAGCACAGGTGCCTCTTCCCAAACTGATCAGTGCCAGGAGATGGGCAGGGAGGGGGCTGCGGTACTGCCAGGGCATGCAGGTGACAGCAGGGTTCCAGGCACCACCATGGAGGAGCAATATCTGTCCTGGGTGTAGTGGCTCAGTTTTGTGCCAGGAGCTGGTGGTGCCAGTGCCCAACCTGAGGGACCTGTGTTGGCATTGCTGCCGCGGTGCCGGGAGCCTGGTGAGCTGGGACAGCCCACGGCACTGCTGGGCACTGGGGCAGAGCGATGCCATCTCGCCCATTGGTACCGCACTCCGTTGGGACTGATACTTGATTGGTATCGCGCAATCCTGTTTCCTGGGATTTTGGAGACAGCTCTGTGGGAGGTGGAGGTTCTCTTTGCCTCCCCAGGCAAGTCTGAGAAGCCACCCGCGTGGAGGGATTTCCGAAGGCCAGAAGCATTACTTCTGACTGAGCCTCCAGAAATCCTCCTTAAACCAGGGTGGGATATAGGCACTTGTTCCCGGTTGAGCTGTCAACGCTCTTCTCCGAGAGCACCGAAAGCTTTAAATAGCACCAAACTTCATTCTGCAAATACCAGCGTCGCTCCAGCCAACGGAGAGCATTGTAGCTGCGGAGGGAGGGAAGGGAGCGGACCCCATCCCGAACCGCACTTTTCTTATCGTCGCTGTCCTCTGTTTTAGTCTTTCCCATTCCCCCCCGCCCTTGGCCAGCTCGCAGGAAAGCGGGCGAGCGGCTAATGGCTGAAGGTGCCGCCGAGCCCCGGTTGCGGGAGCGCTTGGCTCCCGGCCGCCCCCACGCAGGTGCCGCGGCGACGGCGGGGGGGGGAACTCTGCCGGTCAGCGCTCCCCGCGGGCCAAAAACCCCGGGCACCGGCGGGAGGAGATCGTCCTGCGGTCTTACCTTCGGCCATGGTGACCGGTACCGGGGTGTCGCGGTCGCGGTCGCGGTCCTGGTCCTGGTCCTGGTCGAGCTGCCCCTCAACTCCCGCCGCCCGGCCCCGCTGCTCCCTCCATTTATACCGCGCCCGCCGCCGCCGCGCACACCCCCGCGGTCGGGGATGGCGGAGGGAAAGAAAGGGAAAACAAAGTTTCCAGGAAACGGAGTGGTTTTGGTCCCACCTATTTAAAACAGCCACCCAAAAAAAAAAAAAGTTGGGGGGGGTCCAGCTCCCACCCAGAAGTACCGGGGCCGGTCCCTGCCCGCGGTGTGCAGCCCCCTCCCCGCCGGCCCCCGGAGCCTCCCCCGGGCAGCGGCTGGAAACGCTGCTGGGTAGGAGGAGGGGAAAAAAGAAAGGGAAAAAAAAAGTGGGGGGAGGAGAGGGGCTGTGCAGTTCACACCGAGGTGCCAGAAACTTGGGGAATGTTTTCTCCTTATAAAGTTTTCTTCCCCCCCTCCCTTATCTCCCTACCCGGCCATTTCTGGCGAGGGATCCGGCTGCTCGGGATTGCAGCAGCCAGTCCCCCTTCCTGTAAATGCATCCCTAAGAGACATAGTGGCCAGAGGGAAAATGTGCTGGAAACTTTGCTGTTTGAGGGGAAAATGTGCTGGAAACCTCGCTGTTTGCTGCGGGGCACGGCGCCATGGGGAGGTATGCATGGAGCAGTGTGCACGGAGCAGGGGCCAGCACTTTCCCTGGCAGCCCTTGCCCCGTGCACCGGCTGTCCCTCTCCTGCCTGAGGGTCTCAGGTCCCATGAGACTGCCAGCAGGGCTGCCTGCCCTGTCCTGTCCCTCCCTGTGTACCCCAAGGGTGACCCAACACACCAGAGACCGCCTAGCAGGGGCAGAGGGCAGAGACCCCCACACCTTCATGGGATCATGGGGTTTGGGAGTGCCCTCGGTACCTCAGCAGCGGTATGGCTTGTGATGAATAAGGCCTTGAGAAGTTTCACCTCTGGAGCAGACTTTGTTTAGCTCTTGGTTTTTCTTTGTGTGATTTAAGCTGACCAGGGCCAGGACCGAGGATGGGTTTTTTTCCTGGTGGAGCCCCATACCAGCCTTCTTTGTCTGGCCCCTGGCTGGCTGCGGGATGCTGCAGGCCCTGCGCCAGAGGTGGCTGCATGCTGGAAACCCTCCTCAGCCCGACAGGTCCCCTCCTGCTCCCCTGGACCCCTCACCCTGTTCCTCTCCCAGACCCCAGGAGGGCTGGTGTGTCTCTCCAGGGCTGCTGCGAGTACCAGGGACCTTCTTGTGGACAGCAATGTCCCGAACGCGGTTGGGGTTCATCACGTGGTGTATTCGGGGTCGCAACACAGGGTCCACGCATGGGCTGTGTGCTGGTAAAGCCTGTCTGTCCTGGGGTCTCCCCATGTCCTCATCATGCAGCTGGATCTGCTCTCCTGGCGCTCGGTCCCTGGCCGCGGGCGATGCTTTCTGCTCGGGCACGCAGCAGCACTGCGCTGGGAAGGTTTGCAGCAAGATGTGCCACCTCTTCCAGCTCCACCAAGGGCTTTTGGGCACAGATAGTGCCACTGTAAGGTCTGAGCATGCCAAGAGCGCATACCCAGGAAAAACCCCGCGAGATGGGGACTCCTGGTGTGGCTGGACCCCGGCCCTGCTGTGGGGGCACACACAGCAGCACTGCCCTGCGTGACAGCGGGCAGAAGGGCCTCGGAAAGGCAGCATCCCCGGTGAAGGAGCTGAGCCGCCGTGGCCGGGGGAGTCCCCTCCTTCATCACCATCTGTGATGTTAAAGCCAGTTAGGCTTTAAAGGTTAAAGCCAGTGCAGCAAATCCTTGCTGAGGGAATGCTCGGGGCAGCTGGTTTTAATGAATGCCATCCGTGCTCCGCTCCACCACGTGCACGCACAGGTTGGATGTGTGCAGGTGGCGGTGGGGAGAGCCTTCACCAGACCACCGCCGGTGTCGGCATTGCCCTTCTCACCCCCGCAGCCGCCAACATGGAGCAACCTCATCATGGGACACACCGCGCAGGTCGAGCCTGCGAGCGCTGCACCGACAGCGCATCCCTGCCATTAGTGCCGCGGGGTTCTGCTCTCCTGGCTCGGACTCGGGAGCGTTGTCCCAAATCTGGGCTCTTTACCCGCTGTGCAAAAACCAATTGGCACACGGAGGCGGGGTATTTGTTTCCTTCCAGTTCTGCGCAGAAAAGGGGCGCCAGGTGATAATTTGCAAAGCCAGCACACCTCTTAGAAACACATCGGGGCTTTTATACAAAAAGGTAGCAAAGGAAAAATCACATCAACGTAGCTGATCCGTCACTTGTAATTATATAACAAAAGCTCATTTGCACACGTCCCAATTTCTTCCTGGCTCATTATACTAAGGTGGTCGTACGTATAAAATCTCCTCCTAGAGGTGTGATCTTTAGTCTTAAAAATATCTAAGGTAACTAGAGGCTATACCTTCACCTATCGGTGACCTCTACCTTACTGTTTAACTTTCTCTTGTTCGGGCTCCGCTTGGAACAATGACTAACTTCAAGATTTGATTATTCATGTTTCTGGGCTTTTTGTTTTAGGGATTTCTATTCCCATTGCTATGGTTTCAGAGTAGGCCATCACATCATGGTTGCTCAATTTTATGGATTTTTAACTCTTTTTCTATGTCAAATCCCTCCCTTTGAGACTTACGGATATGTTTTACATCTCCTGTAAGTCTCACCTTATGCTTTTCCCAAGATCTGGGATTCCTGTTCTTCTATTTTCAGTGTAAAAGGGTTATCTTCTACTTCAGTCATCTTTATTTGTAGGGGGTTTCTATCTTTCAGTACCTGTTTGCAAAGACTTTAACACACGGGCAAACATTGAATCAAACAACTCAATAACAAGATGATCAGTATAAGCACAGATATTAAGAAGAGTTGCTTTAGTCAATTTAGATTTGGTAACCAGGATGTTAGCTTGGTAAGATCTAATCTTTCCTGTTCCTTGCCATTTGAGGCCAGATCCATTAATTTCTGTATCTTCTCTTCTACTAATTGAGAATTGTCTGTTAGATTGAAGCAGCACATCCCCTTAAACTCCTCACACCCATGATTATGCCTCAAAAGCAGAGAGTCGATGGCAGCTCTGTTTTTCTAAAGTAGCTTCCCTTATTTGAGTCACCTCTTCACCCAAAGCTGCCGGAGCTTGAGAGGTATAATTTATGTTCTTCACCAATGCACATATATACAATTCTTTTTATTGTGTAATAATTCATGGCTCCTCCTACTCCTGGCACTAAAATAGCTGCAGCTGTCATTTCGCTCGGGCTCCAGAGGGTTACTTGTGAATTGGCCGGCGTGCCTGTGAGCGGTGGCAGCAACAGATTTACTAGTCCAGGAAGCCGGGATCAAATAGTGCGATGATGCCCTGTGTGCTGTGCAAATAACCCCAACATCCAACTGAAGCCACCGCCAGGAGAAACAAAGATAGGAATGAAGCCTGGAGAATACTGGCAAATAATCTCAGAATTACCCAGAGGAGAATTCCATCGATATCTGTTCTGATGATGGATACTCCCACCGGATGGCCAGAGGCTACGTTGATGTGTTTTTCCTTCGTTACCTTTTTGTATAACCGTGTTTCCAAGAGGTGTGCTGGCTTTGCGGATTATCGCTCGCCTGGCATCCTTTGCTGCGCAGAACTGGAATAAAACAAATACTTCAACTCAGTGTGTCAATCGGTTTTTACAGAGAGGGTAAAGAGCCCAGATTTGGGACAACGGGAGGGGCCTCTTTCAGAGAGGTCAGGAAGAGAAGTCACTCTCTTCCTCCTCCTGGACCCCTCGGTGCCGACAGTGTGGGCAGAGCTGGGTTGAGCCATTCCCATGGATGCAGTGGTGGGATCACTGGGGATGGGGGTGTAGGGGGCTGCCCGGCTCTCCAGGCATCGGGGATGCGGGGATCCCTCTCCCCTGCCAAGCCGCTGCGGGGCTGGGGCCGAGGGAGGGGCAGGGGCTCCCCTGCACCGGGAGCTGTTTTCGCCTGCCCCGAGCTGGCCCCGCTCCCAGCGCTGCTTCCTGGGCACAGGAGCCATCGGTGGTGACATGTGCCAGGGTGTTTGGGCTCACGTTGGAGGGTGCGGGGTTCGGGTCTGCCTGCACAAGCCCGCTCTTCGTCCCTTACCCTACGTGAACTCTGGATGCACTCAGCAGCCTGAGGTCCCGCGCTCGGGATGTGTTTAATTTGCTCTGGGTAACGTGTGACAAACAGCCCGTAATGGCACTGTCTGTCCCAGAGCAATCGGAAACAGACTTTTCTCGCTCGGCGCAGAAGCAGGAGCGGTTTGTCGCCGTGAGGGGTGTCGGTGGGTCTGGGGTGCGCAGGGCCAGGCGAGCCGCGGCGCCCGGCGGTGGTCAGGCTGCAGGGACTCATTTCTGTCTGGTTTTCTGGCCAAACACAGAGTGGGAACGACTGATGGCATCTGTCCCCGCTCTGGCACCTCTGTCAGAAGTGGCAGGAGCTGAGTGCCGGGCTGTCCCCCGGGTCAGAGCCCCAGGCTTGATCGCAGCATCTCAGCGAGAGGAAACCTCCCTTGTTTCTGGCTTTAGTGCCCACTTTGTTCACCACCACCTATCGCAGAGGCATCTGTCTGCCCAGGCACTGGAAAACGCCGCACATGGAATGCCAACCACACCGATGGCGTTATTTTTATTCTCCTTAGTAAGACAAAGTTGCATTAAGAGGGTGTTTGCACTGCTGGATGCCCAAAATAACTCCTCATTTGCTCAAGGTGTTCAGCGGAGGACTGCGACTTCCCTTGCACCCACCCCGCTCCTGGAGTTGCTTCAAAGCGTGCTGGTTTCTTGCCTCCCCCGGTCGTGCGCAGGCAGAGTCTCTGTTTGCTTTCCTGGGTGTGTGCCGGGACCGCTGGCAGCCCCCGGCTGTCCCCGCACGTCCTGACTCAGTCTCTTGTGCAGGCAGATAAACAAGCTGTGAAAAGGGACAGTGTCTTCCTCTGAGTCGCCCTGTTAAGTTGTCAACCGACTTTTAACAGCTCTGCCCGTTTGCCTGCGTCGCCTCCCACCCCGGGGTGTTCCCCAAAGGGTGGCCCTTGGCAGAGCCGCCAGCCGCTGCCTCCCGCAGCCCTTCGAAGTCGGGGTGACCCCTCCGCTCCCCACCTTGCCCAGCGACCCCAGAGCACCTCAGCGGGGAGCCCGGCATCACCCCGTCCCTGCCCCAGGCTCCGTGCTGGGGTGGTGGATGCGGAAAGGGGGCGGCAGGGTTGGGATGTGACTTTGGGAAAAGGTTAAAGGGTGAGAAAATATTTTATGCTCATGATGATGGGGCCGGCAGGGAGTGTTTGTGGCTGACCGTAGGGATCCCGGCACGTAGGATGCAGCAGTTATCCCTCGCTTGCTGGAGCTGGAGAGGAGCTCTGATCTGTGAGCATGGAAAAATATTTCAAAAGTGGGGGGGAAAAACCTCCGTACCTGGTGGGGACCGAGCTGAGGGCTGGGCAGCGGTGGCAGACAGGGTCCGTAAGGGCACTGCAGCCCGGGGCCAGGGAGGACGGGGGAAGCTGGGGTCAGGGACTGCGGCACGGGTAGGTGTCACCATTCGGGGGCAGGGGCGGCAGCTGGCTCTGTGTGGGCATCGCTCCTGTTTTGGGGCTTTTGGTCACCTCAGGCAGCTCTGGCGCTGGGCCAGCGGTTGAGCAAGATGGGCTCGGCGCTTTGCCGGGGCTCACG
>NW_009661368.1:4068372-4068999 GCF_000708025.1 Charadrius vociferus
CGCTGGCAGGGCAGGAGGGGGCAGCTGCCTGCCAGGCAGCACAGAGCAGGGAACAGGCAGCTTTTCCTTTGGGAGGAGAAGTGGCTTTTCCGAGGAAAAGCAGATTGTTTTTCCACCTGGTCCCGCAGCCAGGTCCGGGGAGCCCGGCATGCTCCGGTGTCACGGGGCATCCGGCAGATGCGGCCCCGTGGGGTCAAAGCATCCTCCGCTCACAAGGCAGGAGGAGGGATGTGCCGGTCCCAGGCTCTGGCTCGCTGCTCTGGGCACACTCCGAGCCAGAGGCTGTTACCGAGAAGTGCAGAGCTCCGAACGAGAATCGCCTGCGGAGGGGCGAGCCAGCCAGCTGATAACCGGCTTTTTTGGAAAACCCTGGGGAAAGGCACACCAATCGGCTTCTAAAGCCGGGGGTGAGGAAGAATTTGTTATGTCACCGTCCCTGTTCCTAGGCCAAGTCCGTGTTTCTATTTAAAAGATAGGAAAAACATAAACCTCTCGCGTGTCTCTTGATATATTCGGTCTCTGAGCTCGGCAGCGGGGCAGGAGGGTTTCCCCACCACCCGCTGTGCCACCAGTCCGGAGGGGTCTTCCCTGGTGGCACTCCCTGGGATGGGGCAGGCCCCCCCCGCT
>NW_009661368.1:4069070-4082474 GCF_000708025.1 Charadrius vociferus
CTAGTCTGTGCGCCTGGGGGTGCCCAAGCGGGCGTGCCCAGCCACTGGCGGGGTCCCACGGTGCAGGAGGGTGGGCTGCGGTGCTGCGCAGGACGGACACGTATCTGCTGCCGAGGGAGCCGTGAGCAGGGACACAGTGTTTTGCAACCTGAACTGGTTGAACCTGGTGCGAGCTGAATTCCAGTGCCTCGGTGTCACTTCCCAGCAGTTTGCTGGAAACCCCCCAGCCCTCCTGCCCCAGAGCGCCTGTTCCTCCGAGGTGCCTCTCCCCAGTAATCCCTTGCAGACAAGCTCCGACGGGGTTTGTGGGAGGAAAACAAGAGGGGTCTGCATTCCCTGGCCACGGCCTTGGTGTTATAGCGTGCTTGTGTCCCTCTGTGAGGGCACGTGTCCGGATTTAAATGCCTGAAGCTGCGTGATCCCCCAGGACCCATGCAGGGGGTCACCTGTGCCTCTCTGTCCCCTCGGTGGCTTCCCGGGGGTGGCTGTCCGCCTGGCCCCTGGCACGCTCGCGTTTTCCAGCAGTCCCTCAGGACGGGGGAAAGCTGGGATTTTGGAAAGCAGCCGGGCTGGCCTTGCCCTGGCCAGCTCAGACCAGACTGGAGTTACGTTCAGCCTTCAGAGTTTGACCCTTTGGTGTTACCTTTCACCCTTCCTGTTTTCTTTTGGTATTGCTTGTTTCTTGTTTTTTTCTTTTTTTTTTTTTTTTATGGCCACCCTGCATCAGCCACCTCGGCTTGATGACAGGCAAGACCCGAGTTTGCCCTGTCGGAGCAGGAGCCTGGAGATAACAAAGCTGCTTTGGGACGTCTCTGCTTGCTGCCACCTCCAAAACCCTCCCAAAGCCGAGCACGGTGCTGCGTGGCTTTGTGTTGCCGTTCAGCTTCCTCTTGCATTAAGGGCTCTCTCTGTGTTTACCTGCTGAAACCAGACCCGTGTGTCCCTGTCGCCCCCCAGGAGGACAAATCCAGGCACGACTGTGTTTCCGCTGCGGCGTAAGCCAAGTCCCCATCCTGCGCTTTGAAGCGGCCGAGCCCTAATGCCGGGGGCTGTCGTAACGGGATGGGGCCCACGGCAACGCCGCTGGCACCAGAGCTTCTGGGGGTGCCATCTGGGGGGTTTCTGTTGTTCCACTTGCAGTTGTCCCTGCGCCTTTTCCTTGCCACCCATCCTCCATGCTTTCCTCCTTGCCCGGGACGAGGGCACGGCCGTGGCTCTGGCTGGCAGCGTTGCAGCCCCGGCGCCTCTTGCCCTGCCTGTTTCTTCCTTCCTCTTCCCTCCGTCTCACTGTGGTTGATAACTCAGCATCCCTCCTGCCCCCGCAGTCTGCAGGGCACGGCTTGACGGCAACATGGCAGCGAGGAGAAGGAAGAGGAAGAGTGCGGTGGCTGACCTCGGCCGGAGCTCCCAGCTCGGGCCCGACCCGGGTACCGGCTGCTCCGCCGCAGCAGGGAGCGAGGGGCCGCGGGGGGACGGCTGCCCCCGAGAGCTGCCCTGGGGAAAAGGAGGGCAATGCCCCCCTGGGTCTGACCCACGGCCTGTCTCCATCTCCAGGCTGGTTTTGCCGTCTTCTGCATCTAGCATTTATTTACCCTTTTTTTCCTTTGGAAAAAAAGTATTTTTCCGGGCTTTGCGGGCGGTCCCCTCCATGGGCTAAGCTGGCCGCAGTGCCCCGTGCCCCGGCACTGCCGGACCCCCACCAGCCCGGCCCCGCCGGCCACCCCCCGCCAACCTGTGACAAATGATTTTGCCATTTCATGGGTGGGAAAGAGACATTGATTAACTCCTGCACTTGCCTTTCTGGAAAGGTTATAGCTTAATTGGTCAGACTTGGAGTCATAAATCACACGCTGAAGGATCAGCGGAGATAAGAAAATTTTTGCAGAATGTTGCAAAAACACTTTTTGGTAGGAGGTATCCAGCTGTGCCTACCCAGATGTGGGGGCTGAGGGCAGCCGAGAGCACAGGGGCCCTCTGAGGAAACAATTCACTCTCCAGTGAAGGGCCGGAAATTCTCATTTCTGTTATCAGTTAATCTCAGGATTTGCAAAATATCCTTTTTTTTTTTTTTTTTTCCTTTTGGAAAAAAAAAAACAACAGGAAAGCCATTTTTTGCTTTATTCAGAAGAATCTGAATTCCATCTGTTTTGGAAGATGATTCTGTTTCTCCATGGGAAGTGCTACTCCCCCTAACCTAAAAATTACAATTTAAAAACTCCGAACTTTTTCCTGGCCAAGGAAAGCGATGGGGGAGGGAGAAGAAGGCTCTTCCCACCAGGGCAGAGGAGAGCGGACTGATGGCAGCACCTTCCCGCCCCGGGGACACCGGCTGGTTTGGGCATCCCACTGCCTCGGGCGCTCCCGCACTGTATGGGCCGGAGTGAAGGCAAACACTGGCCAGCACTGGCCCAGCTCAGTGGTCCCTGTCACCCAGGGACCCACCAGCAGTCCTGGCCAAGCGCTCAGACAGAGCAGGCAGGGAACGGCCTGACAGATGTGCAGCATTTATTATTCATGTCAGTAATTATTTCTTCCCTGATTCTCCCCAGCATTTTATTGAGGAATTAGGATGTTAATATGAGGAATCTCAAGCCTGCACTGCAGACGTCCCTGTTACCGCCACTGCACCGCTGCTGCTCAAAAATGGCAAATTAGGAAATGCCCCCAACTCTCTGGGTTTGCCTCAGCCCTGACTCGCCACCCTCAGACCCTCATCTCGACATGCAGCAGGAGAGGGGCTCGGCATGGCCCTGAGCATCCATCCCGCTGTGGGATCGGTGCCTCTTAGTCTCATCTTCACTATTCTCTTTTCTTCCCAGCCTCCAGGCATTCGCTTTGCCCGAGTTTCTCTCTTAAATCCCACATCCAGGTCTTCCTGGATTTACCTCTGGCTCTTCGCAGCCAGTCCTGGAGCTGAGACCCGGCTGTGATGGTCAGGGCAAGGTCTGAATCCACCGAGCCCGGCAGCCGATGGGGATGGGGGTGAGGGGATGCTCCCCTGCACAGCTGGGGCCCAGGTGCCAAAATCTCTCCAGGTGAGGTGAGGGCATGCCGAGAGGCAGAAATTGGCTTTGCTTCATGTGGGATGATGATAAAGAACAGGAGCACAGATTTGAGTGCCTTTTCAAAGGGCTCCCAGGAAACCGGCATTTTAAACACAGGTAAAACAAAAGAAAAACGGTGAGCACCTCTTTCGTTTCAATGTGGGAGCTAAAATAGATGTTGCTTGCCCCAGTTAAATAAAGAAGCAACTTCCCGACATAGGGCTGTCAAGCCCAAGGCTCGGTCCCTGCCACTTCTACCCTTCCCGGATTCGGGTCGTTTCAGCCTCTGACCTCGTGTCGCCACTGAAGCTGGCGCAGGAGAACAGCAAAGCACAGCACATCTTCTGGGGCACTGGAGGGGTTATTCCTATAAACAAGCAAAGCACTTTGGAATCAACACGAAGTTTTGCTCCTGGTCGCTAGAGAGATTTCATCTCCTGAATTATATGATGGGATAAAGGAGATCCCAATCCGGCTGCCACCCCGTGTACCAGCAGTTATTTGTTCACACCCAGGCTGAACAGCTCCCGAATTAATTAGAATAATCAATCCTAAAAATGACAAAAGTATTGATTAGCATTTTTGTCTCTTCACAGCCTGGCAGTGCTGTGACTCCAGGAGCATTGCAGAGCGATAAAAAGCAGCCTCATCTGCGGACGGGAGATGCTTATCCAGTGACACCGCGTGACAGCGAGGGGTTTATACGCAGCGATGACATCACCCAAACACTTCCACGTGATATTATTTCAGTAATAATATTCTCATCCCTCTTCCTTCCTCTTGTTCAATTTACACAGATGTTCATTTTTAATACCTGCCTATTTACTACTTTCCTGGACATGGTGAGAAGCAGGAGCGGTGGGGAGGGGACCCTCCGCACCCGCCGACGCCGGGTGGGCTGATGGTGGCGGGTGCCTGGGGTTTGGGTACTTTCTTCCCTTTCCCCAGATTTGGGCAGCAGAGCCCGGCTGGTCCTGGCCATCCCTCGCCGTAGCACAGGTCCCCGCAGAGGCATCCCTGCCCAGGAGCCGGCGTGCCTGTGGCAGCGACGATGAGCACTCTTTGCCTTTCTCAAGGGAGATGAGTAACGTTGACGGCGTGTCCAGCCCGTCAAAGCACCGGCACAAGCCCAGGGTGGGATGTGTGTGCTGTGCTGGTCGCAGGAGGCTGAGCTCAGCCGCACGTGGCCACCGGCTGATAATGAGGACTTCCGAAGCCACGGGCTTTTGTGAAATGACAGGCAAAAATCCGCATCCAAAGAGGAATTTGGAAGGCACGCTGCTGCTTCAGTGCGCTGCAGAGGCGAGTGTGTAAGGGGGGTGATACAACAAATCAGCTCTCGGTAGAGCAGAAAATTGCGTGAGGGAACTGTCAGGTCGGGCTTTAAATGCTTTTGGAGGTCGATGAGATTTTTGGCTCTCAGGATGAGCTGGCTTTTGCCATCTGTGTGTGCAGGGCCGGGGAGCAGGCACGCTCAGCTGGCCGGTGCAGGGACAGACAGCGCTGGGTGGCTCGTGGGGACATCTGTCTGCTCCTTCTCTGGATTTATGCACTACATCAGTTCCACAGCAAGGGGATTTCTGGAACCCTTTAAACTCAGCACAGAGCCAGACGGTTGGGCACGGGTAAATACCGTAACACGAAGAGATAGGAAAAGTATCCTGGCTGGGGTGACCTTGGTGACATTCAGGATGTGGCAGTGATTGGAGAATGGGGCAAAGGTGGCTTGGTTCACCCAGGGTGGATCATGCAGACTTCCCTCGGTGCCTCTCTACGATAATTACTTCTAAGCCAAAAGGAACGGGATAGGCTCAGCTACCGGGATTTAAGCGAAGCAGTGGTAGAAGTGCTTCTAGGGAAATTAGTGTCTGAGCTGGAGAAGATGAAGCTTCAAAGAACTGTGAAGAGAAGTAAAGAGTGGACAATGGGTAGGACTGGGAGAAGCAACAGACAGGAGGTCCCAGGGCAGCGCCCGGGGAGCAGGCTGGTGTTGGTCTTCATTAACACTGCTGTTAATGACTTGGGCAGGAGGAATGTGGTGCCGTGGGGGGTGGCCGGGACTGCAGCCTCCAGAGAGGAGCTCAGCGGGGCTTGGCTTGGGGATTTGGCAAAAACAAAGCTGAGGGGGGTATGAGTGATGCTCACAAACACTGGGATGGGCAATTGCCCTTTGCTGAGGCGCAGCATCGCGGGCCATGACTGCGCCGTGGCTGGGAGGAGGAGAGTGTTTTTCTGGAACGGCTCCTACGTGAGATAGTGCTTTTTCTACAATGTCTCTTGATTAGCTCATGATGTGGCTGCCTGGGGTGGCGGGCGGCGCAGCACCCTGGCCGGGACAGCCCGTCCCCCGCCTGGCTTTGCCCGCTCCCGGGTGCCCAAACAGGCGGTGTGGCTCAGCGGGACGCGCCGGTGGGAATGGGATCCCTGGGGACCCCGGGCTGTTTTGAATGGTGATCCAGCAAGGTCGCACCCAGCTCAGCTGGATCCCCAAGGCATTGGGACAGCGCGTTCCCAACGAGTGGGGAGGCTGGGAAGCATGACGCCACCCTTGCCCATGTACCGGGGAGGGAATAGGATGGGAGTGAGAAGTGGAGACAGAAGCATTTCTTTTAACCCCCCCAAAAAAGGGAGAGGGACTCATTCTGCAAATGGCTGCAGCCTGGCAGTGGGGGCCAACAGGGCAGGGCACAATGGGGAAAAGTCAAGAGTGGTTTGAGCAGGACCATCCTACCGGCAGCAAGATGCTGGCAGTGGGCAGGAGAGCCAGGCTGTGGCCACAGCCCGTGCAGGTGGCACGGGAAGCTCTCATGGTGGCACCGGCTGCCCGTTGGCATTGGGCTGGGGCAGCAGTGGGGACCACCGGTGAGCACCCTGTACCCGGCTCTCGGCAGGACACGGCTTTTTGTTCTGTTCCATGAGGACCACAGTAGGCGCTTCTCTTCAGGTTTATTACCATCAATAATGTTAGTCCCACGTTAATGAGTGCGGACAAACAAAATGCCTGTCGCCGCCTCTCGGCCAGGGCTGCAGCAGCAGCACAGGGGACGGTAAAATCACCCAGCAGAGCAGGGAGCACAGTGCGGCTGGTGGGCAGAAACAGCTCGGCATAGGTTTGGGCTCCCATGGGATGCTCCAAGCACGGCTGCTGACGCCAGGGAACCCCCACTGATGTCCAGAGGCAAACTTGGCACTGAGAAGGGTAAATGCACTTTACGTGAAGATTGCTACACATCTAGTAGATTATTAACGAACCTCATGAGGCTGGTGATGGGGTTACTGCTGTTCCACAGCGGGGTGAGTGCTAAGTATGGGGAACTGAAGGACTCTGGGACTGAGGGTTGGGCAACGAGTCCCAGCCTCCCACCTCCAAGCACAGGATGTCTCATCCAGTCGGTGATCGAGACTTCCACAACTGGACAGAAACAGCCCCAACTGGAAGGGACTGGTTTCACTTGGCATTTGCTTTAGCTGGACTCTCAGTGTGGTGGTTCTCCAGGTAAACAATCTGGGAGGGCTTTTCAGAGGGGCAAGGTGGTCTGGGACTCTGGAGGTCCCGGGGCAAAGCCAGGCTCGCTGCTGGGGCTTCTTCGGTGGAGTTCTGCGAGTCTGAGTCTTCAGAGGAGAAACTGCTCTGGCTGGAAACCTGGAAGTACTGGGTGGCTTCTGCTCGCTTATCCGCAGGTGGACCGTGAGTGCCGGGTGCTGAGACAGTCCTGTGGGGCTCAGTGGTGGGACACAATGGGTCAGCACCTGAAAAACGCTCCCGGGGAGGCAGGGTGAAGGGATGCCTCTGAAAGGGCTGGCTGCGCTCCTGGGCGAGGTGTCCTGCAGCTCCCAGGCAGGCTCCGCTCTCGGGTTTTGGGAGGGGAATGTGAGGAGAGATGTGGTGGTGAAAGGCACGGTCGCCCTCCGGCCCCTGCTGGCAGCGGGGCTGCGGGGAGCTCTTCTCTGCACCCAGTGCAGAGCCAGGAATGCTGCCAGCTTGGGGCTGTCCTGGGAGCCAGGGCTGTCCTGGTCCCTGGGCGCTGGGCTCTGGCTGCTCCGCCACCCCCCGGCTCCCCGACACCGCTGGCTCGGGGCTGGCGGCTGCTTTGCAGACTGGGGCATCCTTGCAAGAGGCTGCGGGTGCCGAGCTGGGGGAACCGAAGGCGTCACCCTGCCCATCAGCTTGTGCTCCCCAAGCCTCCTGCAGCTCTGCCAGCATCTCCTCCAGGACCTGCCGGATCTCCTGGTACCTGTGCCGTGCCTTGGTCCAGGCTGCCAGCCCTTGGCTGCTCTGCATCCTGTGCACCTGAGCCTTCATCTCCTGCAGCTTCTCCAGGGCGAACTCCACCGACAGCTTCTGGAAGGAGCTCTGCAGGCATTGCAGCGCCTGGCCCTCCCCGCGCTTCACCCGGGCTGAGCACTGCCTGCAGTCCAGCTTCAGCCCCGTGATCTAGAGAAGAAGGCAAGAGCGGCTGTTTTCACGGCTGCCCCACCAGCACCGGGTCCTGCGAGAAGACAGCCCACGCACCCACCTTGCTGGAGAACCGGCCAAGCTCCCGCAGCAGCTCCTGCTCAGCCTGCCGCCGCTCCACCTGCCTGTAGAAGCTCATCAGCTTCGTCCGGAAAAGGGCTGCAGCCTCCTGGAAGGGGTCTGCCTCGGGGAACGCCACATCTCGGACCTCAGCCGCCTCCTGACACAGGGTCAGGCCGTGCCGGTACTGGGCCTGCAGGGATGGCAGGAAGGAACAAGCTCCATGCTCGGGGAATGGCACTGACTTGCTGCACTGGGACGTGTGTGCAGGGTGAAGCTCTCTGCAGGTCAGCGCTCAGCATCGCTATCAAAGCTACATGGGAAACGTTTCTGGGCAAGGGAGAAGAAACAGAGAAAATGGGGATTCTCCAGATCTCTACTCTGTCCTGGCTCGGCTCAAAATGCACAAAATGCATCATCCTGTCCCGAATGCAGTCACCTTGCCCTCTGTGCAGTGCAGGAGCCTCTATATCTAGAGGTATGGGAGGAACAAATCCTTGTCACCACATTATTTGTTGTCTGATGGACGTCCAGGCTCTGCAGCCTGGTGCTGCAGGAGGAAGGGGGCTGCGAAGGACGGAGCACAGGAAGGGTTGGGAACAGCAGTCCCAGCCCAAAGCACACCAAGGAGCAGCGCAACCATCCCCCCCCCACCCCCTCCAAAAGCAGGGCTGCCCCAAAACACCAGCAAAGCTGGGCTTGAAAACTGCAGCTTGACCCAGCCAGCCTGGGGACACCCAGTTCTGCCCAGAAGCCTTGTTCCAAACCTGAGGAATTTGGGCTGATTGTATCAAACTCTGCAATGATGTTCAATCATTTCTAATTTGGGATTTTCGGTTTCTGCCAAGTGCCAGGCAGGGGCTGGAGCAACCTAACAGCACTGCCAGCAGCGATACCCTAGGGACGAGTGTTACGGAAAAGCCCCCTCCAAACATACTGTTGCCTGGACGAGGAACTTGTTAAACTGCTCGGCAGAGCCCTGGAAGCTGTCGGGGCTCCACTCCTCGTTCCCCATCTCCTGCAGTCGCACCGCTGCCTCCCCGTCCAGCCAGCACCCCAGCTGCAAGAGAGAGCAGGGCTGAGGGTCAGGCAGGACCAGCCACCAGCACCGGCGCCTCCGCGGCACCTCCCTTTCCTTCCCCAACCAGGGCATCCCATCCCAGGCGTGGTTACACAGTCGTCCCGTAACGAAAATCAAAGCTCAGGCAATCCTGTTATTCTCTGGGCTTCCTTCATCATCAAAAACCAAGGAAATGTGCCCAAAACGCTCAGCCATGGGAACGCTGCAGAGGACAACTTCAACTTGCAGCACCCCAGGAACGCCCAACTCACCTCGCTGAACTTGGCCTCAAGCTCCTGGGCTTTTCGGAGGAACTCCAGGTGCTCCAGGCAGCTGTTGGATTGGGACACCAGGTCATGAAGCTCTTCCTCTAGCTGGCTGTACAGCCCCTCGGCCGACTCCATGCTGGTCCTGGTGGTTGGGGAGGAGAGGGACCATCAATGCTGGGTGCTGCCACGGGCAAGCTGCTGGCTCCTCCTGTAGACACCAGCTGAGACAGCTCTCTGGCGGGCAGGAGCCTCTGGATGGGGCAGCTCTCTGGAAACGGGCCATGCTGGCAGCCGGGAGCCGAAGGAGCGGCAGGGCAATGACCCAGCATGTGCGACTGGCGAGAGCCCGGCACATGCCCAGGTCAGGAACCGACCAAGAGACCTCCCCCAATCTGCCTTGTGCATCCTCGGAGCCCACCTGGGACACGAGGGCACTCTCCGGGGCACGCTGGGCAGCGGGCTCCATACCCTGCACGCATGGCCTGCATGCTGCAGCAGAGCACTCCAGCACCTTCTCCGTCCCATGGAGCAAGCTGGACCTCAGCGAACACGGGACGGGAAAACGTTGGCTGTCAATATGGCTGGCCCCAGCCGAGAGAGGGGAGCACTGAGATTACTGCTGTCAACATGCACAGACCATCGGACGAGTGCGGCATCACCGGACGAGTGCGGCATCGCTGGACCAGTGCGGCATCGCCGGACCAGTGCGGCATCGCCGGGGCTTGGCCCCATCTAGTGGCTTTGCCTGAGACGAGCCTGAGGGCTTGCTGCAGGCCTTGCGGAGCAGCCCCGGAGCCTGGCCCTGGGGCAGGAGACCCTCTCAGGGATATGTGCACCGTCCCCAGCCGGGAAATGCTCCGAAATATGAGCTCCAGACTCGGAGGGAGTCTGCAGGACAGGAGGGAGCATGGCACCAGCTCCGGGGTGTGCCGGAAAGATGTTTGTGCTCACGGATACCGGGCTGTCCCTGGGGAGGTGGCTCTGTTGGCCAGCGGAGGAGGCTGGAGGTCCCCAGCCTTGGCATCCCTCTCCCAGCAAAACCGCCCCCTCCTACCTGACGTTGGCCGAGGCGCCGAGCCGGGCGGCCTCCCTGCGCAGCCTGGCCAGCACGACGCCCCCCTCGCGCTGCACATGTACCAGCTGTGGGTCACTCAGCACCCTCCGCATCAGCTCCTGGTGCCTCTCGATGCATGCGGCCGCATCCTGCGGAGGGAGGGTCAGACACCTGGGGCCTCACCAGCAGCTCCCGGGACAGCACATAGGGCTGCACCCCGAGGGATGAGCACAGGGGACAGGGGACAGCCCCACGGCCACAGCGGCCGGTCTGGGAGTGTTTGCACTGAGGCTTTGGGCAACTGGTGTGAAATGATGCTGTGTGCTGGACTGCAGACAGGCTCTTTGGAAAGCCCTACAACCTGTGCGTTACCTGCGTCCCCGCCAGCGCGTCGGCGCTCCGCAGCTCCTGGATGCAGCTCCGCAGCAGGTCTGATGCTCGCCTGAGGCCGGCCGTGAAGGGATGCAGTTTCTGCGGGTGGGACACAGAGCGGGTCAGTGAGGCCGGGCTGGGAGGGCAGCCTGCCCGTGAGGAGGAGGAGGAGGAGGAGGAGGATGAGCGGTGCCAGGTGAGAGCAGGGAATATCGCGGGGCACCGGGTTAAAGCTGAGGAGGCAGGGAGCGAGGAGGTGGACGGGCAGTTACAGGCAGGAGCAGCAGAGCTCTCCTTTTCCTTCCCCTCTCCTGGGCTTTCCCGTCGCTGTTCTGGGGATGTCCGTGAGACACGGAAGCTGCGGTGGGGACGGAGGGGCACCGCGGGGAGGTGAGGCGATGGCAAATGGCGTGATAACAGACACCTGGAAGAATTGAACCCACTCGCTGTGGCAGTAGGGGAAGGTGCCGTCCAGCTCCTGTGTCAGCTGGGAGCTGTCGACATAGCGGCCCAGAGCCTTCAGCGACGCCAGGGTCTCCACCTGTGGGGCACAGGGATCGTGAGTGCCACGGGACCATGCCAGGTCCCACCCCAAAAGCATCCCCAGGGGCAGCCTGGAGCAGGAGGCGTAACCCCCTCCTGGCCTGAAGCCATCCTGTCCCGTTAACCTGCGTGACATGGCAGGCCCGGGAGTGCTGCATGCCGGCAGGGCTGAGCACGCCATGCGGCAGCTCCGCTCAGAGCATCTCCTGGCGGCTCCACGCCGTGTTTGAATGCATGGGAGATTGCCAGGACTGCAATAATCTGCCACGACAGCCAAGCTAGGTGATGAAGCTCATTAATATTTCACATTATATTAATTAAACTGAGCAGCACCAAAAGAACAATAAACCCTTTCAGGTTTAGATTCATTATCCCAGTGCCTGTGTCCAGCCACTGGCACTGGTAACTGGGAAAACACCTGGCTGCCCTGGGGCAGCTTTCACCCGCCTGCGCAACCCAGCAAACCCAAGGGCCTCATCCTGCACCCGGTGCAGCAGGGATGCGCCCCAGCGAGGTGCTGCTCTGCCCGGGGTCCCCAAGTGGGGGAACTGGGGTCTCCATGTGAGGGGATGGAGGGTCCCCTGAGAAGGAAGGGTCTTTTCACCTTGGCTCTGCTCTTCCCACGGGAGACTACGCAGGGACACAAGGGACGGGCTCACCTGCACCCCAGGCAATCTCTCGCGGTGGGCGACCAGCTCCTTCTCGGCCAGCAGCAGCATGGTGTGGATGCAGCCCGGCGAGACGCTCTGCGGGAGGCAGGGAAGAGTCACTGCAGCAAACCCCACGGCACAGCCTCGGGTTACCCACGGTGATGCCAGGGCTCTGTTGCCCGAGTCAGCTGAAGCCACTGAGCTCATTATAAGGGAAAAGGCTCCTGAGCTCGCTGGTGTGGGAAATGGAAACAGGTCGCTCAGGTCATAACCCTGTCCCCATCCACCAGCTCCCTTGGCAGAACGGACTCTCGGACGGACCCTCACGAGCAAACCCTTCGCTCGCACCAGTGATGCTTCTCCGTGCAGGAAGCATTGGGTTTAGCACAGGATTTATCGGACAGGCTGCAACCAATCGCTGAGCAGACAGAGGCACAGGGCACCGTGGTGGAGAAGGACCTCACGGCCCCCAGGACAGCACAGGGCACTCCCATGGCACTGCCGCAGCACTGGCATGGAAACCCTGCCAGGATGATTTGACCGTCACTGCGGAGCTGATTTCCAGGTGAGCTCAGCTAGCGGGATGCTGAAGGGGTTGGGGGCATGCCATGGTGCCTGGTAACAGCGGCGCTGAGGACAAGGACAGATCCTGTGGGGCTGCGAAGGGACCTTTGGTCCCAAACTGTCGGTGCCTCGTGGCTGGCATTTGAGGAGCAGGAGAGACGCAAGTGCTGGGTGTGAGCTCAGTTCGGGGCTGGGGTAAACGGGGTCTTTGTGCCCTGTTGGGGGACGGTCTGCACCTCTGCAGGCGTGCTCAGAAATTAGAGATTTATCAGCAACTCTGGGAACAAAGTGGCAGTTTTAGGGCTGCCAGACCTACAGGGAGTCAGGAGCCAGGACTGGCTGCTGGGGAGGAAGCAGCGAGAGAGACGTGGGTTTTCTAGATCAGTGCGTTGCGGTGCAGCCGCAGGCAGCTGAGAGCTGTCTCGGTAAATCTGCACCACGATCTTTATGGGTAAAGTGTGCAAGTGAGATAAAACCTGTGGCCTTGGGCATGGCAGCACCAGGGGCTGCTGGAGAAGGTGCTGCTAGCCGGGGGATCACACTGCGCGGTGGGCGCAGGGGAGGCTCTGAAGGATCCCCAAAATGTGGCAGCGCTCGCTCCTGAGCAGGGAGCTGCCCTCCCGGCACCTCCATGGCAGAGGCACGCGGAGCCCGGCGTACCTGGACAGAGCGGAGGGCCGAGAACAGGACAGGAGCAGGAGGCTGCTTCCTGGCATCCACCACGACAGTGAGCCCGCCGTCCTTCGCCTCTCGCCTCGCCAGGGGGGTGAAGTGGGGGTCCCTCCTTCTTGAAGCCCCCTCCCGCAGCTTCGTGCCCCTGGGCAGCAGGCTGAGGGCAGGCAGGAACTGGCAGCTGCAGGCGATGGCCTCGTCCCCATGAGATGCTCCAGACCTTCAGTAACGCGTGCCCTCAGCAGAGGCACCACACAGTGTCCTCAGGGCTGGCTGCAGGGGGGACAGTGGACACGTGGGAACCGCACAGGATGTGCCCAAACCAGCACGTGTGGGATGCTGGGCATCCATCCTGGCTTGGCCTGGGGGCTGCCTGGGACCTCTGAGCTGGGAAGCAGCTGGGGGGTCCTGGCAGCTCCTCCTGGCTCTGCCCTGGGGAGGGAACAGGGGTAGAGGAGGAGCCTCGCCAGCTCGGTGGCCGAGCACCATGTGGCCCCCCAGGCACTGCCGCTGGTGGTCACCTGCAGAAGGGTCCTGCCCAGCCTGTCTGAGCTCCCTGCAGGGAAAGGGACAAGTGATCCCTCCAGCAGCCACCCGCCAGCCACAAACCCCAGTGCTGAGCAACCCCCCGGAGGGGCTGGGGCTTGCCTCGGCCTCGCT
>NW_009661368.1:4082556-4083149 GCF_000708025.1 Charadrius vociferus
GGGGCTCCGCCCCATATAATACTAGGCAGCTGTGGCAGCGCAGTGGCCACCCCAGTGCCACCCTGGTGCCACCCTGATGCAGCCTCCCCCATCCCCTCTGGAGGGGCAGCACCAGCCCACGAGGGCTCTCGGCAGAACGCCGGCCCTGGAAATGCCAGGGCAGAGCTGCTGGTGAGGTTTTTCCTCAAAAAAAGGTGGGTTTTGTCACTGTTTTTCAGCTCTTGGGAAAAGGAAGAAGCCAAATGTTTAGTGTTTGGCAGCTAAAAGCTGAACGGTTTCATTGGTGAGGAATGGTGTGGGAGGGCTCGGTGCAGCTGGGAACCGGGGCAGCTGCTCAGAGCAGACTGCTTGTTTTTCTGTTTTTAATTTTTTTTTGCCCAGCTGAAAGGAAATTTTCCGCTTGGGGGCTTTCTGGCCTCCAGCAAAGCCCTGAAACCTTCCTCCAGAAAACCCTCTCCGGCAGCATGGCGTTTTCCCTCTGGAGGCCTCTCCTGACATCCCCCCGAGGGTCTCGCGGTGCCGACGGTACCTGGCAGGCACACGATGCCCGAGCGCAGCAGCTCGGCGTGCAGGTCCTGCCAGGCCGGCGGCTC
>NW_009661368.1:4083173-4083501 GCF_000708025.1 Charadrius vociferus
CCGTTCTTACAGCCGATGCTCTCCAGGGACCGTTCCTCCATGGGGTCAGTGGCTGCTGCATCCGTACCTGCCCACGGGGACAGAGGAGAAAGGAGCTGGTGATGCGCAGCAAAGCAGAGAAATGCAAAAGCCCCCGCAGAGCCGGGGCAGGCGCTGCAGCCCCCTCGGATGGTACCTTTCCCGGCTGGCTTGGCTCTGCCCATCCTGGGCGAGTAGATGGCAGACATCTTCTTCCAGGCCCCTTCGTGTTGGCTGGTGGCTCTTTCGTCCCCAGGGGCCGCCCCGAACCGCGGGCCCTTCAGGAAGGAAAACTTGTGGCTGGAGCCCA
>NW_009661368.1:4083646-4089003 GCF_000708025.1 Charadrius vociferus
CTCCAGGATGGCTGCCATCAGCCCAGGGCTGAAGCTCACCGGGTTCTGCAGCGCGGCCAGGTAGGAGTCGCGGTGGCGGCACCGTGGGCCATGTGGCCCTGGCTCCCGGCTCAGCTTCCTCTCCAGGCACGGGGTGCAGGGACCCTCCTCTGAGCTCAGCGCCCCCCCGCAGGGCCAGGCGTCTGCCCCCAGCCCTCCATTTCGCCCAGGGAGCATCGCCTTGTGCCCGGACCCCATCGGCCCCGCTGGGCGAGTGGGTGGCAAGGACCTGGCCAGGAGGTCCAGCTGTTCCCGAGAGAGCTCCAGCAGGTCCACGTACTCCCCCTCCAGGTTCTGGCTGATGATCTCGCAGAGGCTGGGCATGGCCAGCATGGCTGGCTTCTTCCTCAGCCCAGCCTGGTCCACCTTGATCAGTCCCGGGTATCTTCCCTGGCTCGACTTCTGAGAGGTGACCTTGCAGCCCGGGATGGTGCCCGCAACGTTGCCATAGGGTGCCGGGATGTCTGCCGTCCCGTGGGCCACTGGTGTGCTGGGTGCTGCTGGCTTGGCTGGAGTTTCAGGAGCAGGATCATGCTGGGAACCTGCGGGTGTACTGTCAGCTCCGGCCTTGGGCTTGTCAATGAACTCCGGTGTGGCAATCTTGCTCCACGGCAGCGGGGTGATGCCATTCTCGGTGGCCACCAGGCAGGTGTGGAGGGGGGCACTGTCCCGGTCACCGTTGATCTCTTCCAGCCACTCATTGGTGAAGAGCAGCGCGTAGGCAGCCTCGGGGACTGGTGTCTCCTCCACTGTGCGCAGGTCATGGGAGAGATGCTTGACAGTGATGCGCGCCGAGTGCTCCTCGCAGGGCTCCGCTTGCAGGTAGAAATCCCCAGGGCGCAGCAGGAGGGGGTTGAGCGGTGCGAGGTGGACAACCACTTTCTCGTGAAGACACAAGGGCCAGCCTTCATGGAGAAAGATGCAGTTAAAGTAGGGAGCCTGGGAGGGAGGAAGAACACAGCGCGTGAACGAGAGCCTCCACCAGCTCCGTACCCTCCCAGCCGGCCCCGTGCGCTCTCGCTGCCTGGCTCTGCACTTTCTACGATGGGGACTGAAGAACCTCGTGACTGGTGGGATGTCCCTGAGCTGAGCCACAGCAGTGTCCTGCAAGCCCACCCCGAGCCCGCGGCCATTCCCAAGGTGTTGAGCGCTCCCCACGTGCTAACAGAGCGTGAGACATTGTGACCTGGGAGTCCTCCTGTTCCTATCGCGGGGGCTGCGTGTGGCAGGCTCTGTGCTGGAGCCATCCTGGGGAGCTGGGCACACTACAGTCCCCTCTGTAGGGAGGGGATGGGGACAGGGAGGGGGATGTGCAGCGAAGGAGCCTGCAGCCCAGCGCAGGGCACGGCTGTGCAGGGTGTCACGCGTTAGGGCAAAGCCCCTATGGCTGCAATGGGGCACAGGGCACTGAGGTGCGGGGAGTGTGTGGGCTTACGCAGGCTGCCTGCCGCACGTGCTCGAAGAGGCGCTTGGCTGGGATGAGGAACTGGAGCAGGCAGCAGAGAGTCCACCCCCCCGGTAGCTGGTCCCCAGCAGCCGAAACACCTGGCCCAGGACGGTGGGGGCCGTGGCTTCGAAGGGGGGATAGAGGGCCTGGAGGGCACTCTGCACCGCCACATCCAGTGAGCCGGCATCCTGTGGGAGGAAAGCATCACAGAAGCACAGAATGGTCAGGGTTGGAAGGGACCTCTGGAGATCATCTAGTCCAACCCCCCCACCAAAGCAGGGTCACCTACAACAGGTTGCATAGGATGTTTTGAATGTTTCCAGAGTGGGAGACTCCACAACCTCTCTGGGCAGCCTGTTCCAGTGCTCCACTACCCTCAAAGTAAAGAAGTTCCTCCTCATGTTAAGATGGAACTTCCTATGTTCCAGCTTGTGCCCATTACCCCTCGTGCTATCACTGGGCACCACTGAAAAAAGACTACTCCCATCCCCCTGGCACCCTCCCTTTAAGTATTTGTAAGCGTTAATAAGATCCCCCCTCAATCTTCTTTTCTCTAGACTAAAGAGACCCAAGTCCCTCAGCCTTTCCTCATATGAGAGATGTCCCCATCGTTGGTGGGGAGAGCGACCCCGCAACAGGATGCTGTCACCCCCCGCGGAGCATGTGCCCACCATCCCGTGTTGCACCGCGCCTCTGCTGGGTCCTTGGTACGCCCACTCTGGCAACGCCGTGGAGCTCGAGGGGGGCTCCAAACCTTCCTGGGCTGGAAAACTGGGGAGGAACTGGGTGTAGAGCACACCAAGCACTGCGCAGCTGCGGGGCATGAGCACAGCCGGGTCCGGTTCCCAGCACTGGGCTGTGGTGTAAGGAGCCCGAGACGAGCCCCGAGCACAGCCCGCTCGGGAATGCTGGCCGTGCGGAGGCGGAGGAGCCACAGCAGCCAAGGGGTTAAGCCAAGCCAGACACAGAGCGTGGGGATGCGCCGGGCTCAGCGGCTCTGCTGTAGGAATGCGGCGGATGGGAGGAAGGACAAACATCTGAAGATGGATAGGGTGTTTTGGTTCAGACTCATCACTGAATTCGCCGAACTCAGAATTAATCCTCCGAGCGTTTTCTGGGAAGCGCTCTGCTGGGTTACGGCCCCCTCCTCTGCACGGCTTCCAGACCGCAGCGAGGATGCCGGTTTCGTGCTGTGCGTGAACTGGCGGTTCTGAGTTTTCTCTCCCATCTAGGCAGGAGACGTCGGCTGCGCAGACCCGGCTGGTGTAGTGGGTACACGGAGGGAAGCCATCAGAAGGCTCCCATTAAATCCCAGCTGCACTATGGGCAGCGTGGGGGTGACTATAGACATGGCTGCCGAAAGGAGCCCATCGGCGAGTGGGAAAGACAGAGACTTCTCCAACTCCTTGGCGGGTATTTCTGCAGGAGAGGCTCCGATAAACAACAAATCAAGCTGGGGCTGGTGCCGGGGCAGTGGGGGTGGGGTGGGCAAATGGCACTTTTTTCTCTGGAATATGGTGCTGCTGTGAGAGAGATGCAGGTTTACTGTGTGGCCAGCTGGGGATCTGCCGTGGGACATCTCTCCTCCTCTTCCTCCTCCTGCAGAGCTTAGTGCGTGCTGTCTCTGCCAGCCACCAGGCACCGAGAGCCTCTAGTTTTGCCACCAGCTGCAGCCCATGCCAAAGCCAAGCTCATCACCTGGGCTCCAGATTTCATGGCGGAGGGACCCCAGTGCCGCAGGCAGCCGGTGGGGAGCTGCCGTAGGGACGAGCATCCTTGCCGCAGCTGGGTCAGGAACCAGGTCCTGTGCCCTGGGCAGCCGCATCTTGCTGTCGTCCCCATGCTCCCGCACAGCACTCGGGAAGTCAGGTGGGATTAGCTGAAGGTGGGATTAGCTAAAGGTGGGAATTAGTTTCAGGCAGCTAATCCCTGGCCTGGGAGCCCATACAGAGACAAAGTGGCCTCAGTTAATTCAGCTTAATTAGCTTTAATGCTCTTTAGCTAAAGCACTTTGCAGTCACGCTTTGGTTAACTCTTCTTGAGTTTTTCTCCGTGTCTCCACACAGAGATCTCCTGCCCTTGGGCCTGGCACGAGAAGCCACGAGGCCTGGGCAGAGCGGGAGGAGAACAAGACCCTTCTCAGCGCCCTGATCCACAAATGGGTTCCCCTGACAGCCTTTCTGCCGTTGGACGCTCATCTTCTCACGCTTGGTCTTGCTTTGCACACCAGGGCATCGCCTCTCCCTGGGAGGGATGGGAGCCCTTGCTCTGGAAGGGTGAAGCCCAGCTCCCTGCTCTGCCTTGCTCCCGCGGGACCCCGGCACAGCCACCCGCTCCCAGGCACCGGGTCCAGCCGGGCATCCGCCACCTCCCTGCCTGGCACCACCGAGCTCGGCTCCTTCCCTGCCCCAGCACAGAGGTGAGGAGCCGCTGTCTGCAACAGCAAAGGGGGATCCAGCCAGCTCCTAGCGCTGCCACGAGAGATGGGCCAGCACTGCTGCCCTGCCTGCCCTGCCTGCACCAGCGCCTGCTGCCCAGAGTCACCCTTGTACAGCCCTGGGATGTGTGACCAGCTCTCTTGAAACCGAACTAGACTATTCCCGGCTGAGCTCATGTGGCGCTGATAAAAAAGCAAAGGAAAGCAGAAAGAGAAGCCAAATTCCCTGAGACTGGGTCCGCCGAGGCTCAGCTCCAGGCTGGCTGTGGCCATGGGGCGATGGGCAGCCCCAAACCTGGCTGTGCCCCTGCTCGGCCACGCCGCCGGGGAGGGCTCTGCAGGGTGCAGACCGCGATCCGATGGGGCCAAGGTGCACGGTTCCAGCAGCCCCATTCCACACTCACCATCTCTCATGACCCTGTCCCCCCAAACCCCAGAGCTGCCTCCCCTGGCTGTGGCACGCGTAGCCCGGCTCCCCAGCATTCCCCAGTCCTGCACCCTGGGGAGAAACACCTGGAATTTGGGTAAACCGGCTGGGATAAACTTGGGGTGTCTGGGGGAAAGGACAGCCCTGCTGCAGGGGGAAAAAGGAAGGTCTTCCAAACAACCGCCAAAACCCTACAGCAAAGGGACACGCCAGAGGATGGATCGACTGAATAAACAAAGCCGCTCCCCTGTCAATGGAATAAAAATACCCAGGACTTCATCCAGCAGCGGGGACAGCGAGAGCCAGCGTCGGGAGAGAACGGACTGATGGAGACACCAGACTCAGCCTGGGCTGTGCTGGGGAGTATTTTGGCCTGGAATGACTAAAAATGTTTTCATTGAGTGTCACAAAGCACTTCATCACTGGGGGAGGTTTTGGGGTAACCATGGCGCAGCGGCACTGCATTAGCGGGAGAAGCCGAGGCCAGGCTGGCCGGGGAGCCGTTAGAAATCCAAAAGCAACCAATTAGCCCACGTCCCTCCGCCAGCTGCGAGGGAGTGCAGAACCGAAACAAAAGGCATTAGAGAGCATAAGGAGATTTACATTTGCAAAGCTATTTCCATTTTAATAAGCCAAAGTGCTGTTAAATAGAGATTGATATTTCTCCCCAAATACCCATACTTTTTAAAGTGGTTTACACCAACAAGATGAGCTGGGCTTTGGTGTTTTGGTGTTGTAAAGTTGTTTAACTCGTACCCAAAGCCACAGGGTGACTCAGCTCCATCTCCTTTCTCCCTGCTGCTCAGGAAGGAGCGAGGTTGAGCGGGACCAGCCTTGAATAACAATTCCTCTCCCTGTCTCGCTGTCAGCAACTTTGGCAGGGCACGATGCAAACGCTAACGAAGAGCCCCAGCCCGGCCGAGTGGGAGGCCAACGCTCAGCACAGCATCGCAAGCCGGTGCAACGGCGCGTGATGGCTGCGGTGACAAACGAGAAGGCCAGCCCGG
>NW_009661368.1:4089766-4110136 GCF_000708025.1 Charadrius vociferus
GGGGGGTGCGTGCAAGACCCCCGGAGAAAAAGGCCCCCGGCGTGTCCTGCCCCGGCCCCCGCCGCACGGTGCCGGGGAGGGGCTCTCCGCTGCCCCCCCCGGTCCACGGAGTAGCCCCGGGAGCTCCCGACACCGGGAAAAGGCAAAGATCTGTCTGTCTGTCTGTCTGTGTGTGTGTGTGTATGCAGGCGTCCCGTCTGCGTGTGCGCATACATGCAGGCATGCAGTATTTGTGGTGGCTTCCCTCTTTTTAAATAAACACAGGCCCCGTCAGGACTGGTTTGTGATGGGAACAGAGCACTTAGCGCAGCGCGGAGGTCTCGTTTCTGAATTGGCCTAAAAGCATGGCGGAAGAAAAGTGTCTCTTATGGCTCTTTGGATGTTTCAGCGATGGAAAGTACCTCCTTGAAGGCAGAATTATGTGATTTAACAACCAAAGGTTGTACAAAAACAATCAGCATAAGAGCCAAAGCCACAGATTTGGTCTATCCTAAAGCAAACCACTGCTGCTCAGCACAGCTCTTCAATCCCCGGGCACAGTGTCCGGCGCCCTCGGAGCCTCTGCTCCCTGCCCAGGCTGAAGTCGTGTTCGCTGTCGTGTTCATGGGCATGGGCTCAAGGACAGGACCGGGGCTGGGATGGGTGACAGGACCAGGGACGAGTGGGACGGCCACAGCGTGGGCCGCAAGCAGTCTCGATAATGAACATTTGGTCAGGGGTTAGCGAGCGGCCAAAGGACGCGCTGTGAAAACAAGCCGAGACGGGAGGAGGTACAGCTGGGTTGCTGGCTTGTTTGGAGGGAGGACGGCGCCAGGGAGGGCTTTGCGTTTGCTTCCCATTTCCTTGGGAGCTAGCAAGAGCCCTTTTGTCGCCAGTACAGATCACGAGTGCTGCAAGGGCTCAGGCACCGGTGGTTGTGCAGGGCGGGCAGAGGCTGGGCCGTGGGGAGCGGGGCTGGAGTGTTTGGCTGCAGCCCAGCACACAGCTCTAGACCCACAGGTACCACCACAGCTCCATGTGGGACTGGCCCTCAGCTCAGAGCCCATCCAAGCCATCTGCCCAGGAACCCTAATACAAATTGGGGCCCGCTGGACCAGCTCCTCCCTTCCCCACCAGCAGCCAATTGCTCCTTTAATTGCGTTAGTTCACATACTCTGCTTCAGCCTTTTTATAGTCTCACTGAGTGCAAGGGGAGTATGAGCTCATGCTCTGACCTTCTTTAATTGCCTGGTTACCTCTGAAATGAGCCCAAGAAATTACTTTGGCTCATAAGGCACCGGGGCTGGATGAGGAGGGAGGCAGTGTGGCTGACTGGGTCCCGTGCCAGTAGGTAGGATCCCTCTGTGGCACTGGTGAGCAGGAGGGGAAGGATGTGAAGCCAAAACCAGTGGGATATGGCACCCTGCAGTGCCCAAGGGCAGCAGCTCCCAGTCTGGGTCCTGGGGTGCTCTTATCAGCTGCACTAAACCAGCCCACCCTGCCAATGCACGCAGCGTGGCTGGATCCAGCCCTACATCCCTGGAGCACCCCAAAGCAGCTCCCTGTGCCCTCCTGCTGCCCTGAGGCACCAAGGCTTGGAGGTGGGAGCGGGGTTGCTGGGGACCAAGTCTGCCCAGCAAAAGGCAGAGTTCCCGGGTGCCCCTGCCACCCTGGGGCCCCTGACCCCATGAGCTCAACCTCTTCTTTTGCTCCCTTTCTCCATGTCCTGTTTGTCCCGAGCAGCTGCTGGGACAGGCTGCATGTGGCCTCCTGCCCTGCCCCTCCATCGGCACAGAGCCACCATTCAGATCCCCCCAGGCTCTGCCCGAGGTCACCATTCCTGCATTTTTATTTTTACTTTTCTGCAAAATCATCCCCCTCAGCTCTCTGCGTCCCCTTTTGTCTCCCATGAGGCTTCCAGACCTCATGTCACAAGCCGGCGTGCTGCGAGAGGAGCCTGCCTGTCTGGGGGCAATGGCAGCCCTCAGCGGGTGGAGAAGACACCCTGGCTGCAGCACTGGTGCCTGGGGGACCCTTGGGATGTCACCGGGATGTTGGGGCGGAGGGAGGGCAAGGGTGGTGAGCCCAGCATTGGGGAGGGTCTCTGGGGCTGAGCTCCTGCTGGGAGCCTCGTCGCTTGTGGCCGTGTCCCTGCACCCAGGGTCCTCATCTGCCGGTTGCAGCTGCTGGCCATGTCCCGCAGGGCTCCTGCTTTTTTAGCTCTCGGGTCCCCGGGTGTTCCCAGTCGCCTGTTTTTGATGCAGCGGTCAGGGCTGGCGTCAGCAGTGACCCCGTGCTGGCGGAGAGCCTTCCCGGCTCCAGGAACAGCTGGGGCTGGGTCATACCGATCCTGCAGCTGGGAAAATAACAGCGGAGGAGCCCCCACGTGTCCCCCGGCTGTATTTTTAGATGCTGCTGGATCAAAGGTCGTCAGGGACTTGCAGGTGACAGTGGGCAGTGTCAGGCTGGCAGTGATCCCGCGCACATGGGAGCGGGGCAGGAGCCGCAGCTCCCCCTGCATCTCATCGCTGACAGTATTTCACCAACATCTGGGTGAAGTCCCTGCGGGTCTAGAGACAACCATGGTGGCCATGTCTAGTCAGAGCCCTGTCCTGTCGGCGGCAGTGAACTTGACCTGGCTGGCAATGAGAGAAGGAGGTTTTATGTCTGGCTGCGGACTTCTGTTTTCCACTTTCCCCCCAAAACCAGCTGGGTCGCTTTCACTTTTCTTGCCAAGTCCCTGGGTTTTCCCCTGCGTTTCCCCAGCAGAGCGTTTGCCAGCCCACAGCTCTGCCCCGCAGCTGCAAGCGGGAGCCAAACGCGCGGCAGCAGCGATGCCTCTGGCACTGGCACGAGCTGCTCAAATCCTGAGGAATCCCCGGGGTGGTTGTGGCACTGCGGGAAACAGATGTTGCCGGATTTCCTTGCCGAAGGCAAACATGTCTGGGTGTCCTTGCTTGCAGCCCGATGATCAATAACACCCGCCGCGCTGCCCTGCCTCTGCCAAACCTGTCCTGGGGACAGCTGGGGTGCAGCCAGCCCTCGTCGGGTCGCTCAGCCGGGAAGGGGCTCAGTGTGGCTGAGAGACAAACGAGCGGCAGCAGCGATGCCGCTGGCACCAGCACGCACTGCCCGAATCCCGGGGAATTCCCAGGGCCGTTGTGGCACTGTGGCAAACGGATGTGGCCAGATTTCCTTGCAGAAAGCAAACATGTCCGGATGTCCTTGCTCGCAGCTCCAGGATCAATAACGCCTGCCGCGCTGCCCTGCATCTGCCAAAAGCTGTCCTGGGGACGGCTGGGGTGCAGCCAGCCCTAGCCAGGTCGCTCACCCGGGCAGGGGCTCGGTGTGGCAGCGAGCCCAGCCGATCCAAGGTAGCGGCTGCTGGGGATGGAGCAGAGCCCAACCCCCGAGGTCCCCTCAGGGAGCCCCAGCATGCGATTGCGGGGTGGTTTGGGCCATTGCGTCACACGAGGGATGCAGAAAGAGCTGTCAGCAGGATCGGGAACTGCTTGCACGTGCTGAAGAGCGTGTGGGGCCAGAGGAAGCCCTGACCTGGGGAGCAGGGTGGGGTGGCCTGGGGACAGCAGGGAGGACGTCCTGACCCACAGCCCTGGGCAAGGGACAGCTGGTAGCACAGGAGATGGACCTCCTGCAGCTCCCTGCCTTCCCAGCGCATTGGTTTCCACCTGACGAGGGTTCTTTGCTGCATGTACAGCCCAGCAAACCCCAGTCCAGCCCCAGCAGCCTTGGGGGGACCAGTCCTTCCCCGGCGGAGCAGCCTGTCAAGCAAAGCCTTTTCCCCTCCGAAGGGTCAGGTCAGGCAGGGCAGGATTTCACGCTCAGCTCCCTGCTGTCATCCATCGCAGGAAGCACTACCGGGAACAGCTGGCGGTGTTGGGTCTTAGATGTGGTTTCAACTGTTCTTTGCCAAACAGGGGAGTGTTTGGTCAGAGCTTGTGCTATTTGAAGGTGTTTTTTTCAGTTTAACTTTAAAACTTGCTCAAACCCAGAAGGAAGACTCTCCGGTTTTGCTTCCTCTCTGTGCTGCTCCCTGTAAAATTTCGTTTCTCCTCATGGAAGAGGTTCTGTTTCCTCAGTGCTTGTCCTGAATGTCTTAAATATTGTTTCGAAACAGCTCTGCTGAGATAATGTGTCACGGACGGGAGGGTTTGGGGACCTTCTTCTCCACACTGAGCAAAACACAGCAAAGCGCTGATGACAGGCAGTGGCAAGGTCATGGCACCATGGGGGCTACAAGTGAGGATTTGGCCTTTTAACTTTCTCCTCTGCTCTTGGCTTCTCTCTGGGCAAAATGAGCTCTGCCCATGGGCTCCTGGACCCCAGGGATGGATTGGGGCTGGCACTGGTGGGATCACAGCCCGTGGATGCAGTCTGGGTGCCCATGGGACACGGCTCTGCTGTGGGCTGTTTGTCCCACTCTGGCAGGCACCATCAGCACCAGACCTGCTGGGTTGCTGTGTCCTTGTTTTCCTGCCCTGGGTCCGAGAGCAGACAATGACAGCAGTGCCGCTCTCCAAAGCCACAGCCACGCGTGCCGGTCTGGTGGGCGCTTGCTGTCCGTCTGCCAGGCAGCCTGCAAGTGCCGGCGTCTGAAACTCAGAGAAAGAAAGGCAGAGTGGATCCGAGAGCCCCGGTCCCTCCAGCCTCCTCCACATGTCAGATTTCTTCAGCACAGACACCCAGGCTCCGCTCGCCCCATCCCTCGGGGCCTCCTGGGGCTGCAGCCCCACCGGACACAGCCACGGGCTGTGCTTGAGCAATATCTGTATTTCACAAGTGCATGACTCAGGGAGGTGTCCTGCGGCAAGCAGGACTTCCCTGGATCCAGCATGAGATCTGTCTGAATCAGCTGCAGCACGTTTCCTGTGCCAGGTCCTGCCGCTTCCCCAAAGGGAAATGAAAGTAACTTAAATAATTTCTTTTTCCCTTCACCGCTGTGTATGGGGCTGGGGGTGAGCGGGTCTCGAGGGAGGCTCCAAGGAATCATGGAATCATAGAGAGCTGGAAGGGACCTTAAAGATCATCTAGTTACAAAGCCCCTGCCATGAGCCGGGACACCTCCCACCAGACCATGTTGCTCAAAGCTCCATCCAGCCTGGCCTTGAACACCTCCAGGGTGGAAATGTTCCACACCTCCAGGGATGAAGCTTCCACAACTTCTCTGGGCAACCTGGGCCAATGTCTCACCACCCTCACAGTCAAGAATTTCTTCCTAATATCTAGTCTAAATCTCCCCTCTTTCAGTTTAAAACCATTACCCCTCATCCTATCACACTCCCTGATCAAGAGACCCTCCCCAGCTTTCCTGTAGCCCCTTTAGGTACTGGAAGGTCACAATGAGGTCTCCCTGGAGACTTCTCTTCTCCAGGCTGAACAACCCCAACTCTCAGACTGTCTTTGTAGGGGAGGCGCTCCAGCCCTCTGATCATCTTTGTGGCCCTCCTCTGGACCTGGTCCAACTGTCCTTCTTATGTTGGGGGCCCCAGAGCTGGATGCAGTACTCCAAGTGGGGTCTCACCAGAGCGGAGTAAAGGGGGAGAATCACCTTCCTCCATCCTTGACCTGCTGGCCATGCTTCTTTTGATGCAGCCCAGAATGCGGTTGGCTTTCTGGGCTGCCAGCGCACATTGCCTGCTCATGTTGAGCTTCTCATCAACCCCCCAAGTCCTTCTCAGGGCTGCTCTCGATCCATTCTCTGCTCAGCCTGTATTTGTGCTTGGGATTGTCCTGACCCATGTGCAGGACCGTGCATTTGGCCTTGTTGAACTTCATGAGGTTAACATGAGCTCACCTCTCAAGCCTGTCAAGGTCATTCTGGATGGCATCCCTTCCCTCCAGCATGTTGACCACACCACACAGCTTGGTGTCGTTGGCAAGCTTCCTGAGGGTGCAGTCAATCCCACTTGTCCATGTCCATGTTGCCAACAAAGATGTTAAACAGCACCAGTTCCAGTACCGATCCCTGAGGAACTGGGCATTGGACATTGAGCCGTTGACCACAACTCTTTGAGTGCAACTATCCAGCCAATTCCTTATCCACCAAATGATCCATCTGTCAAATCCATGTCTCTCCAGTTTAGAGACAAGGATGTTGTGCAGGACAGTGTCAAATGCTTTGCACTAGTCCAGGTAGACGATGTCAGTTGCTCTTCCCTTATCCACTAATGCTGTAATGCTGCCGTTAGAGGGCCACCAAATTTGTCAAACACGATTTGCCCTTAGTGAAGCCATGTTGGCTGTCACCCATCACCTCCTATTTTCCGTGTGCCTTAGCATAGTTTCCAGGAGGATCTGCTCCATTATCTTGCTGGACACAGAGGTGAGACTGAGTGGCCTGTAGTTCTCTGGGTCTTCCTTTTCTGCCTTTTTAAAAATGGGGGTTATGTTTCCCCTTTTCCAGTCAGCACACTGGACTGCCATGACTTCTCAAATATGATGGATAGAGGCTTCGCAACTTCATCTGCCACTTCCCTCAGGACCTGTGGATGCATCTCATCAGGTCTCATGGATTTGTGCACCTTCAGGTTCCTTAGATGATCTCAAACCCTATCTTCTCCTACAGCGGGCGGTTCTTCATTCTCCCAGTCCCTGCCTTTGCCTTCTGTAACTTGGGCAGTGTGGCTAGAGCACTTACTGGTGAAGACTGAGGCAAAAAAAGTCTTCTCCATATCCCGGGTCACCAGGTCTCCCATTTCCTTTCGGAGAGGGCCCACATTTTCCCTAGTCTTCCTTTTATCACTGATGTACCTATAGAACCTTTTCTTGTTTCCCTTGATGTCCCTGGCCAGATTTAACTCTATCTGGGCTTTAGCTTTCCTAACCTGATCCCTGGCTGCACAGACAATTTCTCTGTGTTCCTCCCAGGCTACCTGTCCTTGCTTCCACCCTTTATAGGCTTCCTTTTTGTGCCTGAGCTTGTCCAAGAGCTCCTTGTTCATCCGTGCAGGCCTCCTGGCGTTTTGGGCTGACTTCCTCTTTGTTAGGATACATTGCTCCTGAGCTTGGAGGAGGTGATCCTTGAATATTAACCAGCTTCCTCAGGCCCCTCCTCCTTCCAGGGCTTTCATCCATGGTGCTGCTCCCCCCTTGCCCGTGCCTGGCTGCACCCAGCTCCCATGCCCATCTCCAGCCATCCTGAGCCCAAGCGGTGTGATGTGTCAGAGTCCCAGAAGTTTTGCCTTTGGGGTTTGTTCCGGGGCGCTGGACATCTCCTTGCATGCACGGCTGCTCTGTGACAGAGGCCGGTGCCTGGGGCTGGAGGTGGAGGGCACCTCACTGGTTTAGTTGCTCCCAGTGCCCCGCAGTGGCCACTCAGCCTAGGAAGATGCCCCTTGGCCAGCCCTGCTGGGTGTGGGGGGACTCCGGGGTCTGCTCACATGGAGTAAGAGACCGTAACTTGCTTTCTTTAGCCCTTGCTGTGCCCAAGGCTGCTCTGGTCACAACTGGTGCCTTTGGCAGGTATGTGTCATGACAGCAGCAGCTAATGCCCGGGACCGCAGAGCAGACCGGGAGCCCCGTGGGATGGGGTGAGGGGCAGCAGAGCTGGCAGAGGGCTCGGGGACAGCCCGGGCTGTTTGCAGCCTTTGCTCTGCGAAGGCAGAGCAGAGCAGAGCAGGCAGAGCAAACAGTGAGAACACAGCCCCATCAAACACAGCTGGCAGAGCCAAACCCGTCCCCACAGCGGGTCTGCTTCAGTGAGCACCTGCCTCTGCTGCAGGCAGGGACTGTTTGCTCCCAACATAGAGCTGGAACTGAGCTGCCGCCTCCTGGTTTTCTCTATCCCTTTCCCTGCCTGTGATGAGAGGCAGCGCATGTGCCGCTGGGTGCAGGTTTGCCATGCCATGCCATAGGCGCGGGTGCCACCAGTGCAGAGGAGTGGGGCAATTGCAAAGCAGGAAGCCCTGGGGCTCCGGGGGACGCCCCGTGTGGGCTGCGGCAGTGGCTCTGCACGCCTCCCTTGCGTGCGGTTCCCGTTTTGGCATGGATATAAAGGCGGTGTGGGCAGGGAGAGCTCAGCAGCAGTGCGGCGCCGTGGGGCAGCCAGGATGGGAGCGCAGAGCCTGGCAGTGGCTGGCGGGGCGCTGGCTTTGTGCCTAACACTTGCTGGGGCCACCAACCCCGGCTTCGTGGTGAGGATCACCCAGGCAGGCTTGGACTATGGTGGGTTTGGCTTCTGATTTCTCTTCTTTAGGTGTGCTGGTGGCTGAGGCGCGGAGCTGGGCGCCCCCTTGGAGTACGGAGGGTGCTGGGGCAGGAAGTGGGGATCCTTGGCCATGGGTGCTGAATGCACCATTGCCCGGGACTTCCCGCTGATGCACCCGTCTGCCCACACCACCACCTTCATGGAGGCCCTGCAAAGGGCCCGGCACTGCGGGGTCTTGGGGGGCAGTGCCACGGTGGTGTTGGGGGAGGCACGGGGCTGGCAGGGCAGAAGGATCCTTCTCTCATGGCTCATGTCTGGGCAGCCGAGCTGTGAGCCCCACAGGAGTGAGCTGCAGAGGAGAGAGGGGGTAGGGAGCTGCAGGGCGTGCAGTGACGGAGATGGATGGGCCCCACGCTGCTTTTATTGAGGCCGGCAGAGCCTCAGCTCCAGCAGAGTGCTGTTATGGATTGAAATACACTGTGTGAGAAACAGCTCATTTACCTGGCAGCTCCGGCAGCCGTGCGGGAGAGGAGGACATGATTCCCCTTCCCCAAGGGATGCAGCACCCGCTCACGCTGTGCTTCTCCCTGGGACATGGGCTCCATCGAGCTTTGCCTGACAGTGCTGGACACGGAGTGGTGCAGTACCTGGGATTTCCCACACACCTTACACAGTGTCCAGCCCGGAGAGTGAGGACTGGGACCTCTCCCCGCTTTCCATGCCACCTGGCCTCCATCTTTACCTGGGGCCTGCAACTGGGCGGAGATCAGGCATTTGCCAGTGTGCTCAGAGGGCTCTGTTCTCTGAGATTAGCTGTAAAGATAGCCTGGGAGGTGGAAAGCAGCCAGAGCATTGCCTCGGTTTTTCCTTTAACCCTTTTTCTGTGTGCCTGGTGCATGCTGTCAGCTCCCGTGGGAAGTGTGTGGCAGTGATGCTCTCCCTCTGCCACTGCAGCCCATCAGCAGGGGATCGCAATTCTGGAGAAGGAGCTGGCCCATCTGAAGCTGCCAGACATCTCGGGTGACTTTCGCATCCGGCACGTGGGGAAGGTGCGCTATGAGCTCTCCAGGTAAGCCCTGCCAGCGTCCCAGAGTGGCTCGCTGCCCCCCCAACCCATGCGAGGAGCAGGAGGGGTGGGGTAGGATGGGGATCCCCAGAGCAGCGAGGTCCGTCCTGTCTCCTCCATAGCTCCCAGAGATGTTGGCCCCATCCTCAGTGCAGGCAGAGACATTCCTGCCTCACCCCCTGCGCAAAGGGAAAAAGGAAACCAGGGTGACAACACTCTGGGTGCAGGTGGATTTTGTGCAATTGAAGCCCGGGCGGTGGAGGTTGCCTTGCCCACGGGAGCAGGACCCCTCCATGCCATGGAGCAGGAGTGCAGCCCCTGCAGAGATCCCAGCTCCTTGCTGCATGGTTGCACCTGTCTGCTCCCACCGCATGGGGTTTTGAGCTGCTGTCTGGGTGGCTGCAGGGACCTCGTTTCCAAAGGTGCCACTTTGTTTTGCTCTGCGCATCCCTGCCAGCCATTGCTGTGTCGTGGTGGGACGGGAGCTGGGGATGCTGCTAGCACGGTGGTCCTGCTACCACCAACCCTCCTCAGCCATGTGCCTGGGGCCAAGGCAGACCCCCTCAAGTCCTTTTTCATTTTTTTCTCTTATTTTATATTTATTTATTTTTAGATTGGACCTCCGCAGTTTCCACTTGCCATACTCGCGGATTTCCCTGGTCCCCAACGTGGGCCTGCAGGTCGCTATCTCCAATGCGTTTGCTGATGTGGCTGGGAACTGGCGGGTGAAGATACACTTTGTGTAAGTGCCTGGCTCTCCCATTCCCCGCTCGGGCGCTTTGCTTTGTGATTTTTCTCCTGTCCCTCTCCCTTGTGTCTGGGCAGCTGTTGCTTTGCCCTCTCCAGATGTGCTGATTTGTCTTTCCTGCAGCTGGGCTGCAGCCGCTGTATTCCCAATGCACGTCTGAGAGCCCCTCACCCTGCGGGAGCCCAGCCAGGGCTCCCTCCATGCCAGGAGCCCTCAGAGCTCCTCCCCCTTGTGTCTGGGCAGCTGTTGCTTTGCCCTCTCCAGATGTGCTGATTTGTCTTTCCTGCAGCTGGGCTGCAGCCGCTGTATTCCCAATGCACGTCTGAGAGCCCCTCACCCTGCGGGAGCCCAGCCAGGGCTCCCTCCATGCCAGGAGCCCTCAGAGCTGGCCAGGCAGCGTTTATCCCACTTGCAAGTGGCTGGGGAGAAAACATGAAAGCCATCTTCCCTCTTGTGGCACCTGGGGTGGGAGGGACGGTCCCTCCCACTTGTTTGTCCTGGGGGCACCTTCCTGAGCACCCACAGGGACAGACCTGAACCGGCACCGGGGGTGGGCAGACGTCACTGCCACTCGGACAACCACTGAGATGGATAAAACAGAGTGGGAGGCAAGAACAAGGTGGACAATGGAGGAGCTGTGCATCAACCCTCCTGCCACTCTTCCATCTCCCCTACTTGCTCTTGGTCTTCTCTATTTAAAGGCTACCTCTCCCACTTTATGTTCCAGTGAAATTTTGAACTTTAAAAGCCTTCTTGGTCTCCTCTGGGTGCTCACGACAAGGGAGAGCCTGAGCTAGAGAGATCCAGCCCAAAGCTCTGGCTGATTCGTGGTCCCTTGACCAGGACTCGCCAGTAAGAAATGTCCCTTTCTCATCCTCCTCACCCTGCAGCCGCGACCATGGTTCATTTGACCTGAAGGTGGAGAACGTCTATATCAAAATCAATCTGAAGCTGGGCAGCGATACCTCCGGGAAACCCACCATTGACACCTCTTACTGCAGCACCCGCATCTCCAAAGTCCGAGCACACTTTTCGGGCAGGTTAGGGTAAGTAACTTCACTGTGCAGGCCTTGAAGCGCTGTGTGTTAGCCCATCTGCCATGGGAACGTGGCTTCCAGGCCCTGGTGCAAGGAATAAGATGTTGGCATATCTGCAATCCCTTGGAGGCTGCCCCTTCTGCCTGCGTGCTGCCTGCACTGGCACACCCCTACTGAGCCATCTCTTGTGATATACTTCTCATCCAGATGTGCAACTGAATGAACTGGTGATGGGTCTGGAGCACATGTCTTATGAGGACTGGCTGAGGGAACTGGGGTTGTTTAGCCTGGAGAAAAGGAGGCTCAGGGGAGACCTTTTATCTCTATACAACTATCTGAAAAGAGGTTACAGAGAGGTGGGAGTCGACCTGTTCTGCCAAGTAACAGGTGATAGAACAAGAAGACATGGATTCAAGTTGCAACAAGGGAAGTTTAGATTGGACGTTAGGAAGAATTTCTTTACTGAAAGGGTCATCAGGCATTGGAACGCATTACCCAGGGCAGTGGTGGAGTCCGCATGCCTGGAGGTATTTAAGGATCGTGTAGATATAGTGCTCAGGGACATGGTTTAGTGGTGGGCTTGTCAGTGTTAGGTTAATGATTGGAATAGATGATCTTGCAGGTCTTTTCCAATTTAGGAGAGTCTGTGATTCTGTGAACTTAATCCTGGTTTGAATTTCTCCTGCTGTGGCTGCACATTTAAGGGACATTTAAGGCAGTCAATAGACTTGCATGCAGGTGGGTTACAAGCAGGGCTGTTTGCAACTGTAAGCCCTGAGGAAAAGCTAGATGCCAAATTGGTATGGGAATGATGTTCCCAAATGTCCGGCGTCTCTAGGGTCTCCCTTTCCTGGACAAATACTTCTGCAGCAGCCTCTGAGCTAAAGAAGGACTCCTCTCTGGTTTTCTCTGCAGATGGCTTTACAACCTTTTCTACAGTGCTATTGAGTCCAGATTCCGGAAGATCTTGGAGAGTGAGGTATGTGAGCGAAGCAGGGCAGAGCTCTGGGTTTTTCTGGAGGTCTTTAGCCCTCACTTGTAGCTGATGTGCTAGAAGGATTGGAGCAGACGTAGGGACTTAACTAGAGCCAGAGCACACAGATGTGTTGCCAATTTGGTGAAAACCAGAGGACTGGGCATCGCTAACAGCAGTCTGCATAGCATTGTGTGGCTCAGGCTGAATTCCAAACCTGCAGCCTTTGCCAAAGCCCGGCATAACTGCTTCCCAATTAACAAAGACTTTTCTTTCTATGTGGTCAGTTAATTAGATCTTATGCCTCGGCCAAGCTCACTGTAACAGAGACAACCTGATCAGAGCTGTCCTTTCAACAGCCATGCTCCTGTATGCTTTGGGGAGCACTGGGGGAGAAATTCTCATTTCTGGATTTGAGACACTTGCCATCTTGTTTTAACGGGGTGCATCAGGGAGGCCCCACTACCATCCACCCGGTACAAAAGGGGACACGCAGGAGACCTGCAACAAGACATGGAAACAAGCTGTTAGCAGTAATTACTACAAGACTAACTGGCACGAGTTACAGCCTCCCTGGATGTGAACCTTGCTCAGGAAGGAGGCACTTGGAGAACAGGCAAATCCCACTCCTGCAGCAGATCCCACCTGCCCGGGCACTATTCCCGATGCCATGTAGTGGCTTTCCCAAGTCCCTAGGAGCCGTAGCAGCAGATGGGCTGGCAGCAGGGCAAAACCGGGGCTCCAAGGCCGTTTCTGCTGCTTTGCCTCCCAGAAGGAGGGGAACTCTGGGACTCTGAGGGGAGCTCTGCTGACCTCTGTGCCTCCTCCGAGCCCCCTTTGCCCCACGCACCTTTCTCAGTGTCTTTCTCCATGCGTGAGATGGTGCGAGGGACAACAGGCAGGAGAGGGCAGGGCTGGGACCAGGCTGTGCCCCCGGGTCCTGGTGCAGCCCGTGTCTGCCTCCTGCTCTTGCTGCACACACTTCGGCAGTCCTTGTGTCCCCAGTTCCAGGGGGACACCATCACCAGGAGATCACGTTCAAGGGAGTGATAGCTGTGTTTGCCCATCTGCAGGTCTGTTGTCCCAGACAGCAATGGGATGTTCCAAGACCAACAGATGAATATTGGCTGGGCACAAGGAAGAGCAGCACCCCTCTGTCAATACAGCCGTGCCCAAGGCTATGTCCTGCCTCTTCATCTGTGTCGCTGCACCAGGGATACCCTGCTTGTATCCTGGACTCTTAACTAACATGCAGCCTGATGAGTAGAGACAAATGTCGTTTTGTGAGATCTTTTATTTAAGCAGGCTTCTGCAAGGAAGCAAATGGCACTGTGCAGCGAAGCAGAGAGCATGGCTGAGGCTTCGACCAGGAGCGTGTGAACTGGCCACCTCTGGCAGAGCTGCCCTTGCTCAGATTCACTGCCTTTCTTTCCCACAGGTCTGTGACATCGTAGTCAAATCTGTGTACAGAGAGCTCCAGCCTTACCTCCAGACCCTGCCAGGTACCTGACGGCCACCGTACGGGGTTTTAGGACCATTTCTTCCTAGCATTTCCCATCCATGAGGACAGGGTTTTATCTCCCCATTTCCTTGTATTTCTGCACCTAAGTGGGGAGCTGGGGAACACTGCATCAGCAGAAATTTGCCACTGTGCATCCTCACCGGCTGCAGACACTGCTCACCTTTACGCAGTCTCCAATGAGCCATGCTGCAGAGCTGGCGGGGACAAGTGCTGCCTTAGCCAGCGGACCCAGTGCATTCTTTAGGCCCAGGAGGTAGTCCTTATGGCTGAGAAACAGTCAGGTGGGAAATGTGATTTTTTTGCTTCTAATCAGAAGCAAGCACACATGAAGCTGGTAATGAGCTGTTGTACCTCAAAGCCTGGGCACGGTACTGCCTGGATATCAGCAGAAGCCATCTCCTCACTGCTTTCCTGTGCCACGTTCCTCTCACTCATCCGTTTGTGCCGTGTTTTACAGTCACAGCCAAGATAGATGCCGTGGCTGGGGTCGATTACTCCTTGGTGGCACCCCCAAATGCTACCGCCCAGTCCCTGGATGTGGAACTGAAGGTGAGAGGCTGCCCTGGGGAATCTTGAGTTGGCCGATGCCATTGTTGCAGGCAGGTGGGGAACCAGGTTTTGGTACCTCTTGCAGGTGCTGTTTGCCAGCCTGCATCAGCGGGTGAGGCCCACCAACCTCTCCTCTATGCTTGACCTCTCTCCCTCCTCCCAGGGTGAATGCTTCTCCCTGGCCAACCGCTCTGCCGTCCCCTTCCCACCATTGGCGCTGTCCTTACCCCCGGATCATGACCGCATGGTTTACTTTGCTGCCTCCAGCTACTTCTTCAACACAGCCGGCTTTGCCTACCATGCAGCCGGGGCACTGGTCTTCGAAATCACAGACTCCACGGTGAGCATCACAGATGGGACACGGGCTGTCCCTGTGGCTCCAGGGAGCGGGTTCAGTTTGCAGAGGAGCTCCGGCAACAGCCTGCGGACTTGAAGGCCTCCCCAGAAGAGCTGCCTGGAGGCTGAATGCTGAGGGTTGCAGGGTGGGCCTGGGGCCATCTCGCATGTCAGCACATGGGTATGGGAGGGCTGGTATCACTGCGGGCTCGGCCATGCCACATTGCTCCTGCATCACTGTCCGTTCCCCACAGATCCCAAAGGACGTTGGGTTCCACTTGAACACCACCACCTTCTCAGCTTTCATTCCCCAGGTGAGCAGTCCAGCCTTCCCTCCCCAGAGCTCCTGCCGTGCACAGCTGCGGGTTTGCTCTGTGCAAGGACGTGTACACCCGGAACAGGGGTTTGGGCTGCTGAGCCTACCTTATCCATGCTCCTCTGCAGCTAGAGAAGATGTACCCAGACACGCCAATGAAGCTCAGGCTGTCTGCCTCCTCTGCCCCGTTCCTGAATATCGGACCAGGAGGGCTCTCGCTCAAGCCTGTTGTGGATATCCAGGCTTACGCCATCCTTCCCAACTCCAGCCTGGCTCCTCTCTTCCTCCTCAGCCTGGTGAGTTTGGGCACAGCCTGCAGTGATGACTGTGGCCCTAGCTGGGCTGCTCCCAGGGCAGCCACAGCTCTGACTGACACGGTGAGGTTGGTGAGCTCTGCCCTGCATCTCAGCACGGCAAAGATGGGAGTCTGAGCTGTGCCTCATCCTCCTGCTGCGTACAGCAATGCTGAGCCATTGCTGCCAAGCTCCTGCCAGGAGAGGTGCCGGACGCCGTCCAAAACCAGCCCAGTCGTAGTGTAACGGGGGTGTCCCCAACAGAAACATACTCAAGCTGGCAAATGCCGGGGCTAACACTGCATGTAAACATGCCCCTGGACAGGCAGCGGTCCTGCTGCATTTTGGCTGGTCGGAGCTGTTCCCCCGGGTGTCTGGTTTGGTGTGAGGTGGGGTGAGCACTTCTGGAGCTCTGCGTTCTCTCCCCAGACAGGCAACGTGTCCGCTGTCATCAACGTAAAATCTGGCCACATAGTTGGGAGCCTGAACGTGGGCAGGTAAGGAGAGGGAGCAGTGCAATGCATGGCAGTGGCTGGGGGTGCTTCTGTTCTGGGCTCCCAAGGACAGAGGTGAGTTGGTGAGGCCCCAGGATGGTGATGCAGTGCAGAAGGGAAGAACCAGGGTTGAGGGAGTGGGAACCATATGGGCATCAACATGTGGCTCCAGAGTAAGAACCGCTCCCTCAATTGGGACAGCCTTTATAGCACCACTTCTGTCTCTGCGCAGGATGAAGCTCTCTCTGAAGCATTCGGATGTCGGCACTTTCCAGGTGAGCTATTCTTGACCATGACCAGAGCCCCCTGCATGGAGGTGAGATTCTGTGGTGATCCAAGGAGAGGGCTCATGTGCCCATTTCAGCTACTTATCTCTGCTTCTTCTAATTATCCTCCAATGCCCGGTCACCTGCTGTCGTGGAGGCTAAAGCTCTTTTCTTTTGCCCTCTCTCCACTTCCCAGGTGCGAACGTTGCAGTCCATAATGAACATCTTTGCTTCCAGTATCCTGCTCCCACGTATTAATGGTGAGAAGCTGCTGGGGGGAATGGGGGTGCTGGGGCAGTCGCTGGCCAGGTCACTCTGTCCGAGCAGCCCCAGCTCAATAATTAAATCGCCGTTGCCAAGCCTGGTCAGTGGATAAAGCCTGCAGCGAGTGCAGGAGATGGCCGTAAAAGCCGCCGGCAGATGCAGGCTGTGGGCAGCAGCGAGCAGGAGCCTCTCGGTGCTGTGACACGCATCCAGCAGTGAACACAATGGAAAAAAATGAGCACGATGCACACCCTAATGCTTTCCAGACCCTCTCCCCTGCTCGCTGCTTCTCATGACTCCCCAGCACATGGGGCCAGAGCGGGGCTGGCGGCTGCCAGGGGCCCGGGGGGTGGCAGGGCACAACATGCAGCCCCCAGCCCTTCTGTGGAGCTTGGGAGGATTTTCCTCTGGCTACTCCTGCAGCAGTGGGGGTGAAGAAAGGGCTGGGGGGGAGGTGGCTGCCTGCTTTGCACGGCCTGTCCTCCCTCTTTCTCCCATTCCAGTTCCAATGTGGCCATGTGTGTTGTCTTTTCCAGCCAGGTTAGATCAGGGTTTCCCTCTGCCTCTGCTGGACAGAATACAGCTCTCCAATATCCTCGTGCAGTTTCACCAGGTGAGTGAGGGGAGCACCCAGCCCCAGCCAGAGCCCATCCTGCCGCCCCCGAGCCTCCTGCCAGCGAGACTGGCTGCCTGCCGCTGGCTGCACAGCACAAAGCCAGTTGCCCTTCCCGTGCTGGGATGCGGTGGGCAGGAGGGTGCACTTTACTGGGGTCCCAGCAGCACAGCTGCAAACCAGAGACCCCCTTTTCCCACGCACACAGTGGGGATCTGCACTTTGCACCCCCAGGGCAGCACCGCGTCATTCTCCAGTTCTTAAACCTGGGGCCTGGATTTCCTATGACCCTTTATAGCCCGTGCAGCTCTGTGGCAATGTTACTCTGAGTTCTTGCCTTTCCCGGCTGGCGGTCATGTGTGTGCATGAGGAGCAGTTGCTGCCAGACACATCTGCCTTTGGTGGGACAGGCAGCGCCTGCCATCCCTGGTGGAAGGAACCCTGTGGGACTGGGGAGCAGAGAAAGATCCTCTTGTGGGACGCCTTGGGGAAGCCCCAGATGGGCACCACTACAAGGATGCTGAATAGTTATTGCGAGGCCTGGCTGTGAAATGTCCTCAGAGCCCTTCCAGGGCTCAAATTAGGCACAGGGCAGAACCACACATGCCCTTCCATCCTCCTTCCCCAAAACGTGGTGGGTGCTGGGGAGCATGGCAGCCCGCAACAGAAAGCGGCTGCCAGGGCCTGTAGCAGCCCCACACTTTCTCTCTTTCTCCCAGAATTTCCTGCTGCTTGGAGCAGATGTTCACTATCAGCCCCGGGGATAGAGATAAGGTGAGGAGAAGGACATCCAGCACCAACGATGCCCCCTTCACCCCTTCCCTTCCTGCTGGCCCTGCTGCTGGAGCTGAAGACCACCGGTTCTGCCATGGCGTCCCTCACTGCCTGACTTTCTCTGGACAGCAGTCGGGGGCACAAGCTCCCCCGGGGCCCAAACCCTTTGCTACTGAGAGCTGGGGGTCCATGGCTCCCTCCCCACCCACTTCCCCTGTGCCAGAGGCCATTGGCGGCAATAAAGGTGGCCAGTTCTGGTGTTGTGGCTGTGGTGGTGCTGTCACTGTGTCATGGTTTAACCCCATCTGGCAGCTTGCTTCCCCTCTTCCCTCCCAAGAAGGGCAGGGAGAAGAGGGTGAAGAGGAGAGGAAAGGAAAAAAGGGAAAAAACCCAAAAAAAACCCTTATGGGTTGAGATGAAGATAGTTTAATAGATCAATATCAGAAAAGGAAAATAACAATAATCCAAGAAGGGCAGGGAGAAAATGGTGAAGAGGAGAAGAAAGGAAAAAAGGGAAAAAACCCCAAAAAACCCTTGTGGGTTGAGATGAAGATAGTTTAATAGATCAATATCAGAAAAGGAAAATAACAATAATAATAATGACACAAGTCACTCTCACCACCCAGGGAACTGGCACTGTCCTGAGCAGTGATCACAGGTACCCACCCCCAGTCTAACCGCATTGATACACTGAGCATGACATCTGTGGTACGGAATATTCCGTTGGCTGTTCCATCCTTCTGTCTCGGCTTCTTCTCTGCTTCTATGGGAGGCTGAAAAAAGGTCTTTGAAAACTACAAACATTGCCTAGCAACAACTAAAACAATATGTATTATTAACATTCCTTTCCTACCAAATCTGAGACACGGCAACCACTAGAAAGAAAATTAACTCTGTTTCAGCTGAAACCAGGACATGGTGTCTGAGCCTGTGGTACCTTCCCTGGGCCCTTCGCTCGGGGGTGGCCATGGGCTGCCAGGAGCCCCCCAGGAACGCCTGTTTCAGCTATTTTATTTATCTGTGCGGTTGTGGCAAAACACCATGGACTACCAGCTGGAGCTGAACTTGGCAATGGATGCAAAGAATAATTCAAAAGGCTTCTACAGGTACGTCAGCCAGAAAAGGAAGTTCAAAGAAAGCATACCCCCCCGATGAGCAGGACTGGCAAACTGGTAACAATGGACGAGGAGAAGGCTGAGGTACTCAATAACTTTTTTGCCTCAGTCTTCACTGGCAACTTCTCTCCCCACACCTCTGGAGTGGATGGACCACAAGGCAGGGACTGGGGGAGCAAAGTCGGTCCCACTGTAAGAGAAGACCACCTGAGGAACCTGAACATATGAGAGCATCCCAGAGTCCTGAGGGAATTGGCTGACGTATTTGCCAAGCCACTCTCCATGATATTTGAAAAGTCACGGCAATCAGGTGAATTCCCCAGTGATTGGAAAAAGGGAAATATTGCACCCTTCTTTAAAAAGCGTACAGAGGAGGACCCTGGGAACTACTGACCTGTCAGCCTCACCTCTGTGTCTGGGAAGATCATGGAACAGATCCTCCTAGAAGCTATGCTAAGGCACATGGAGGACAGGGAGGTGATTCGAGACAGCCAGCATGGCTTCACCAAGGGCAAATCCTGCCTGACCAATCTAGTGGCCTTCTATGATGGAGTAAATATATCAGTGGACAAGGGAAGAGCTATGGATGTCATCTATCTGGACTTCTGTAAGGCCTTTGGCACAGTCCTCCACAACACCCTCTCTCTAAATTGGAGAGATATGGATTTGATGGGTGGACTGTTTGGTGCACGAGGAATTGGTTGCATGGTTGCATCCAGAGGGTAGTGGTCAACAGCTCAATGTCCAGATGAAGATCGGTGACAAGTTGTGTCCGTCAGGGGTATGTATTGGGGCCAGTACTGTTCAATATCTTCATCAATGACAGTGGGATAGTGTGCACCCCCAGCAAGTTTGTGGATGACACCAAACTGAGTGGTGCAGTCAACAAGCCTGAAGGATGAGACGCCTTCAAGAAGGACCTGGACGAGCTCGAGAGGTGGGCCTGTATGAACCTCATGAGGCTCAAGAAGGCCAAGTGCAAGGTCCTGCACCTGGGTTGGGGCAACCCCCAGCATCAGTACAGGCTGGGGGATGAAGGGATGGAGAGCGGCCCTGGGGAGAAGGACTTGGGGGTACTGGTGGGTGAAGAGCTGGACATGAGCTGACAACGTGTGCTCACAGCCCAGAAAGCCAACCACATCCTGGGCTGCATCCCCAGCAGCGTGGCCAGCAGGGCGAGGGAGGGGATGCTGCCCCTCTGCTCTGTTCTGATCTGGTGAGACCCCAACAGCAGTGCTGCCTCCAGCTCTGGAGCCCTCAGCACAGGAGGGACATGGACCTCTTGGTGTGGGTCCAGGGGAGGCCAAGGAAATGCTGTGAGGGCTGGAGCCCCTCTGCTGTGAGGACAGGCTGAGAGTTGGGGTTGTTCAGCCTGGAGAAGACTCCAGGGAGACCTTAGAGCCCCTTCCAGTCCCTAAAGGGACTACAGGAAAGCTGGAGAGGGACTCTTGATCAGGCAGGGGAGCGGTAGGACAAGGGGGCACGGTTTTAAACTGAAAAGGTGGAGATTTAGACTAGATATAAGGAAGAAATGCTTTACTGTGAGGGTGGTGAGGCACTGACCCAGCTTGCCCAGAGAAGCTGTGGCTGCCCCAACCCCGGAGGTGTTCAAGGCCAGGCTGGACGGGGCTCTGAGCACGCTGCTCTAGTTGAAGATGTCCCTGCTCGTTGCAGGGGGGGGTTGGACCAGACGGCCTTTAAAGGTCCTTTCCCGCCCAAGCCATTCCATGATTCTACGCTCATATTACCACCGTCATTTCGCTTTACCCCGGTGGGGCCGTGTCCGACCGCCCGCGGGTCCCCGACTCCGCCCGGCAGCGGGGCCGGAACGGCGGCGGCGCGGAACGGAGCAGCTTCG
>NW_009661368.1:4110243-4146242 GCF_000708025.1 Charadrius vociferus
AGGGGCAGCCGTGAGGGCTGGCGGGGTCGGTGGTGCCACACAGCCGGAGCGGAGGGTCGCTGCAGCATGTGCGGGAGAAACGAGTTGTTTGGGTGTTTTGGGGGCCCTGAAGGGGATTTTGATATTAGAAGTCCAGCTCGTTGGCCCCGTCCCCACTGGTGTGTCTGCCCCTGCCATGAAGGGAGGGGAGCGGGTTGCGCTGGGGTCTCTCTGCTGTCAGCCAGGGCCATGGCAGAGCTTTTAGGCTGTGATGCCCTGGGGAGGGGGGCTCTCATTGCACTAAATGATATGTCTCAGTGATAACGCAGCTTTGTCTTCTCTGCAAGCCACGGTCCAGACCTGCCGTGTCGGAGTTACGTGCTCTGATGCACTTGGGTTTTCCCAGAGTCCGTCTTTACTTTTGGCTTATCCTTTCTGTATGGGCTGCAAGTGAAGGTCACTTTTGTGCAGCTTGCCTGAGTCTCCCCAGTGGTGGGACTAAAGATTCCTTCCAATGGAAAAGGTCATAGAAACAGGTTGTAGATGAAAGCTGAGGCAGGCTTCTGCGTCACACCGCCTTTGTTGCAGTGTACCTGGAGACGTATGGCTGTCAGATGAACGTCAATGACACGGAGATTGCCTGGGCCATCCTGCAGAAGAATGGCTACACGAGGACAAAGGAGCTGGATGAGGTAAGGTACCTTGGCTGCTCTCCTGTGGCACAGGTCTGCCAGGGCGTCGCACCACTGCTGTACCTGCAAGTCTTAGGTTTTGTCTGCCATGCAATCCTGCAGGATGTTGTGATATTTGCAGTCTAAGTTCTGTGGAATAAAGGAGGCTACTTACCAAGCGATGGTAGAAAGCTGTGGGTTGTTGGTTTTTTTCTTTAAACTGCTGGGTTTCCTCTCAGTTGGAGAGCAGTTGGACACAGCGGGATGCTCCTGACTCATCTTTGTCTGAGTTTACTTCTGCCATTTAGTGGAAGACTCTGCTTGTCTTATGTTAGTTTCCTGCACCTTAGTTTGTTGAAACCCACCGTGTACTTTGGCAGATCTTTTTCACTGACTTAAGTGAGTTTTATAGGCTACCTCTTCAGGTTACTTGTGGAAGGCATGAGTACTTATCGTTTGGCTTTTACATTTCTTCTTTTTTTGTTGTTTCCAATTTAGGCAGATGTGATTCTCCTTGTCACCTGTTCTGTGAGGTAAGGAAACTTTTGTCACTGCTGGTTTTGGACCGTTTATGAGGAATTACCATTTGAAAACCAAGGCAATAAATGTGTTGTGTGTGGAAAAGAACATGCAGATGTTAAACTACCTGATTAGTTGAGGGTAGAGCTAGCTGATGCTGCAATGTGTAACATTAATTGTGCCATGAATTGCTTTTCTATACAGTGAGAAGCAGCTCTTTGATAGTGTAAGCTCTGTGTATATGTCATGGGCTGTTAGAGACCTGCACAGGTTTGTGCTTTAACAATTTTTTTTAATTCCGTCTTCTCTTGAACTGACTGGCTCTGTAGTACAGAGTCTGTACTTCAGAAAACTTGGGAAATACATTTAGAGGCAATTTGGGTTATAAATATACAGGGAGTTTTGCTTGTTTTTTCTCAATGCAGAAAATATCAGATGCTCTTTGTCACTTTCAAGGTAGCTCATATTGGCTGGCTAAGGTAGACTTTTTCTCCACAAGCGCTTAGTCCCTGAGTTGTTTCTGCAGTGCAGATGCTCCCAAGCGAGTGAAATGATAGTAGATAAGATAGAGTCAGGACATAATCCACACACTACAAATGGCACTTTCATGTGCCATCAGATCTGTCAGGTGGACAATTCCCTGTCTTTAGTTGAATTCTCTCAAAGCACTTGGGCTGCTTCACATTGGGAAACTGGTAAAGTGCAACAATCGGAATAACCACTGTTCTCCTGACTTTCCAGGGAGAAGGCAGAACAGGCTATCTGGAATCGCCTGCGACACCTCAAGGCGCTGAAAGCCCGGCGGCAGCAGGCTCGTATACCTCTCCGCATCGGGATTCTAGGTACCTGGCAGGATGTGCAGCAGCGGGTGGGAGACATTGTGCCACATCCCATCGTGCTGCGTTTCCTCCTCCCCTCTGGCAGCATCAAGCCTTTTCTGCAGTGTGAAAGCAGCTAGTGAAGGGGTGCGGAGGTGTAACGGAGGGTGGGCACATCCTCACAAAGACCCTTCTTGTTTGGCGGCAGGATGCATGGCTGAGAGGCTTAAGGAGGAGATTCTGCACAGGGAGAAGCTAGTCGATATTGTGGCAGGCCCTGATGCCTATCGTGACCTTCCCCGGCTGCTGGCTGTGGCAGAGTCTGTCGAGCAAGCTGCTAATGTCCTGCTATCACTAGATGAGACTTATGCAGATATTCTGCCTGTCCAGACTAGCGCAGGTGGCACGACAGCGTTTGTGTAAGTACCTTTTTTTCCTGTGCATGTTTCTGTGATTCTGGTTTGGAAATATTGCTGTGCAGAACAGACGTGTCAGTGACAGCAGCTACCCAAGAGACGTAATGCCTGGTTGCTCTCGCTCCCGGCAGCCCAGAGGCATGAGGCTACCAGACTGCGTGTTTGCTGCTTCTTCGCTGTCTGACTGAGCCCTGGAGAGACTGCCCTGTGCTCTGGCTGTCTGCAGGCTTCTCTTACTCTCCTTTGAGAACGTTGATTTTCTAAGCCTGATGCTGCGCTGAGTGATTTCTGTCCCACTGATGTCTGTGCCTTTCTAAAGTCTATGCCTCTCTCATCTCCTGCTTTCTGCTATGTCCTGCCCCAGGTTCTCCTATTTAATTCCTCTAATCCTCCATGCATTGTAACTTCTGTTAGTTTAGTTTTGATAATAAGATTCCCGAACGTGAAATCAGACTCTGCTCAGTGTGGCCATAGAGTACAGAAGGACAGTATCACCTTTTGTAGGAAGAGGATGCAGAAGGATCTTTCATCACTGCCAGATTGCAGTGCAAGTCTGTGCCTCATTAGTTGCTTTCTAAGTTTCTTGGAAATGTGCGTGAAAAATTAGGAGATGTTAACTAGGGGCAAGCAGAAGCCTGCTTTGGCTGGAATGGTGTGTACGGGGAAGCTGCAGAGCTGTGTTCAGAGCTGGTGCTGTGCGGGCTGCAGGCCAAGGGAGTTGGCTGAAGGCAGCAGTGCTGGGCCAGGTCAAAGCAGGGCAGGATGCAACATGGATTATTCTTCCGGAGCGATCGTAGTGTGACCTGTACTTTACCTCTCGGCAGATCTATCATGCGGGGCTGTGACAACATGTGTAGCTATTGCATTGTGCCCTTCACCCGTGGCCGTGAAAGGAGCCGCCCCATCGCGTCCATCCTGCAGGAAGTGAGGATGCTCTCGGATCAGGTGAGGCAGAGCCTCCTTCCCACCTGCCCCAAACCGTGGGCGGAAGGATGGTTCTCAGTGGAAGTGTTTTCAGTGGTACCTTTGACGAATGACACCACCTTTGTCTGTGGAGATAAGGTTATCGGAGGGTTCCACCAGTGGCTTTTTGATTCCCCTTGTAATACTCTGAGACAGACAAAGAAGGGAGGGCCTCCCCTGGAGACCCCTTGAAGTAAGAGTAAAACCATGGCTGCCCTTGCAGCTTCGCTATCCTGGCCAGGTTATATTTTTTCGTCTCTGTTTATCTTTGTAGGGAGTGAAAGAAGTGACCCTTTTGGGTCAGAACGTCAACAGCTTTCGAGACATGTCTGAGGTGCAGTTTCAGTCAGCTGCTGCCCCAGTCCTCAGTCGTGGCTTTAGCACAGTCTACAAAGCTAAACCAGGAGGCTTGCGCTTTGCACATCTTCTAGACCAGGTTTCTAGAATTGATCCAGAAATGAGGATCCGTTTCACCTCTCCACACCCCAAGGATTTTCCTGATGAGGCAAGTGTAAAAAAAAAAAAAAAAAAAAAAAAAAAAAAAAAAAACAGGACCTCTATTTGCAGGCAGGCAGCTCTGAACTGATAGATGTGGGCTGTGCTTCCTTCCCAAAGGCAACACAGAATCACAGAGTGGGAACAGCAGCTCCTGGGAGGGGGAATGTTTGTGCTAGAGCTAGCAGGTTTGCAATTTGCTGGCTTTTACCTGGGGAAGACTCTTCCCCTTGGGATCCTGGTAGAGTTGAGCTGTCTATGACCTTGTCTCTTGATTGCTCATGACAGGTCCTGCAGCTTATCCAGGAACGGCACAACATTTGCAAACAGCTTCACCTCCCAGCCCAGAGTGGAAGCACACGAGTCCTAGAGGCCATGCGACGAGGGTGAGCGATGGCCATGTGGAGTCCTGTGCCCTACCCTCTAATTTAGGATGCTCGCTTCTCCTCACCAATGTTGTGGTTTTCTGATGAGCAACTCCACGTGTTGTTCATTGCAGATACACAAGAGAAGCATATCTAGAGCTTGTACACCACGTGCGTGAATCCATTCCAGGTAGGGGCTCCCTTTAACTTGGTCTGAACTCAGCACAGCTGTATCTTACTGTCCTTTATTGAGTGAAGTGTTCGTCTCTTCCTTGAGGGAAGTGTAAAGCTGTGTCTCTGTTACAGGAGTGAGCTTAAGCAGCGATTTCATTGCCGGCTTCTGTGGAGAGACAGAAGAAGATCACCAGCAGACTTTGTCCTTGCTGCGGGAAGTCCACTACAATGTAGGATTCCTCTTTGCCTACAGCATGAGACAGGTGAGTGCAGGACCTGATGGAGAAGACTCATATCTCTAGGTATCTCACCTAATTCCTGAGTGCTGTTTCTCACAATAAGACACTGGAGGGGGGGGAAAAAAAAAAAAGCTATTGAAAATAATACCTAAAGACTTGGTATATTGGTAGAGTTTTCTCCTTGCGTGCAGCGCTTGTAGGGTATGTGGTTCTGCAAGGGCCACCTTCATGCCTGAAAGGCTTCCAGCTCCCTTGTGTCAGGGTTGATTAGTGATTGGGTGACCTGGTTCTGCAGGTGCTCCAGAGTGTTTGCAATGAAGCAGCCATGTCTGCAGACACCTGGCTGCAGGTATGTTTTTCTTTGCTGGTGAGAAATTGTACAGATGTAGCTGGGCTACTCTGTCAGTCGAGTTGAGAGAAGTGAATTTTTCCATAACAAGAGTGGATAGTTGGCAAGGTTCTACTAGATTGCTCTCCAAAGTATAAGATGCTGATGGGGAAGAAGACAGGAGATTGGGAAACATAAGAATGCAAAGGAGTATGGATCATCTTTCAGCACATTGGACTTAAAGTAGTAGAATCTGTTGCCTGTCCTTGTGGACAGACAGGCAACCGACACATCTCACATAGGAGATGCAGAACTTCTTCACACAGCCATCGATACTCAGCACCCTACATCAAACCTTCTACCAAAAAGGTGGTGCAGAAAGAATGTGAGGAGCTCAGGGATGTTGTTGGTGCTGAAAACGTTCCTTGAGATTGTAAATACAAACTGTAACATGTGGAAAGCTGCTGCTTGAAGAGCAGCCAAGCTGTTTGGGGTCAGACAAGGTTCTGATCTCAGACTGTCTGGTTATTGAGGAGCCACACTTGTTTTGTCTGTTTACAGAAAACCCGGGCATATCACCGGCTGCAAGATGATGTGCCTGCAGACATAAAACAGAGGCGGCTGGAAGAGCTCATTACTGTCTTTCGAGAGGAGGCTGCAAGGGCAAATGAGGCGATGGTGGGCCAGTCTCAGCTGGTGCTGGTGGAGGGGGTGAGTGTTCCTGAAACAGAATTGTCCTCCCCACTTGCTGGCCAAGAGGCTCTTGGGCTGTACACAGCAATCGTCACTTCTGCGATCCCTCCTCATTTACCCCGCACAATCCTAGGACTTCAAGACTGTATCTTCACACTTAAGCAGACAGCCTGATTTTTCCAGAGCACTGAGCTGAGCACAGTGGGATGGGATAGGTTAGAGATGTGTCTCTGGCCCAGCACTGAATTAATGCAGGCTTTGAAACTGGCTTTGGTGTGTGGGTGTGAACACAGTAGCTCTGGCCGTAGGACTTTGTTACATGGCATACTTAACAATGTGGAACGTGGATTTTAATACTGGCAATAGTGCTCAATTAATTCCTGAGGCAGTAAAACCCAGCAGTGAATCAGAGCTATTGCCATGCAGGTAATGTTCCCTGTCCTCCTTTCAGCCCAGCAAGCGCTCTGCCTCGGAGTTGTGTGGGAGGAATGATGGCAACATCAAGGTGATCTTCCCCGATGCTGAGACAGAGGATGCTGCAGGCTGTGAGGCTCCGGTCAGAGCCCAGCCAGGGGACTATGTGTTGGTGAAGGTGACCTGCCTACAATACTTGTTTCATTGGGCTCTTTTTCTTGCACAGTGCTGTTCTCTAGAGCAGCTGCTGCCAGGAGAGCCTAAAATTAGAATGGATCCTCCTCAGCCTTTCTGTTTCCTGAGGACTGTTGTGCTGTTTCTTTCAGGTAACCTCTGCCAGCTCTCAGACCTTGAAGGGAGTTCTGCTCTGTCGTACCACCCTCTCCCGCTCTGCAGCTTGTCACTGAGGTGTCCCTGCTGCCAGTGGACAAAAGTGGCACATTTTCTGCAGGAAGAAACAAGGAAGCTTGGTCAGGTGGAGATGGGGTAGAATCAGGGAGATATTTTTTATTTATATATATATATATATATATATATATATATATATATTTCTGTTTTGGCAACAACCTACCACCCATAGATCTGTGCAAGTCTGTTGGCAAAAGGGATGGAAGCTGTGTATGGACTTACCAAACCCGAGTATCATGTGATCTTGTATTTTCCCTTGCTCTCAGGCTCGGCCCAGCCTTGCTGTGCTAACGGTGTGTCTTCTGACTTTGATCCCGTCCTCTACTGCAGCCCGGCCTGAGAAACGTGTGACTGCAGGGCAGGTCATTACTGCTAGATCAGGTGGAAAATACAGCTCCAGTAACTGCTGGAGAACAGAAGGAGTGCCAAAGGGCACAAAGAACTCAAAGAACAGGAGAAGATTGTAATGAATTCTTTCCAAATATTGGTAACTTCCCCATTGTCAAAATTCTTGGGAAGGGCAAGGAAGACCCTGCACTGTGCTGTATGATGGAATACGGCACCAAACTGTGGAATATAAAATGATGTTAACGTTCATGAGTTATGCTTAATCTGTTGTATCTGAGGCCGAGGGAATGCAACCTTACCCTTGCACTGGGCATATTTGGATCTAAGTTAGAGAGGAAGGATTTCCCTGTCTCCAGGCCTAAGGGGGTGCGCGGTAAGGACTAGCTGCCAGCCGAGGGTTATCTCTAGCTTGTTAAAACCTTAGGTGCAGCTTTATAATCCAAACTTCTGTGGATGTCCTTCGCTTTGCTCACTGGAAGGGAGAAATGGCCTACCAATTTAAATGGCCAATAACTTCTTTAAGTGCATCTTGCAGTTCCTTGTTTTTGTCAGCCTGTGGCTAACCCTGGCACACTGTGTTATATTCTGGGCTGATCTGCTAAATTCAAACGAATAACTCTAACCTGCGCTTGTAAGTAAACTTTCTCTTATGAGATGTGAGAAAGCATTATCCCTTTTAATATAGATAATCATGTTATTAAAAGAAATCATTGAAAAAGGCTCTCTCCAGTGACAAATTTTGCAGGAACAGCTGATTGACTCTTAATAGAGCAGTCACTACATGAATTTGCAGAATTTTTAAATAAGCATAAAAGGGTTTGGCTAGAAAGGCTTCCCTCCTGCTCAGCTCTTTCTGGGATATAATTGTTTCTCTTTGAAAACAGCAATGGTTCACTGAATACTCATCAGACCTTAGTTTAAGAAACAAATACATTCTGCTTATTATCTCAGAGCTGATTCTCTTCTTGTAGAAGTGAATCTGCACAATCAGCAGTAGTCACTGTGGGTGCTAACAAATACACAGTGCCGTTCTGCAGTCCTGCCCCCAAATGGGAAAGTGTCTTAGGCCCAAATTCACAAACCAGGTCTTAGACCTCTGCTTCCTGGAGAGTGTAAGCCTTTGGCTTTTAAGGAAGAGGCAGTGAGAAGCTGTTTGACTTGAAAAACCAAAGGAAGAAGCAGGATGTATAAGCATCACCACTCAAAAGTGACAGGCACTGAAGCCAACATTGTGCTTGCTAATTAAAACAACTGGGTAAGTGGCCCAGTTTTAACTGCCCTACAGTGTCTCTTTCAGCATATTTTTCCCATGCATCTTGAAGCCACGGCCCAAGCCAGCACCCCCTGAAAAGGGCTGGTACCCACCTTTCGCTGCTCATTTTGACCTTCTCCCCAAAAGCACCTATTCCAAGTGAGAAATGCAGACCGCAATGGGCCCTCCCCGCTCCATCCAGCTTTGAGGCCAGCTGTGGTCGTTTTACAATCATTATTTTAAGAGCAAGAGACTAATGAGGAGGAGAGTTGGGTTTTACATTTTGATGAGAAGGTGATAATGCTCGCTGCACAGACTCCCCAGGGAGCCATAGCGCTTAGCATTTGCCTCGCCTCCTTAGTTTTTATAGGCCTCAGGAATGAGGGCTGAGGTTTTAAGGCAGCGAAGCATCCATTAGGAAGCGCTTACAGTGACCTTGGAGGCTGAGTTCGTCATTTGGCAGTGCCTGAAAGCAGGAACGTTTTTTTTCTCAGGGGCTAGAGGTGGGATGTGGTTCTGTATCACTTGGCAGAAGGTTTGCTCCCTGAATTCAGCTGCGGGGAAAGCTGAACTCTCACATTCATTCTGCTTTGTGCTCATTGTTGTACACCTCTTTTCCCAGTCTGAGCAAGGACGAGAGTCCTGAACTCCACGGGATTTTTAAATCCCCCACGCTGATTTATACCTGCACCTTCTACAACTGGAAGCTGAAAAGTATTGCAGTATTTCGGTGTACCTCAGTGATGGAAGAGATTTGGTTTGATGGGATTGCTTCTGTAAGACGGCTCTGGGTCCAAACCAAAATACTGGTTAATGTAAACATGCGCTGTATCTCTGCTCTGTAGAGAAACATGGATCCAGGAATCAGTACCCAGACTTGGTAGAAACTTCACTATCTGGGATTTGTTATCAGCAAAGAGGCCTGTTAGGCTTTTATTGTCCAGAGCATAGTGTTTAAAACCCTTAATTTCAACCAATTTTGTAAGTATCTTCATACGATATATTTTATAATGAAGCTCAGTCCTCACCTCTTTGTCCCAAACTCTCAGAACGAGTTCTGGTGTGATCCTGAGGAGCCCCAGGAGAAGGCAGCCCTGTTATAGTTTGAAAGCTGGTTCTTACTCTCGTTCTTTTGGAAAACAGCTGCAGTCAGTCACTACCAGGCTCTACTTGCTTCTGGGCACGGGAGATGTTCCTCAGAGGCAAAATACTACTGGTGGGATGCTGGGTGGTATTTTGTTTTAAGGATGGCTCAAGAGTCGCCTTCAGCGAGGAGCCTGAGAGCCACTCTTGGTACATGCGAAACTGGACCAGGCTCATTAGGCGTGTGTGGCCAAGGTGGTGAACCCTCACTTGCCATCTGCAGGGCCGGGTGGCGAGGGTGCTGCAGGGGAAGGTGACACTCCATCAGCGAACAAACCTGCTAGAAAAACAGATTAAACTCCATCCGCTCAGAACACAGGCAGGAGCCTCCAGCCTGTGCGAGCCTCGAGGGACTTCAGTCAGATGCATAAACATGACACGAAACGGCCCTCGGGATGCTCCTGCATGGGCTGTGGCACCTCCTGGGAGCCCTCCGGAGCCGGTCACCGCTGTAGCTGCGTCAGTGAAGCCCCTGTACCTGGGGACCTCAGTGCATCATTGCAGCTCCAGCCTGGTCCAGTGTAACTGGTATGGAGTGATAAAAACTGGGATTTAGTGCTGCCAAGAACAGGTCTGTGCTGTCCTCCAAGCCCAGGCCAGCTGGCCGCAGCGACAGCGAGCATTGGGCACAGGACGGCGCTGCCGGGCTCTGCAGCCCCTGCATGTACCTTCAGCCACTTGGTTTGTTTTAATGTGCTTTCTGATTAAAGCGGAGTCTTTCTGAATGCAACCTCTGCTGCCAGAGCAAAGCAGCTCCGGGGAGCTGTTCTCCTTCACACCGCTCAGACTCCTCGACGCCCTCGAGTTCCCCTCCCAGCAGTATTGGGCTGAGTGTGTAGGTAAGTGTCAGATAGACCTGAGCGTTACACAGCAACGGTAATGGCAGCGCCAGCGCTCTGCCCTGTCACACGGCCTCTTGTACCAGTGAGGAGGCCCGTAACTCCATCCAGCCTGTCCCACCGCTGCAAAGCATCAGGATTTCTGCGGGGTGCTGTCTCCCGTGCTGGATGGGCTGAGCTGCGCAGGAGGACGCACTGGGCTGCAGTGACATCGGCATCCGGAGGGCTCAGCCAGTCCTTTCTGGGGTGATCGGAGCCCTTCCCAGCCTCACCTCTCCAACAGCTCCCTCCTTCCCAGGCAATTGTCCCACAGTCCCTCTGGAGAACACACAAACATTTGTTTGCCTCCATCCAGCCAGTCATGCCCCAGTTACACCCTAACGAGGCATTAGGCAGATCAGTTTTCCCAAGCACAGACCTAAAGTGCTGGGATGACATTTACTTTCCAGCACTGGCCGTGCCCCGAGGCATCTCCTGCCACCGGGATTTCGTAACACACAACCCGCACGCTTTTTTTTTCTGCTTGCAGGGTGTGTGGAGTGAGGCTGGACATCACCATGAACACACAAATAGCTTCACCTGGCAGAAAGGTTGCTGTCAGAGAGAACAAGAACCCTTTTGTTCTCCGGACCCTCATCACGCGGCCCTAAGGAGAGAACCTGTTTGTCCTCAGGTCTTGGCTGTGCTTATGGAGAGGAGGGACAGATGGCAGCGGGCCCTCTGAGCCAGTGTTGATCAGTCATGACTGCTGTTTATTGGCCTAAGGACAATCTCCAAATAGGTGTCCATCGTTGCCTACTCTCCCCCCACCCAGCCTTGCTCCCTTCTCCACGACTCGCCAAGCAGTGAAGGCAGTTGGGCTTTTTCCAGCACCAAGAGCTGGCTGTGGTGTGTCACGTCCTTCCCCAGAAACCCCAGTGGTCTGCAATCTGTTTTCCCTCTGAATATCAATGAAGCCGGAGGGAAAGACTGACGTTTTCCCTGATGGCAGCTTGTAAGCACAGTTTGCTTGAGGTCAGCCGAAGACCTCTGCTCGGCTGAAGCGGTGGCAGGTGACGAGATGCATTGCCTCTGAGCGATGCGCCAAGCAGCCTGCCGGGCTGTGCCGGGGCTGAAACACTTTCTTCCCTTTTCCCGTGGGTTTTCACTTTAGCAGACAGGCTTCACGTACTTGCCAGCCCTTTTTCCCCCAGGGCTCCTCCTCCTCCCTCCACCAGTACTGCTGTGGGCTGGAGGCCCACGGAGGATTCCTTTGGTGGCTTTTCATCACCACTGCTGAAGGTAGCTCTTTGTGTAAAGCTTAGGGATTTAATACAACATAAAGAACTTTTAAAAATGTCTTCCATTTCTAAAACCAGTTATATCTTTAGTTGACTCCTTCCTGGAACTGGCTGCCATCGGGTTCTGGCAGGAAGGTTACGACTGCTCCCAGAGGCTCCTCCACTGCTGATGGTGAATTCTGCCATGCTGGAAACACAACGGGGTCTCCACCGCGGCAGGGGGCAGCTGCCAGGCCCTGCCTGCCTCCCTCGTGTCCCCCTGCTGATGTCCCCCTGCTGATGTACACCGGGTGCAGCCCCAAGCTGCTCTGCAGCCCACCTCACACCCGCCAACAGCGCTGGGGTCGGCGTTTCCATGGGTTCCCAGCCCCTCCTCAGGGCAATGCGCCTTCCTGGAGCTGTGAACTGAATGTCAATGACGGAGGTGCTGATGGTGAATGGCAGCTCCATTTTTTCAGGGTTTTGTGGATTCAGAGTGTATCTTACAAGTCTGTCACAGTAACTGCTGTTCTCTGGGGCTTGGGAGTCCTGTGGCTTCCCCTCCTCCCTTGTGAGCAATTTCTTTCCTTTACTGACAGCTAACTATTGACTTCTCATTCTCCTGAAGACGAGATGTCCTGTCTCATCAGGTTTAAATTAGTTTTATCTTTAGACTTCCCTATTAATAAGCTCTCATCGTGGTGTCATTACTTGATATCTATTTTCTGATGTTTTTCACTAATGGCTCTATGCCTTCCAAGATATTTTTTCAAGTATTTTTTTTTTTCCTCCGCTGGCTGAGTTGTTTAATAGTCAGGCAGGGATCAGAGGTGTGAAGATGGTCAGACGCTGGTCAGAGGCGCACACGGAGTGGCTGAGCCCCGGCTGCGTGCGCAGGGGAGGGCGATGGACTGGGCATGGGGACGGCCACACGCTCCCTCGCTCCGTCTCCCTGCATCCCTCTAATCCTACCTGAGCCACACCGGGTGCTCTCAAGAGCATGAGTCAATAGCGTAATGAAAACACCTTCCGTGAGGTAAAGGTGATGCAATCCATTTGGACAGCTGTATTGGACGCTCTCTTGGAAAAACAGAGAATGACTTTTTGTGCCCCCACCCGCAGGAGGGTCCCCGTGTGCCCGCTCTGGTGCCAGGGCAACAGCCCCAGCCCTTGGGCAATAGCCCCAGGGCTAGAGGTGCTTCATAGCTCTTATTTTCTGTACAAGTCCTCCTTCCCACTCAGAAATCTGGTCTGGGTCATGGCCTGGGGACGCGCTGCACGTTCAGGCCATCCTCAGGCAGGGATCCTGCTCCTGGGGCACGGCTCTGCTCAGCTTCATCACCAATGGAGCCCTTCCATTGAGGTCTGCCGCAGCCCCCCAAAATCCTGGATGGCCAGAAACCCTCTGGAGGGACCTCCTGGCCAGGGGACCCTCCACCTAGTCTGAGGCGCCGGGTTGCTCCTTTGCGGGGAGAAGGCAGAGCACACACTCCCCCTGGCAGAGAGCCCAAAACATCTTCAGGTCCTCAGACCTGACCCCCTGCGGTCGCTGCAGCCAGCGAGGCCGGTGCCATGCCAGGAAGATGCTGCCCGCCCCGGGGGTGCCCAGGCTGTGTGGGAGGCAGGAGCTGTGGCAGAAAAACCACATCACTACGAGTCGAATATGAGTGCTGCTGCTCTGGGCGGGTTTGGGACATCAGTGACCTTTTGGAAAGCTGGTTTGGAATAAGCAATAGGTCTCCATGCATGAGTGATTCGAGATCTTTTTGTGCAGTTGAGGGTTTAGGAACCGGAGCTTCGAGTCAGGCGCGAGCGTGGCTCGGGCATGTGGGGGGAGCTGGAGCAGCAGCGAACCACGGGGACACGGGCTGAGCCGAGCCGCTCCTGAAGGAAAACACTGCCTCGTGGTCCACGGTTCAGTGTTCAGCGTGGAGATTGTCAGCAATGCTGACGTTCCACCTGGAGAACTCACGAGACCAAACAGCGAAGTAGGCTTCAGAGCAGCGTTTTGCCTAAAAATTCAGAATTTCAAAGAGCGAAGAAGCCCTGCTCCAGAGATGGCTGCTCTCAGCTGCACGCAGCAGGATGGACTCGAGCAGCGCAGCCGCCGGAGTGGGAACACAGCACTGCACGTGGTGATTTGGCTGAGCCCGTGTCAGCTGCTGACCTGCAGCGAGGAAATCACAGCGGGGCCGAAGCTGATGTCCCCCTTCCCTGGCAGCAGGAGCCGTGCAGAGAATAAATGCGGGTGGTATGTTGTGATGTGCCAGCTGCACGGGGACGGCGCAGCGCTTCGTGGGCCTGGCAGGTTCTCATCCCTGTAAGATGAACTTCCTCTAGGAAATCAGAAGTGAAAGGGAATCATTATTCAAGGAAGCCGGTGACCGGGGTCTGAGTCACCTTCCCCAGCGGTGGGGCTGCTGGAGCCGCTGCTGCTGCCAGGAGCCCTGGGACAGGCAGGGCTGCCTTTGCCTGGAGGGATTTTCTCATTGGATCTTGAGCGGTGTCAAAATCAGTGTTGAAAACACCTGAATCTCCTCATGACCAGGAAAAATGCATTCCCTGGGCTTCATTTCCAGGAGCCGCTTGCACCGTGAGAGGCAGGGTAAGGGTGGGAAGCAGGGCTGGGTCGGGCACATGGGGAGAGAACGAACCTCCATGCAAGAACGAACCTCCTTTCCCTACGTGCACCTCTCACGTTAACGAGGAGGAGAAAAGGGCCCGATTCCTGGAAAGGAAACCCGCGTGTGACAACAACCTGATATACGGTGGCATTTCTAATAGAGCTATCAGGGTGCTTCAGGGACACGGTGTGTCTGCTATCTGCAAAGTCAGGTCACAGAGGAGAATTAGCTTGCCCAGCCCCTGCTGTTGGCTTGCATGCAAAAATTACACAGCAAACTACGACCAACTGCAGAACGGGTAATTTGCAGCAGTGCCTACAGCGCTGGGTTTGGGCTGATTAATATTCAGCGCACTGCTGCGAGAATGAAAAGCCAGACAGAATTGTCCTCCTCCCCTTTCTGCATCCATGAAGATGCCAAGGGTAATGGCTGAAGCACAGAAACAAAAACAAGATTCTCTTTCGGTCAAGGTGATACAGGGCTTTTGAGCCTAAACAAGATGCTCCATTGTCTTTGGGTTAATTAGCCTCATCTTTTAACCTGTTTCTTCTTTTTTTTTTGTTTAATGTTGTCGTTCTGTTATTTAATTACAGGAAGTTTAAAGAAGAATAGTAGGAGGCTTTCTTTGAAGCTATCAGAACAAAACAGTAGGCATTTCAAAAAACGGTTTCTCTTTAAAAAAGGGAAATGTTCTGATTTAAAAATTAAAAAAAAAAAAAAGATTCTTCCCATGATTTCTTGATCAAAACTCTGTTTTGAAAAACCTTTTTATTGTTGGTGGGAAAACTTTCCCCATCCCATGCTCAGAAGAAAGCACAGCACAGGCCGGCCAGGAGCAAGGGTACCCACCAGCACAGACCCTCTGGGCAGCAGGGAGATGCCCCGGGGCTCGGGGGACAAACCAGACCCCCGCAGCTCTCCGGCATCCTCAGTGCTCATCCCCCACAGCTGCTTCCCCTTGCCAAGTGCCTTTCCCTGCCCCGGCCACCGGTGATAGATTTCTCTCCATCCTCCCACAGCTCTTTCCTCCCCTTGTCCCATGGAAAGACTGGGAGGAGATGCTCAGACCTGTCCATCCTGCTGTCCCACCCGTGTTCAGTCAAGGCAGGGCTGGGTGCTCTTGTACAACAAAACAGCTTACAAAAGAGGAAAGCAGAGCCTCAGGAAAAGCCGAGCCTGCTGCTTGCCTTCAGCGCTTTGGGTTTGCCTTTACACGGGCCAAAGTAAACCCTCACCCGGCGGTCCCAGTCCTCCTGTTTTCCCGTTGCGCTAACAGAAGCCGGATGAGAGCGGGATGGCGTGCTGTCAGAGCAAACCCCGTGAAGGCAAACACAGCTCGAGGCGCTGCCAAGCAGCAGGAGCTGGCACCGCTCAGTGCAGCGCTCGGACCCAGGGCCGGGCTCCAGCCAGGGGCTCTGCCGGGTGGCCACCCAACGTTCCTCCTGCCAGCAGCCACCACAAAGGATGGGCCACACGTCCAGCGGGGTGAGAGAAGCCTCTGATGCCCCTGGGCATGGGCTGGGCAAATCCTGCACAAAATCACGTCGGTGCCCTCGGAGACAGGGCTCGCAGGGGTCTGAGCTGTCCCAGAGTCACGACCCTCGCACACCGGAGCCAGGCAGTGCCAGAGGCAGGGATGTCCCCTCTGGCACCATTTTACACTAATACTCGTGCATTAAACCAGTGCAAAATTCCTGCCTCTTCCTTTATATCAATCCCATTCATCTTCTGCGGCTGCTCTGCAAGGCGCCTGCCCTCCGCAGGGCTCCTGGTGGCCGATGGCTGCCCGTCCCTTGCTCTGCAGGAGTGGAGGTGGGAACCACCCCGATGGCACCACGCCACCTGGAAGGATTTGCTCTTTGGCATTTTGGTTCTAGGATTTCTGAGGAAATCTTTACACCTGTCTTTGCAATTATTCACGGCCAGTGAGCCTGGGTTGGGAATTGGCACTTTTCTCTCGTCCTCCTCCTTCTGTTTCCTTAGGAATTGGAAACCGAACGTGCCCAGCGAGGCGTTATGTATTAGAGAGCTTGGGCCAAAGCGATGGCATCCATCCCTGTCCTTCCCCTCGCAGCTCTGCCGCTGCCACCGAAGGACACCCGTCCTTCTGCTCCTCACCTTTGTGCTGCTGAGCACACACAGCTCATTGGCACAAAGTTCAGTTCCCGGAGCGCCCAGTGCATCGATGTTCATCGCAGGCGGTGCGAGATGCAGGAGGGAGGCGCTGGCTGCAGCCCGGTGGTGCCTAATGACCACATAGCATCGTTACCTCTGTGTTTAATTGGTGTGGGGGGGTGGCATCCTGCCCCCACATTGAGGTTGGGGTGCTCGGGGCATCACTCGCTCGCAGGATGCTGCGGCCAGGTAAAAGGAGCGGGGAGCAGCAGGAGAGGCTGGGCTGGAGTCTCTGGGCATCGGGGGCACCTCGGTCACCCCATCAACTTGTGAAAAGGTCAATGGGAAACTCCAAGGTGTTTGGTGAAATGTTTAGACTCTGGAATGCTCAGCCATGGCATGCAGGGGCTGCAGGCTAGGCTACAGGGAAAAGGGCTTTTCCTTATGAAAAATTTTTTTTTTTCTTGAAAAAAAAAAAAAAAAAAGAAAACGGAAAGCTTTTGCCCACAAATCAGATAATTCTACGGGGAACTGGAGCTGAAATACCTGTGTTTGGATCAGCTGCACAGGAGCAGCCATCGTTCTCATGGTCTCATAATTCCTCCAGTTGAGCCTTTCTTCCCCTGAGTCGCTCCTACTTGGCAGAGCTGTGGTTTCTGCAGAGAGCCAATTTAATACCAAAAAAACCCCACTTTCTGTCAAAACTGGTTCAGATGTGAGGTTTCAGAGCAGCACTAGTGCCAGCTGTGGGATTGGGGATGTGCCGGCCAGTGGCTCTTTGGTAGCCCTAGACTGGATGGGACCAAATCAGTGCTTTGGGGACAAGGGGACCGCACAAGGTCCAAGGAGCGGGGGACGGGGACGGACGGGATGGGATGGGACGAGCCACAGCTGAGGAACAGCAGTGTGGGCTGGGGTCTGCTCTGGGAATGCTCACCTTGAGCTGGCACCACAGCCCCAGCTGTGCCTGCTGCTCTCTCTGGCTACCGGCTGTCAGCACCCACCATGTCCCACCTCCCAACATCTTTGGCCATTCTGCTTCTTTTCACCTCTTTTTTTGAAGGCACTTCATTAGGAATAGGCGATACCCGCAGCCGAGGCCGGGGCAGGCAGTGGCGTGGTGGCACATGTGCTACAGAACCCTGCCAACGGCAGACACGTTCCTGGCTGGAATGACAAACTGCAAAGTCAAGCGTAAATGCCAGGGGAGAAGCAGGTCCTGTCCTCTGGCCGAGGTGGCGGGATGTGAGCAGGAGCCCTGGGACTGGGGGCACTGGGGAAGATGCTGCTCACGGGACCATGTGTCCCCTGGGACCGGGTGTTCCCTGCACTGTGGTCACAGGATGGGGCTCTGGGGCAGGAGCAGGAGCAGAGGGACCCGCGATGGGCAGTGGCAGAGGCGGGTGTTGGTGCACCCCAGCAGGGACACCCGGCAGAGCCGGTGTGGGCACTGGGAAGTGGCTGGTGGCACACAGTGCTGTGCTGGTGGCTCTGGAGGCTGTGGGGCTCAAGGATCTGGCCCTGAACCCAACAGCTCTTGCTGCACAGCCCACCCCAGGACACATTTTGATGCGGGGAGCATCTCCTCCCACGCCCAAGAAGTGGCCGGCCATCGCGGTGCGCTCACCCCCGGGGTCCCGGCCCCAGCCTGGGGGGGCTGCCCCGGCAGGGTGCCAGGGACATGTTTGTTCGTGTCAAACAGCTCCCAGCTCGCTGGCAACAAGCGGGGAGCAGGAACAGAGAATAAAAGAACCAGCAGCTCAGGGACAAGGGCAGAATAAATCTGCATAAATACAAATGAGGGGAATATCTATTTCTCACGTTGACCACATTTCTGTAGCTAAACTGCGCGAGAGGCACGGGGTCTGTCAAGGCTGGGCTTGGACTTGGCTCCGGGGCCGCAGCTCATCGTGGTTCCCCACCTCCCCAGCAGACTTACCTACTAAATATTCTTTGCATGTGAGTTACCCCTGCAGCTGATAGGAGAGATAAATAACAAAACCCTTGCAAATGCAAAAATCCTTCTGCAGTTTGGAAAGAAACCAAATCACGTGCTGAATGCAGATGAAGAAAAATCCTTTTTATTGTAAAGGAGCAACAGAAGGGATGTGAATCCACCTCACCCACAATGCAACACATCCAAATCCACTTGCAGATTACAAGACAGGATAGCATTTACTCTGATCAGTTCAAAGCATAACTGTTTGGGAACAAATCAGCTAAGTACACGTTTGGATTAGACCGCAGGCCTTTTTTGCCCACTTTGTAACAGTACGAAATCACTGGAACCAGCAAAATTTCCTTTTGAAATGGCCGACTAAGCAGCAGAAGGAGAGCAAAGACAAAGCGTTTACATTTTGTCAGCATTTGTCCCTTTTTTGTCTTCCCTTCACAGGAATTTGGTGCAGTTAGTGCAAACGCACAAAATTCCCGCGGGGCGGCTGCACGGGGAAATCTCTGCCGCCAGCCGGGCTGTCTCGGTCCAGCACCCAGTCTCCTCTGGGCCAAGCAGTTACCACAGCCCCCAGTCCAGGTGAAACTTGGGCACATGTGAGGAAGGGCTGAGGGGGAGGGCAGTACCTTTGCCAGTGATTGCCATAACGAGTGGCTGATGGCTGTGACAGCTGGGAGGGCACAAGGGCACGACCCAGGGCTCCTGCCTCTGGCTCCGCTGCCAGCAGAGTGCCATTGGCATGGCTCAGCATCAGCACAGCTAACCGTTGGCACAGCTAACCATCAGCATGGCTAACCATCACCACAGCTAACCATTGGCATGGCTGACCATCACCACAGCTAACTGTCAGCATGGCTAACCATCACTGCAGCTAACCATCAGCATGGCTAACTATCACCACAGCTAACCATCAGCATGGCTAACTATCACCACAGCTAACTGTCAGCATGGCTAACCATCACCGCAGCTAACCATCGGCATGGCTAACCATCACCACAGCTAACCATCAGCATGGCTAACCATCACCACAGCTAACCATTGGCATGGCTAACCATCACCACAGCTAACTATCGGCACTGCTGCCCATCAGCACGGCTAACCCTGGGCTGGACAGAGACACCGAAGTCTGGTGAGGCTGAAATGTAACACAGAAGAAATACTATATTTTCTTGGTTGGGTTTCTCCATTTTCATGTCTATTCTACGGGCATTGAGTTATCTTCCTCCCTTCCCTCCTCCTCTTCCTCCCGGTGGAGCAGTGGGAATCGCCTGCAGGGGGACCTGCGGGGACACTGGAGTTGAGGTTTTGGGCAGCGCGGGAGCTTGGAGCAGCACCCCGTGCTCCCCATCACCTCCTGCTGCCAGGAGACAGTGTCAGCCCTGCTGGGTTCATCTTGCCCAGCCCGGGCACCGACACCGACACCGTCACCAGCACGTCTGGTGGCAGAGCTCTGAGCCAGGTCCCCAGCCAGCAAATGGTCCTTACCGCACAGTGCTGCCGGCCCCGCGGCTACGGAATGCTGCCAGGATTGATGCCTGTGGCTGGGGGAGAGGGACAGAGGTCAGTGCACTGCGGCCCCCGACTCCCCCGAGCCCCGGCAGCACCCACCCATGGGACTGGGCTCTGCGGTCCCCAACGTGCCAGCGGCCCGGCTTTATGGGCAGAGATGATTTAGTGCCCTGAGGAATATTCCTCCGGGGAAGCTGGGACGGCTTCCAGCTCTTCCTTCCCTCCTCTATATATTAACTTTGCATGCATATGAAGCTGAAAGCTCTTCCAATCACCTCTGCAAATATTAATTAATCCTCACAGCATCCTGAGGACCATTATTCACTCCTACTAAGTAAATATTATTAAATCCTTTTATGAGAGGTGAAGTGACTTTTCCGGGGCTGTGCAGGGCATAAGTAGGAGCACACAGACTTTCTCTTGTGACCATACACCTGGAGCTACGGAGCACGGCGAAGCAGCCGCCGCTCACGGGTAACCCTGCCCGTGCCAATGCCGGGGGATGTCTCCGAGAACCAGGGACCTCCATCACCTCACAGCACCACTGCGCCGTGTGGGGTGGTAGTCCTTTGTAGGCATCAGCAGCCCATGGCTTCGGCTGTACCCTGCAGCCATGGGGACCCGCTCCCCACTCTTGGCCATGACTCCCGTGTCCCCCCTGTGTGTCCCCGCTGCCGCGGCTGCTGCCCCTTTCCGGATCATAGACACAAGTGGGGATCCCCATCGCGGCATCGGAGATGGACTTACTCTGAAGGAGCCAGTCGATGAAGGCGCTTGGGAATGGGGAATTCTGCAAAAAAAAAAAAAAATAAAGGAGGTGTTAGAGCGCATGACTGCGGGAGGGCGGGCAGCACTGGGGTGGGGGGAAACGACCAGGGATGGGACACAGCCGTACTTGCAAATCCAGCTCCAAGAAGTGCCCAGATGTCACCGGCAAACTGGAGAGGGCAGAGTGGATTTTCCCCAGGAGCCCAAAGGAGACGACACCTGGGGAGAGGGAGAGGCCGTCAGGGCTGGGCAGAGCCGGCTGCCCTATGCAGGAGCCTGCCGGAGCGCACTGCCTGCCTGGAGCACTGGGAGAGACTGGGAGGGCAAAGTCCCTGCCCGGTGGCATCTCCAGCACCAGAGGAGGGAAAACCCTCGTCTTTCCTGTGGGTCTCAAACCTCCCGGGGTTCAAAGGTTCCCATGAAAGTGACTGTCCTGGAGCTACCCGCGGCGTGTCTCATCACGCGGGAAATGTTTTGGGGACAACATTGCCATTACCCAGACATGGAATGAAGCAGCAATTGCGTCTGTGCGGGACTCGAGGTGGACAGAGCTGGGGAGGGAAAACCCACCGGCTGCGCGGGGCTGCAAAGTGAGGGGGTCCCGGCAGAGCTGTCTCTCTTGGCAGCAGCTGGGGTCTGGCCCCAGTTAGAAAAACAAGCGTGAGAACAGCAGGTTCGTGATGGTTTTGTGCTGTCTGGCAGCGGGGAGGTGAGCCGGGACTGTGCCATCCAGAGCAGCTTGGCTGGGGGGGGCGGGGGGGGCCTGCTCCGAGCTACTCCTTCTCCCACGGCTCCGGTTCTTCTGCGGACACACGCTGCCTGTGGAGATGGCTAAACATGCAAAACTCAAGTGTCACTCTAAAAATTAGTATAGAAAAGTTAACAACTTACGGTTGAGGAATTGTAGCTTAATATTGATGATGCTGACCCAAATATTCACTAATGGGCAAAGCTGCAACAGTAACAAGTGGCACAACCTCAGTGAGAATATCGTGGGTGTAGCAACACGTTTCCCTAACATCATTTTGAGTTTCCCAGACTTTAAATCAAGATGGAACAATCAGCTCCTAGAGCACAGTTTCCTTCATGGAAAAAGAGCAGTGTAAATTGTTCAGCTCCCTTCTCAAAATGGCACAGATTCTGTTTAACAGAATAAAAGATTTTCTAACAGGCACCTTTTTCCTAAGTGAGGATGTCACTTCTGCTTATCGCACCGTCTGGGCACCAGAAGGTGCTTCAGAAAGCAATTGGTTACAAATTATCCCGTAACATTGCATGATGGAATTTGAATTACTTCTAACAAATAAATCCTGACTGTAAGAAAGATCAAGGAAGTTTGCGGAATTCACTTACGGGCTGTGGGCGTGCGTCTGTGCATGCACATATATATACGTATGTATGTGGAAATCTGCTAGATAATTATGGCAAGAGCACTAATTTCAGTTAAAGTGCAGCATCTCCCAGCAAAGGACTTTCAGGCACTTACCAGCGCAGGTACTAAAGACCGAAGAGAAGAGTTCAGCAAACTGCTCACCAGGTTGGTGAGGAAGCTGGAAAGGGAAAAAGGCAGCCAAAAATTACCAGGGAACTTGTCAAAACCTGGGGCTCAGCATCCAGACAGATCTGAACTCCTCTGCTGGTCTGCAGCGCCGTGAGCACCGAAGAGGAGCACCAATTGTCTGCTTTTATCTCTGGTGTTAAAAGATGCTGTAAGCCCACAGCTCCCCCAGGCTTTAGCAGGAAATACAGATGCTCAGGACTTTGTTGTCTGCTTCTCAAAAAATCTGATTGTTAACCTGTAAACCTGTGCTCAGGTTTGAGACTGAAATTTTACCCCACTGCAAACTTACAAAGAGCTGACCCATAGCTAGTCCTGACCAGTTATTTTAACTATTTCTCTGTGCACGTACCAATATCTCATCCTCTTGTATGATTCTCAAAAAAAAAAAATATTGGCTTTTCTAGGAGAAAAACCTGTGGGCACCTCATGGCTGGATAACGGAGCTGCCACTCACTCTGCGTGCTGCCCCCGAGATTTTTGCTGAATTAACCTTCTCTGGGAAGCACTGGGTGGTCTCAAGTATGGAAACTAGAGAAAAACTGGAAACTGGGCAGCTCGGGGGCAGGGGAAGGAGAAATCTGCCTCCAGCATGAAACAGCCCTACCCTGGAGACCACGGTGGAGCCCCAGGTCAGCCCAGGGGGTCGGGCTCAGCTCCTGCCTGTGATGGACCTGTCCTTGCAAACCACCTCGGTGCGTGACACGAGCCCGGGGGTGGGGAACGCTCCCACACTCACCCGTTCCGCAGGTTGACACTGAAGCCACCGAGCAGGTTGCTGCAATCCTTAATCACTAACTTGAGGTCACCAGGAGTGTCTTGGGTCAGTGCGATGTGCGACGTGATGTTCGTTTCTACCGAGGATCCACTCAGAAACTGAAAAACCCTGAAAAATACGGAAGTGGCTTGGAGGATTATGGAGGAGGCCAAAGCAGTGCAGAAAAGCGGTATCTGCGGCTGAGCTGCAAGCTTGGGCTTGGCTGGGACAATCTTTTAGTCTCAGGACTTCCATCAGGCTCCTGGTCCTGTTAGCAGATCACTGAAGTCCCAGTGTGCTACAGGCACCGAGGGGTTTCCAGGACAGTTCTGACTTCAGGCAAAGGAAGGACAGGTCAAGATGAAGGAGCATGAACCTTCTTGGCACTTTGCTCCCAACAACTTGTCCACAGGAGGATCTCTGCTTCTGCCGGCTGCCACAGACTGAGACCGTGCCTTTGGAGTGAAGACAGCTGGAAACATCCCCAGGGAGAGGCAGCAGCACAGTGATGAGCTTTCCTCACCAGCCCCTTGCTCAGTGTTTGGGGACATTTCTCCAGCACCCAGGAACGTTCCCATCCTCCCCAGCACCCTCAGACCCCCAAGGCCACGCTTTGGTGTCTCGCCTACCAGCACTGCTCACCCTGGCAAGCGTAGCACCAGCTTCGAGTACAAGTTCAGCACGAGTTCGCTCCCATGAAGGACCTTCCATGACACTCGGACATTCTCGAGGTTCAGCACCTTCAACCTGGGGGTGAACACAGACGCAATCCTGCCTTGAGCAGACAGGATCAGCAGGAGCAGACACTGCAGTCCCATCTCTTCCTGTGCATCATTTGACCTGTTACCTATGTGGCTATTCTCAGTTAAAAGTGAAGGTGGGGAAGGGCCAACCCCAGGTCCAAGAAGACCCAACTGCAAAGTGGGGTCAGGTTGTGCAGGGCTGTGTCCCCCTGAGTCTCCAAAGGTGGAGCTTCCCTCACCTCTCAGGGTGCCCATCGCAGTGTTACATCAATCCCATGGGGAAGACTTTTCCCATCTCTGGCTGGAATTTCCCCCACCACAGCTCCTCACGTGAGCTGCGAGCCCGGGACTGGTGGTTCGTATAACAGGGAGGATCTTGTCCCCTGGAGCATCCCTTTAGGGGAATCCTTCCTCTGGACGTTAATTGTTACCCTGCAGTGAGCACCACTGCTGTGCTCTGACTTACCAGGCAAAGCGTGTTGACTTGCGAGGGCCTCCTTCACCCAGAAGACCATTGAGACCAAGTAGACTCCCATTGCCTAGGAGACCCCCTTTTCCAAGCAGCCCTGTGCCAAGCAGACCTTTTTCTCCAAGAAGGCTTGTATTGCCAAAGAGGCCATTGCCGAGGAGACCATTGCCGAGGAGACCATTGCCAAGGCCTTCTCCACCAAGGATGCCTGTGGCAAGGCCTTCCCCACCAAGGATGCCTGTGCCAAGCAGACCACTGCTGCCAGGTTGTCCTCCTGCAACAGTCAGACCTCCGTTACTGTTCTGGCTTTCATTGCCTGGAAGCCCTCCTCTCCCAAGCACACCCATGCCAAGTAGACTTTCCTCACCTAGGAGGCCTGTGCCAAGGACCCCAGATCTGCTGGGTTCATTTCCTGCATCAAGGGGACCTCCACTTTCTTCTCCACTCGGACTTCCTCTGCCAAGGAGGCCAGTACCAAGTAGCCCACCTTCACCAAGCAGGCCTGTGCCAAGCAATCCACTTTTTCTGCTGATGAGACCTTCACTGCCAAGAAGACCAGTACCAAGCAGACCTGCACCAAGGAAGTCCCAGTTACTAATCAGACTTCTGCTGTTGGAAAGATTTGATTGACAAGAAAGGTTGGTTCAGGTACATTAGGTTGACCTGCTCGTGAGGTCTCGCAGGGACCCATGAGCACCCTTGAGTTGGTTTCCTCATGGAGCCGAGACTGCCAGGAGGCAGGTCCCTGATGAGCAGAGGGACACTCCATGAGCCCAGTGTGGCACAGGACACACAAGGAACGAGGTGGGCATATGGCCGCCTGTGCCATGACGCTCCCCAGGGAAACATGGAAAACTTCTGAGCTCACCATCTTTGGGTTGCGCTGGGCTCAGCCCAAGGACACTGCCCAGGTTGAGGAGGCCCTGGGAGGGGGGCAGGAGGCTCCCAAGGAGGACGAGACACCAGAAAGGCAGCATTGCCGGTCCCAGCACCTGCGGAGAGATCCATATCAGCCCAAGCACAGCCCCACTGTGCAGGAATTGGCAGCCTGGGCACTGGTCCAGCTCTCCATCCTTCATGTGTGCTGCCCTGACGTGGTGGAACAGATGCCCCCTGGACATGCAGGCATCATTCCCCAGCCCGCAGGACCAGCCCGGACCACAGGACCCTTTTCCCACCCAGAAAGGTCAAACTTCTGGTTATCAGGGAGCAACTGGAGCACAGTGACATGCTGCTCTAGAGTCATTGATGTCCCCGTGCCCGGCTGGGTGACCCCACCACAGAGCTGGCTGCCTGACGTCGCAGGGAAGTTTGGAGGGGAAAATGCCATTTTAAAGAGCAAGAGGGATGGAGAAGAGGCAGGAGAACCTTGTACCGAGCGAGACAGATGGCTTCTGACCGCTCTGAAATGGCCCTGAAAGAACATTTTAAGGGGCACAGCCGGATAAAAAATGGCGTGTGTCAAAGTTGTGTCCTTCTCCTCGTTCTGAAGAACACTTTGCATTATTAAATCCCAAAGCGCAGCCAAAACCAAACTCACTTTTCCGTGGACAGGTTGTTTGTTTTTCTCATCTTGCTCTATTCAGGCTATGACAAGAGTCCACTTTCCCTGTACTTGATCTGCCTCTAGTCAAAAGAAAGGACCTTCAAGGACCTCGTGTTCCTGCGTGAGCTGGACTTTCTGGGGTTGCAACCAACACTGTGGAGCGTTTGTTTATACACAGAAAGGTGTTTGCAAAGAAACGAAGAGGCAGTGGCTGAAGCACTGACGTCGGTCCCAGTTTAAGGGAGCAACCGCCTGCACAGCCCACGTCCCAGCCCGGACACCCCGGCTTCTCTCTTCCAAGAAAAACAATGTACACGCTGCAGATACGAGGATCCGCAGCGAGGATAACATTATTATCTGTTGCAGATACTTTTAAAAAAAAAAATCCCTCTATGACAGTTCTTGGCACAATTAAATTAGACTTTAATTCACTAGACCGTCTTTTACATTTTCCCTTTGATCAGCATGTAATGATGTACAGCTCCTGTAGCTGTGATTATTGAACAGGAGAGAAAGATAGAGGCTTGAGCAGCTTCCATTGAAAATCGTGTCAAATAAAATCAGTGGGATTTGTTGGAGGGTCTCTGCAAGACGTGCGTAGCATTGTAAAAGGATGCCAAAATGGTTGTCAGGTCTTTTAGAAGAGCTCTTAGAGAGAATACGTGAGAAAGTAGACAACCATCTCTGCAGTTATTAACGATATCTATCTGGTTGCTACCTCCTTGGTCACATGCATTTAAGTGAGCTGAACATCTTGTACATGCAAAATGCATGCATGGCTTTGCAGATAAATGCTTATTTTATACCGGTTGAGATGAGATCTGATAAGCTGAAAATTGTTCTGAATTCTGATCACCAAGATCGTGAAAAAAATCCCAGTCATTTCTGCTAGCTTAGTCATTATAACAAACTTAACAACAACAAAAATAAACGTGGAATTTGACAAGCGAGAGCCCTACTAGCTTTAAAAATTAATTTTCATAAATGATTAAATGTTGCTACAGAAATCAAAGGAAAACATCATTAAAATTCTCGCTTTTAAAGCCGAGTTGCACTTTGCTGTAGGTTGTCTAATGGGAACAGGAGCTCTATGGCCACGGTACCTTAATGCCACTTACCTGGAGCCCTTTGATGTTGCGGTGCGGCTGCCCGCGGCCTCTCAGCAGCGGTTGGCAGGAGCGGCTCTTATATACCCGAACTGCAGGAACAAGGAAAGTCCAGGGAAGGATGAAGCAGGGATAGTTCCTCTTCGCTGGCTGTCAAGTGTGAACCCTGCACCAGTCTGACCCCGAATGCTCTCGTAGCGTTGCTGGACCGTGGCCAGCAGCACCCAGCAAGCCCAGTGGCTCACCCCCTTCCTCCCGGGTACCCTGCCACCCCGCTCCTCGGGGTTGTCCCCTCCTGCCCCCTCTGACTTTGGAGACAGCACACACTTGGGGCAGCTGCACCGGGTCCGAGGGTCCAACAAGACAGCGACCCGCAGCCCCGGGGTGCTGGGGCAGGGGCTTACATCCCCAAACAGAGGATGCTCTGGATCATGTCCCATCCAGCCCAGCGCCACACAGCTCCTTGCACATGGCCCAGCGTGGCTGGCCATGGCCATGGCAGGGACACAGGTCGTGGCACGGGCTGCTGTTGCTGCTCACAGTGACTTGGCATCTCTCTCACCTTGCTCTCCCAAAACGGCCCAGAGCAAAGCAGGAGGGTGCCGGCACCCAACAGCCCAAATTGCCATGGGACCCACAGACCCCAGAACATCCCCTGAGCATCACAGTTCCTATGATACAACCTCAGAGCAGTCAGGGCAAAGGGGATGCCACCGGGGGCTGGGGATGCTCCCGGCTCTCTGGCTGAGCAGGGAGGCCCCGGGGCGGATGGGGGCAGCTCTGCTCCAGGGGATGCTCCACCATATTCATTAGGGCACAAGGGTCTGAGGACAGTGAGAGGTGAGAAATTACCTCCCAACAAGTTCATTATGTACAGAAACATGATTAAGAAAGCCAAAGTTATCACAAACTAAAGAGTGTGTGGATTTACAGCATACCGTCTGCACCGTGAATACTGCCTGTCACCCAGAGGTGCACAGGAGACAGCTTGTGCCTCCAGGAAAGATCTTGGTAGTTTAAAGGAGGCTAGAGAGACAACAAATAAAAGAAAATGGGGAAATAAATACAGAGGGGAAGGGAAAAGGAGCATGAAAGATGACAGAAAAACCTGAGTCTGGATTTCCAGGTGGTTTTTAGGGTGGATTGGGACTGGAGAGGGGCAGGATGCTGTCTCAAAGGCAGTGATATTACAGCCATCCGAGCTATTCCCTTTCACCTCAGGAGCAATCGGCAGCTTTAGAGCCTTAAATTAGCAAAGGCTTCATCTCTTCAACAGGCAGCTGAACCACGGGAAAGAGCCTGTGCATAAATAAACTGTGCGGTTCATGCAGAGTTCACAGGCATCGATGGGTAAATTACTCCAGTGTCCCCAAGTGCTCCCGGGATAAAGCCCCAATAAAGCCCGGGGCAGGTGATGGCATGACGGGTCCTCAAGCCAATCAAGAGACCCCACAGCTTTGAGTCCAGTCCCTGAAAAGAAGCCAACATGTCTGGGTCTAACACAGCGTTTGCTGCCAGGCAGAGCTCTGCCCGCCCTGGGCTGGGTGTCGGGTGGGCATAGCTGGGACTGGGTAATGGGGCAGGGGGCTGCAGCCCTCCCACCCACCGCGGCCGGGGTCCCCAGCACAACGGGGTCTGTCCTGAGCCCCTGGGGTTCACCAGAGCCAGCCACCCTCGCAAGCTTGAGCACCCGCTGTGGCTGCAGAGTCGTCTGGATTTTATTAAACCCGAGCACGAGAATGCACAATACACCCGCATCCATCTGAGCATCCACAAAAGAGTCCAAAACACAACGTTTGGAGGCAAAAACCACCTGCGTTCCTTCTGTTCCAAGCAATGTAGGCGGGATGCAACATTTGCAAGGAAAAGACCAAGCTGTGTTTGGCTGTTAGGTACAAGGAGAATTGCAGCAGAGCATCCTTCGGGCAGGCTGGGTTCCCATCCCTCTGGGGGCAGATGGGGAAAACCAGGGGTCCCTTCCCAGCTCAGTGTCCTGGGCTCACGCCGACAGCACGATGAGGTCCTGGTGATGCAAAGTGGTTACTTTCTCCCTCTGAACATCCTCTGCACAAGCGACAGGCACTGCCTTCGCTCCGGAGTGGAGCTGAGGTGCCAGTGGGGGAAACTCGGGGCACAGTCCAGGCACTTACTTCAATGATGTCGACATCTGCGTTGGTGAAGTCGATGTTCAGCAGCCTGGGGAGGGGAACCCCTGCTCCCAGCACGCCTGTGGGTCACAAGCCAGCCCAGCTCAGCGTCTCTGAGCTTCTGCCCGGATCTCAGTCCCCAACTCCATCCTCCCTGTGTGCAAACCCCTCCCTCCGCAAGTGCAAAGCTCTCCGGAAAGGCTTTGTGTGGTGGGACTTAGCGCTTTGGTGAAACATATTGTCATTTGCTCCTGCCAGCAAAGCAGCAGGCGGGGGCAGCCCCGCGGAGGGGGCTACGGGACCCCTGCTTTGTGATGGACGGGTTCGCCTGATGGAAAAACGCTGCTGTCTGAAACGAACCTCCCACCCATCAGTGCAGGTCAGTCCCACTGGCTCCTATTCTATATGGTGAGGTGAGTTACAGCTGTACGAACTCATTGTATAGCATACAGGTTAGCACATGCGAGTACATTGGCAAGGCACACGAGATCCTTACTGTTCATTGCAGGCAGGAAGGCAACATCGAAAATCTGGCCAACGAGCGTCTCCAGTACCGAGACCTGCAACATGGAGAGGGGTCACTTAGTGCCACCCCTGGTCCCGGTCCCATGGTCAACCTGGCCTCACGCTGTCCTCGGGCACATGGGGATGCTCCAGTCACACCAGCTAAACCCAGCCTGAACCCTTGGGGCTCCAGCTCCACGGCCATCTAATGCAAACTCACAATTTCACAGAAATTGGACTTTAAGCATTTTATGGCCAATTTTTAGTCCCAAAATAATGCCATGCCACAGGCCTCTTCCCATTAGCACTAAAACTTCCTGCACTAACCACCTCCGGAAACCAAACGTGCTCTATCTGCAGGTATCCTGCTAGAGGAGAGCCCAGGGTTCCTCCTGACTTTTGCCATCATCCCCTTTGAGGCACCGGGATAAGCCTCCCCCAGCGCATCCCGAGGGGACGGCGTGGGCACATGCAGGATGTCCTGTGGTTCACTGAGGACCCAAAACCTTTCCCTCTCAGTGAGGATTTTTTCTGAAAATTTCTCATGGATCATCCCTGAAAAAAAATCCATTTCCAGAGGTGAAAGAAAGATGCCGTTAAAAATATGACACAACCGTTACACCGTAATTGGCCCTTATTTCTCCCGAGCCAATATCTATCAGCACTTTGCTTTCTGCAATAGATTTCACGTGAGAGCTGCTCATGTTCTTACATCAAAATCACCGACAGAAGAAGACACCAAGGAGAGATCAGCCCTGTAGGAAGAAGAAGAGGTGAGTAAAATCCAAGCAGTTCCTCTGATGACCCAGTCCTGTCAATGCCCTCATTGTCACACAGCTCAGGAAGTCCCACATCCATGGCCACCCCTGGCCACCCCCCAGATGAAGACCAGTGTCCTACTTCTCCAGGCTGACGCCAATCTTGAGCTTGTTGTCCTTGACTGAAAACTGGGCCAAGAGGGAGGTGTCCTGTGGTCAAACAGAGATGTCAGGGCAGAGGTGGCTCCTACAGCCCTTGCCCAGCCTGCAGCCCAACTGTGTCACTTTGGGTGCAGATCCCATGGCACCTCTTGCCCAGTGTGTGGGAAGGGGGACACTGCAGGAGGACTTTCTGCAGGATTGAAGGGTTGTGAAGGGTCGTTCCTTCATACATACGATATTCAGAAGGCAGAGAGACTTCTGGACATCACCTGGGTGGATCACCATCACCTCTGCTGTAGCCGTGAGCTGGATCACACCTTTATTTTTCTTTAAGGTCACCACTGGTGCTTCAGGGACTGCGATTTTCAGCAGCAATTCATGTGATTCAGGGTATGCCTTGAAAACCTGTCAACAACCAAAACCAGAAAGTTTCTGCTGGCAGGAGCACAAATGGTGCTGTAACCAGGAACCACAGAGCAGACTGCCTGTTCCAGCAGCATTTTGCACAGTGCTGCTCTTGGGGCAGATCTGATCCTGAACTGCTCCATCCCAACAAGTCTGTATCTCAACTGGCTGAAGCGAAGTCAAGCAAGCTGTGAGCTCAGCCCTGTGGATGCCCTGAGCCCCACTGAGAACGTCTCATGCCGGTTGGAGGACCACAGACAGCCCCTCATCCAGGCAGATGGAGCAAGGGTCATCTGTCACCCAAGAATGATGTAGAGGACGGGGTGACAAACTGAGATCTGGACTGCCGTGGTTTCCAGTTTTGGACCTAAGTCAGAGCTTGTTCAAGTCCATGGGATATCTGGGACAGTGCCTGAGGAGGAAGGGACAAGGAGATCTCCCCTGCCCTGGACGCTGCCTCTCTGACCAGGTTACCTGCAGTGCAAGGGGGAACCAGGACTCACCACAGGAACAAGGGCTCCAAGGGTCGATGTTGTTAGCGGCGGGAGCTCAGGAAACTATGATAGAGAAGAGAGAAATGCTGCACATGTGGTGGGGGTTACACCTGAGGCTTTTACAACATGGTCTCTCACTGGCATTTTTTACCTAAGATAGCAGAAACTCTGATAAATGGTACAGAGAAACTGATGCATTGGACAGTGGGACCAGTTTGCATGGCTGACAGCCCTGAGTCCTTCCAAACTTAGGACTAGGCAGTGGACCCCACTCACCATGCCGGTGGAGATGTCCAGGTCCAGGGCACCCTCCTTCTGCAGGACAGACAGCACCGAGCTGAGGAAGTTCACAGAAAGGCCCAGCTGGGAGGAGCTCGTATCCTCCATCGGTGGCAGCGGCGGCATGGGGACCCGTGGTTGTGTGGAGACAGTTTCTGGCTTTCCCAGAGGATAGCCACCCAGCCCTCCTGCCACTCGCCCGACGACAGTCTGGAGTTACAGGGGAAGGAAGCACAAACTGAAACGTTTGCAATATTTGCCTTTACGGTTAACTTCATGTTCCTTCAGTGTGAAATCGCTGCATGCACGACCACACCAAGTCAGGCCCCGTGACACTTCCTTCTCCAGAAGTTCATGAAATGCAAACCCCACTGCGCTCTCCCATGACGGCGGCAGCAGCAAGAGCAGGGCACCGAGCCGGGACCTCCCCAAGCTTCTCACAGCAACCTCAGAGCCCGCTCCTCAGGTGTATGTGGCCCAAGGAAAGTGAAATATCCCAACCCTTGTGTGTAGGTGGAAGGAGAAGATGTAGAACTTACGTTCAAGTCTACCTCAAGGAACTGGCCCGTTATCAGGGGAAGGCTGGACACGGTGTACTGGATACTGCCCAGCAAACCCAGGGGCACCAGTGCTGGAGGGAGAGAGAGCAACTCAGCAGTTCCTCACTGGGCTTGGGTGCAAATGCCCCCTCCCCTGCCCACAGACCACCAGAAGAGCCCTGGTTCGCAGGTGGACCCAGGACAGCCACTTGTCCCCAGGAACCCTTGTGTGTAGGTGGAAGGAGAAGATGTAGAACTTACGTTCAAGTCTACCTCAAGGAACTGGCCCGTTATCAGGGGAAGGCTGGACACGGTGTACTGGATACTGCCCAGCAAACCCAGGGGCACCAGTGCTGGAGGGAGAGAGAGCAACTCAGCAGTTCCTCACTGGGCTTGGGTGCAAATGCCCCCTCCCCTGCCCACAGACCACCAGAAGAGCCCTGGTTCGCAGGTGGACCCAGGACAGCCACTTGTCCCCAGGTCTGGGTGCTCTGTGCTGAGTGGTAATACTGCAGGAGATGTCATTTCCCTAACGAGCAGTGTGTGTCACTGCTGCAAATGGAGAGGAGAGCTCCCAGTCCCCATCGATGGCCAGCCTTATGCACCCAGGGGTCCTTCCGTCTGTGATTAGAGATGGGGACAGGGGAGATTTGGGGAGGGGAGAGCATCCCTCCGGGCATGCTGGGGCACCGCTCCCTGGCTGCTCCCTGGGGTCTGGGCAGGGAGCTGCCGGGGGTCCCTGCTGCCGTCACGGGGCAGACCTGGGGACCACAGGGTGAAGTGGGGGGTTTGCTCTTCCCACCTGAGGTGCAACAGAGGGGGAAGTGTCACAGTCCTCACGCAGCCAGAGCAGAGGTGACACAAGGGACAAGGCGTGGGACCCACCCAGTACTTACAGTTCACAAGACCCAGCTGGTCGTTGACGAGTCCCAGGGCGACGTCGACCACTGGGCAGAGCTGCAAGAGCCAGGGAGGGACGGTGAGTATCCCATGTCCAGAGCCAGACAAGGATACATGGCCCAGCTCGGCTCTGCCGTGCTTTTCCTGGGGACGGGAGCACCGGGTGCATGGCATGGCAGTCCCCTCTGGTGACTCCACGGTGCCGCTGAGGCTGCACCAGCTCTGGATCTGGCCCTGAGCATTTTGCCCTTCGGTGGATAAGCAGAGTTAGGACTGGGGCTCAGGAGCCCGTGTAGGATGGCTGGGAGACCCTGGGGCTTTCAGGACGGACGAGAGATTCAGTTAGCCCATAGCATGGTCCAGGGCATCATTAGAAGCTTCCAGGCACTTGGGCAGACCTGCACCAGGCTCGCTGACCTTACGTTTTGAAAAAAAGGAGCAGCTTCTTCCAAGCAGATGGAGAAGTGGCACTTGTCCCCCACTAATCCCAAACCACTGGGCGGGCAGGTGGATGCAGCAGCCCCAGGACAGTGGCCCTGCTCCAGCTCTGGGACAGGAGAGATGCCGTGGGGAGCTGCACCGCAGCTTTTTGGACTCGCTCCTTTCCGGGGTGGAGGTTTCTTCCAACTTACCAGATTAGGAAGAAGTCTGTTGAGGACACTTGCCAGTAAATTATCCACAATTGGGAGCAGGCTGTGGAAAAATAAAGGAGCACCATGAAAAAAAAAAAAACCTGCTGCAAAGTAAATGGGTCTTGTTAAACAATTCCCTGTGAATAGCGCGGAGCGCAGACCTCCCGGAGCAAGGCAATTGCAGCAGCAAAGTGCATCGTGTATGCTTGGATTTTGCATGAGATAAGTGTAATTTGCATCCCAAAATAGCCAGTGGGAAATTTATTGCTGCCTTTTATCTACTAGTGTATAGTCTTCTTAAATGAGCAGAAACAACCTCAGCCCAAGTGGTTTCTATGCCTTACATACCAAGCGCTTACTTCTCAGAAGACCCTGTGCGATGTCCCAGCCCCCTGGGACAACATGTCCGTTTACTGCGGCTGCGCGAGGGGCACACAGGGACCACCACCACCAGCAGCCCTTTGCTCACCCCTGTGACATGGCCAGCGAGAGACTGTCACTGGCAGGGCTGGCGGTTGCTGGTGTCACAGCCACTGGTGGGACTGAGATGTGCAATGGGAAATGCCGATGTGCATTTGCCAATCTGCAGATGTGGACTGGGGGGTGGCAAAACCCAACGGCAAGGTGGCTCCCGCTGGCAGATGAGGACACCTCTATCACTTACCCTCTCAGTAGTCTGACTTTAATGCCACCAAGCAGGGTATCGCAGCTTTCTGTCACCAGTTTGGGGTAGCCCGTGCCATCCATGGTTAGCCTGACCCTTGCTGTGATGTTCACTTCCACCGCGATGTCGAGCAAACCCAGGAGGCTGTTCAAGGGGAAAGGAGTGACCTTCAGAGGAGCAGCCTCTTCCCCGCAAACAGGATCAGTGTGTCCCCTCAGAGACATCCCTTGTGGTGGTGCTTCCACTGGGTCTGGGGGGCACAGCTGGCACTGCCATCAGCACCAGCCCAACCTACCACTTGGCATTGAGGGCCACCCTGGTGTAGAGGTTGACATGTACGCCGATGCCAGGCAGGAGCCGCAGTGACACCTTGGGGAGCGTCAGCTCCACGATCCTCAGCCTGCAGGGACGGGGAGGAGGACACTACAAGTGATGGCTCTGAGCCCAGCACCCCACCAACCTGGGCTCTGCCACTCACACAAAGCCACTGCTCGAGGGGTGGGTGAGTCAGAGGCCGTTTAGACAAGAAATGGCAAAAGACATGAAGTTTTCTCGGTTGTTTCGCAGTTTGTGCACAGCTTGTGCTTGTGCTTCTGCTTGGTGCTGGGCTTCAAACAAGAGTTAAAATGAGACAGTTGCAAACAAGTGAGCGCTGGTTTGGACACGGTGGCACCGGCTGCCCAGGGCCAACGCGTGGTTCAGTGCACCCTCTACAGGCAAGTGTCTTTCAACTACTGTTTCCTTTAACTTTCCTCCTGTAGCTCAAGATGCTCTTTTGCAGCCAGCAATGCAAACCTGGTGGGACTTCCAGGCAGTGCTTATCTCAGAGTATTACCTCCAAAACAGATCTGAGCATCTACTGAAGCATCACCATTGCTCCCCCCAAACAGCTGAGTTTCCCCCCACCCCTGCAAGGAGCCTGACCGCTGCTGTCCTTACCCAGTGAGCCCCTGGACGGTGCTGAGCAAGCCGCCTTCCCCAAGGATGCCGAGCAGGCCACCGCCTCCCAGCAGCCCTCCGTTGCCCAGAAGCCCTCCTCTGCCAAGAATACCACCAGGGCCACCGAGGATCCCTGCCGTGCCGAGGAGACCTCCGTCACCGAGCAGACCTCCTTGTCCCAGTGCTCCGCCAGCAACCCCTGCGGGGATGCCATCCCTGGGGATATCGTCACCAGCTGCTGGCCAGCCTCTGGGAGGGTTTCTGGGACCCCTACCATAAGCATCTCCACCACCCCCTCCACCCAGCAAGCCACCGCCGGCATTGCCCCCTCCACCAAGCAGACCACCAGTCAGCCCCCCCAGCAGCCCTCCGCCACCATCGCCCAGCAAACCACCAGTAATACCACCAAGCAGTCCACCACCACCGCCACCACCGCCCCCACCACCAAGGAGACCTCCTCCGAGGCCACCCAACAGGTCTCCACTTCCATCTGTGCTGGGACGTCCTCTTCCAAGCGGCACTTCTCCAAGAACACCTTGGAGGGCATTTCCTTGCCTGAGCGAGCCTGTAAGAGCTGGAAGCATCGCCCACCATCAGCCTGCAAGACAGAGCTGCCTCCTCGGCCACCGCTGCATCCTTTGAGCGGGGACCGGCAGGCAGCTGCCAGCCCCCTGCCTGCACCATTACTCATTGTGCTCCTCAGGCACAGGTTGTCAAGGGGTTTGTGCTCTCCATTGCCATCGCTGCCTATCCCTAACTATCTGCTGTCAGTTTTTCCTCATATATAATGCAACAGAAAAAGAGTTTGGGGATCCAGGACAGGAGGCACCATGACAAGACCTGTGGTAAAGCAGCTCAGGGGAATTGGCCTGCAGTCGCACCAGGTAAGACAGCAAATGGTGTGGCACAGTTGCAAGGGTTGGGTACTGACAAATCCTAAACGTGAGATAATCGAGGTGCCGTGTGGCTTGCACCTGCTGAGAGGTGGATCACACCTCTGGAGCGGTGCAGGCTCCTGGGAGGAGCAATCCCCCACATAAGCAATGTCTTTCTCCTTTTCGGAGCCTGGCCAATTTTAATTATATTGAAAACTGACCCCAGGTT
>NW_009661368.1:4146312-4148755 GCF_000708025.1 Charadrius vociferus
TGATGGGGCTGTGCTGGTACCACGGTGTCAACCCCCTAAGGACCACGGGTCAGTTCCTTTTTCCCAGGCACCCCCTACAAGGAGGCAGAGTGACTCACCATCACTTAAAACACCTTTGTTGAGCCTGAGGACGGCATCTTTTGGCTGGCTTAGTGATGGGGTCAGCAGCGCATACAAGAGGGCGATGCCCAGAGCCGGTGGCATGGTGTCTTCTGCTCAGCTGGGAGTGCTGTGGGCGCTGGCAGGATCTGGGGGAGGACGATGGGAAAAGAACGGAAATAGGCTGGGCGACCCCCTGGAGATGAAGGGGAGTTGGCTATTTCGAGCTGGGTGAAAATTTTTCAGTGAATAGAAAACATGAGCTTTAGGAGGACCAAAACAGTTCACGAGTTAGAGCCACGTTCGGCAAATACACCTGGACACACACACAAAGGGGGTGTCTGTACGCACATCTGCAGGGACATTTTCCAGCGAGCTTCTGCACAACGCCAGCACCTGTTTGCTTATTCCTATTTACAAGCACCCCGGGCAACCTGCTCCTTTCCATCCCTGGTCACCGTGACATTAATTTTAAACTTATAGTACGAAATTGTTACTCATAACCCACAGACTAACACTGAGCTCCCCTCACTAATAACCACCCTGTAAATGGGTATGCAAATTAATGATGCAATTATACAAGCAACTCACATTCGGAATAGAGCCTTTCTTTTTAAAATGGCATGGTTTAACCTTGTGTCAATAAAAACAGTTACAACCACCTTTAGGGGATATTGCAACACAAAAAATCCCTAACTTTTGTGTCAAACGTATGTTTTATCCTTTAGAGAAGGGTTTTCATTTTACTATACCAACCTTCTATTCGGATTTTTTTCAGGCTAGTCACTAAATAGAAACTGGAATTACTTACTTGCATTTCTACTATTATTGGTATTTTTTGCCGTGTTTTTTCTTGCTCACCAGAGTATATTGCAAGTCTTGTAGGTGAAATGGTGGCTCTGTCCCCCCAAGCTTACAACACCCCGTATCACTATTTTGACTGTATTTACCTGCTTTATCCTGAATTTCAAAGCCCGGCTTTGGTCTTCAGCGCTCAGTTCTTGCTCAAGGGGAGACCTTACAGCGGTCCATAGGCACCTCTGCTTTAACCTGCAGGAACGGTGAGTCCTTATATAGCGAAGCTGACGCAGAAAAAGTGGAAAGATGCCTAAATTGTAAAAGCTGGGCTAGTGGATTGTGTGTATAAAGCAGCATTTGTGGTTTTAATATATTCCAATATAAATAAAAGATTTGTAAAACAGGGAAAAACATTGAGCAACAGGTTATTGGATGCCCAGTTATCGGGCAGAGCTGTTACCCGAGAGCCCAGAGCTAAAGCAAAGGAGAAGCCCGAGACTCTGTGGGCTGCAGCACGTGGGGCTGCCACTGGCCTTGAAATAGCTGTGCTGGAAAATCAGTTTATTCCAGAAAAATCCCTGCTAACACTTGCACTCAGGCTGTCACACACAACCTACTGTATCGGGGTAATTTTTCAAGTTTCCAGTGAGCGCGTGGGGCGGCTCCAGACAAGTGCCAGGAGATTTTTATCTCCTTTAGTGCTCAACCCGAGAAGCAGTTCCTGAAAGTCATCCCACCCATCCCCGCAGCCATTTCCCCGCAGACGGTATTTTCTCAGCCTCCAAAAAGCCCCTGTGCAGTGGGACAACCCAATCCACGTCAGCTCTGGACCATAAGGACACTGTTGTCCTGGTGTCCTCAACACTTAATACCTTTGTGAGACAGGATGTGTGCTAACTCCCTGGTCCATCTTACACAATAAGGGGATAATACGCTCCTGGATGAAGCAGCGGGGAGATGTAAGCTCAGTTTAGCCATGCTTAGCTCCGCGCAGAGCCTTGCACGACAAGCACAGCCGGGCTCCAGGTGGGACACGCTGCAAACCACCCCCGGCAAGGAGCTGCTCCCCCTGCAGTGGCTGCGGCGGAGGGCTCCAAATGAGTGGGAAACGTCAACTTTGCTAAATCTGCGCCGCCGTTGCATTGCGAGCACCCCCTCATCCCCTCGGCGCTTCGGCACAAGCGGCACCCAGCCAGGCAGGGTGCCCACGTGCACCAAACGCCAGCTCCTATGGGAGCTGCTGTTTCACACCTCATGCCACAGGTTGAGCTTCAAAAATGCTTTCTGTAAGGTACCGCCTCGTTCGCTATAGGTACAGCCGCCTCTTCGAGCCGTGCTGCCTGTCCGCGGGCCATATGGCATCAGGGTACGGTGGAGACAAATGGGTGCTGGCAGCCAGAAACTCATCAAATAAATATTCAGAGAGAGAAATACTGAGGCAGTGAAAGATTTTATTGAAAGAGCAATATGAGAGCAACCTTTATACCTAAGAACGAGCTCTGCTTCATGACTATGGATGTTAAAAGCGGCCACAGAAACCCCCACT
>NW_009661368.1:4148786-4149064 GCF_000708025.1 Charadrius vociferus
CGCCCCAAAGGCTGCGCCAGGAGCAGCTGACCAGAGACGGTCGCCTGTCCCCCTCCGGCCACAGCGACAACACAGGGCAGCGCTCAAGGAAAACTGAAGACGGAGACAGCAGAGACGAGTGGGGTTTTGGGGCTCACGGCACATCGCCTGCCTCAGACGGTGAGCAGGGTCGAGGGTCCTCCCGAGCACAATCTTTTCAGAGCAGTGTCAGGAGAGTCCTCTGCCTGGAAGAAGCAGCACAAAAACTATTCAGTTTTCTCATTCAGACTTTCACCAGC
>NW_009661368.1:4149076-4152073 GCF_000708025.1 Charadrius vociferus
GCGAGTTTTTTCCTGTGGGCCCACACCGGCAGAGGGATCTCCTGCACACCGGGGGCAGCCCTTGGGAAATGGGGCCGGCCGGGGCAGCGTGGGGGTTTGGGTCCCACAGATCCCTGCCCCAGGGTGGGCGCATCCCCTGCTCTCCAGGAAGGCAGCGCCGGAGGAAAAGGAATCCTTACATTGGTGATGTCAACTTCGGCGTTCCTGAGGCTGCTGTTGAGAACGTTGGGCAGAGGGACTGACACACTCAAGACGTCTGCAAAAGCAAGTGAAAACGTCTCATCACGGGGCGGGAAACCTGGGCACGGGCAGCGAGGGAAGGGGCAGAGCCCCAAATACAGACTAGTTTGAGAGAAGAGGGGACCCAGACCCCGGCCATACCGTTAATGGCAGGTACGTATGCAGTCGCAAGGACTTGCTTGAGCCACCCTGTAAGCGTGGAGGCCTGCAGGGGAAGAAGATGCATGTCAGTGCTTGATGAAGAGAGCAACAGTTATTGGGATGAAGACAGCGATGTCAGGCTTAGCAATTCAGTTCTGTCATTGCAGGATGCTCGGAGCTATGAAACGCAAAGGCGGGGGAGCTTCCTTCAGTGAAATTCTTCCAGGACTGAGGGTGAGGAGACACACAGGGACATGCTCTTTGGGTAATTTCTTCTTGATTATTCCTCCCCCCTTCCCAGCACCCCCACTGTGCTGACAAGTGAACATATACATTCAAGTGTCATTGCTATAGGGCATAGGAGATCGACAGGGCAGACAGCAATTGGCATCTGCCAAGAGAAGAAGAAATGTGGAGGCTGAAGAATTGGCATTTTGCTTCTCCATCCCTAGCCACCACATCGCTCCCTGCAGCACCTCGATCCAAAGCAGCATGCACTTACACTGCGGGGGCTGAGTCTCAGGGGTGCCCGTGTCAGGTTGATGCTACAAAAGATAAAAACAAGGCAGAGTCAGGGTGCATCGCGTACAGCCCTCCTCCAGCTTTCCAAACGCTGCTCAGACCCTTCCCTCATCCAGAACTTGTCTCACCCACATAAAGATACAAGGATTTTGAAAACAGGGTGACTGTTTTACAACTCTCTCATCACTTCAGTTGTGTACTTGGTCTGAGTGAGGTTGGGGCTGGGAGGAGGCAGGAAAGCTCTGGCAGCCCTTTACATCTCTACCATGTCTATGTCACACTCCCCAGTTGCTGCCACCAGCCCCATATCATCAGGCTCCCGGGACCATCCCCAGGCAGAGCCCCTTCCCTGCCCACAGCGACCGCAAAGCTCAGCTCTACCTGTCGAGAGCCAGGGAGGTTTGCAGCTTGCCGTCAGAGACCGATGGGATGATGTTCAGAACAATGTCCTGAAATTGCAACAATGGAAAAAATGAGGTTATTTCCCTGTGTAGCTCCCAAGACTGAAAAGAAAACACAGAGTATTTGTGACCAACCCATTCTGAGAAAAAACACCTGTCTGTGCCTAGAAATTGCGTTTTTTTTGACGGATGGCATCATGTATCTCTCTCCCTAGGGTTCACCCTTCCTGCCTTTGTTTTCTATTATTCCTTAAACAATTCACTTGCACTTCGTTCTGAGCATTTTTAAAGGACTGGGCACCACTGTGCTGAAGATGTAGTAAATTCAAACGTACAAGTACTACATGGCTAAGGGCAGAAGAAGCTGAGGGGATGCTGGCGAACAGCCAGACTCACCCTTGCTTTGTTTTGGAGGTCTTGTCCCCCGGGAACACACTCACCGTGTCGAGGGAGAAGAGGGGCCTCTGGGAGGACTGCAGGAGGGGGCTGACGATATCAATGGAGGCTTTGAGGGTGGCGGTGGCTCTTCTGCCCCTCACGGCCACCACCGGCTCGTTGGCCACCTGCACGCGCAGCTCCAGCGGCAGAGAGCCGGGGAGGATCCTGGCGAGCTGCACGGGGCAGGGACAGGTCAGGGCAAGGGAGTCTTTGCGTGGTTGGGGTGGGTGGGGAGGTTGGAGATCAATGCATACAAAGGAGGTGGCTGACCTGAGGGATGAATGGGAGAAGGGCAGACGTGGACAGCGAGATGCTATTGGGCACCTGTGGGAACAGCACAAGCAGCGTCAGTGGCCAGGAGGGTTTGTGCAAAGCCCACTCTGGGCTCAGCTGAACCCCACAAACAAATGCAAGCACGGGGTGGCGAGCACCCAGGGGTCACCCAAGAGCGATCAGGACCCCAACTCGGCCCCGGAGACGGGCGTCGCGACTCACCATTGAGTTGGTGATGTTGAGGTTGAAGGCTCCCTGCCCCTGGGCCAGCTCCAGGAGGTTACTGAGGGCACGCTGGGAGAGACTGAGCCGTGGCAGGCGGCCGGTGGCCAGCATCAGGCTGGCGTCAAGCGGCAGTCCCTGCGTTGAGGCCACTGCACTGCCCTCCATGTTCCCACCGAGGAGCTGCAGGGGACAGAGCAAGGAGGGACACTGGTGGGGCTTGGAGGACTGCGGTGGCACCGGCCACCCTGCCCACCCATGGACCTCACGGAGAGGTTCATGTAGGGTTAATCAACACTTTAATAAACACATCGTGCTTCAGACTGTTCTAGAACAGGCAATGGTTGCATTTGCTACCGCTTTCCCTTTAAGACACTGTCACGTCTCTCGATCAGTAAGACATGCTGCCAATACTTTTGGCCTGGTGATGGTCCCTATTAATTACATACCAAACTTTTACAAACCACTTATAAATAGAACCTGCTTGTGAAGGGTGACCACTGAACCTGTAGGAAATTAAGCTTTTCTGATTAACAACGAGAGTGCTATAGCTATACTTAACTAAGCAGTATCAAGCCAACCGTGCTCATGCTACTCTCAAGGATTAGCAAGAAAAAAATGAGGTAGAGCCCCAGCAGTCACATTAGCATGGACATGGTGGGACTGCACTCATCAGTACCTTCCAGCCAATGCTGTCCTGAAGACAGCTGGAATAAGAGAAGCCTTCAACAAACAGCCACCACGTTCGCGTGAACTACCC
>NW_009661368.1:4152138-4152976 GCF_000708025.1 Charadrius vociferus
ACTGATGATGGACAATGGGGGCAGATCTCCCAAAGCCCCGAGTGGGAGCGCGGCTGTGGGACACAGGGAGGAAAGCTTTTAAGCTGCGATGAGAGGAGGATGCTCCCAAATCCTATGGTCCCAAGAGATACGGGAACCAATGGTGGCTCCTCCTCACAGTGTTCCCAGCTACGAGCCGCTGGGAAGCACCATTTTGCAGCAGAAATGTTTCTACAAGCAACAGTTCCTGAAGTGGCTTTCTGCAGGAAAAAATGTGTGCTGCTGCTCTGGGGCAAGGGAAATTGAATGTTGTGCTTGAGCTGAGAGTTGTGTTTTTAGGAAGTTGTTAAAATATTTGTATTTACCCAATGTAAGAAAAACCAACTAACCCCAAGTGCAGGGGGTGACACAGGAGCAGAGGGAAAGGAGGGTGCCAGCACTTACGGGTCCCGGAGCCGAGCAGAGAGGTCATCGCGTTGAGCCTGGCGTTGATGATGTTGCACCCCTGGGGAGGCAGAGGAAAGTTAGAGCCCTGGGACCCACACCGCCAGCGGCTGTATATCGCATTAACATGAGCAGCAAAAACTGGCTCTGCTGGGGTTGCAGGAGCTGCTGCCGGGCAGCGTTTGGTGGGATGCCCTCTTTGGTGCGATGCCCCGTTACTTCAGCGTTCAGTACCAGGTGGGTGAACGACCCCTCTAAGCCAAAGGAGGGTTTCTCCTCCAGGGCAAGACTTGCTCACTGTGACTGCTAAACCAGCACGTGGCTCAGAAACCCATTTGCCGGTGGAGCCTGGCACAGGCGATGGTGCCGGTGCCCGCTGGTGGGGAGGACGGGCTGGCCGCCCCAGCGGAGCCTG
>NW_009661368.1:4154124-4173210 GCF_000708025.1 Charadrius vociferus
AGCTGTGCAAACAGCCACATTACCCGGGGGCAGCCTGGCCCGCTGCCTGCCCTGCCTGCGCTGCCTGCCCTGCCTGCGCTGCCTGCCCTGCCTGCTCACCCAGCACCGTGCTGATGGCTCGCGTGAAGACGGCTTTGCAAACTTACTGCCTCACTCAGGGAATCACTAAGGAGGCGTCTTAAAGGCTGCTCCAGAAGTGGCACACTGGGTCTGGGTAACAGGCAAATAGGAAATAAAAAGTGACATAGATTAATGGCTGGAAAATAAAAGTACTTTGCATAACAGAAATACGAGGCCTCACTCACACTGTCCAGGGCCGTATTCAGTGCCAAAATATTACCAAAACCAAGCCCTCTCGATCCAGGCCAGTGCTAGGTTCCCAGCACAACCCAGAAATATTCTTTCTTGAGTCCAAATTTTAAAAGAAAGGTCGGCAGTTCCCCTTTGAGACCGGCAGCCTCAGGCACAAAAGTGCTGCCTTTGGTGGCCAACAGCGCCAAGGTTCCCCAGTGCCGCAGGGGCCACGTGCTGGCCATGAGCACCCCGCTCACGTGGATGTAGACCTCACAGGGATGCTGCCTTGGAGGGATGCCGCCTTGGAGAGATGCCTACCTCAAACGGATGTTTATGTCAAAAATCTCGCAGTCCTTATTGATCTGGGGAGCTGCCCACTTGTCCCGGACCAGCATGGCCACATCTGCTTCCACCTGCTCGCAGAGCGCTCTGCCTGGCACACTGCACGGGGGGAAACATAACACACAGTTCAGGAAACTTGCTGGCCATCTACTTTCCAAAGTGACGGTGACCCTCCCTGGCCCGAGCCGTGCCCCTGACTGACATGCCATACCCGTTGCCCTCAACCAGCAGCTGGGTGTTGAAGCCCATTTGGTGTCCAAAGCCTGGCAGGGAGCGCAGACTTATTTTGGGGAGGGTGTTGTTCACAATTTTCATCCTGGATGGTTGAAATAAGGAAAAGTTAGTAAGTAGTACATTTGTACAGCGGATGCCCTGTCCCCTCAGCCCCAAGAACTGTGGGTGATTGCAAAGCCGTGGTCTTGGGGTCCTCTCCACCCTGGGTCAGCAGAGATCCCTACCACCCAGGAGCACCTTGCAGCACATACAAGGTATGCTTGCGTGGCAGGCACATACAGAAACTCCCAACAGCTGCACCCTCATTTATGAACTTGACCCAGGAGGGGAAAGGGAGTCCCATATGTTCAGACAGCAAGCTCCAGACCAGAGCCTCCCTTCCCCAGCATGGGCCAGACACACCAAGGGCTGCTCAGGGACTCCCATCTCCCACTCTCACTCACCCCGTGAGATCTCCACCATTTCCACCAAGAAGATTGCCAACGAGACCATCTTTGCTAAGAAGACCACCTTTGCCAATGAGAACATCAAGGACAGCATCAAGGAGACTATCAACAAGGCCATCTTTGCCAAGGAGCATGTCAAGGACACCATCTCTGCCAAGGAGACCACCAAGGACACCATCTCTGCCAAGGAGACCACCAAGGACACCATCTTTGTCAAGGAGACTGCCAACAGCACCATCTTTGCCAAGGAGACTGCCGACTGCACCATCTTTGCCAAGGAGACTGCCAATGGGACCATCTCCGCCAAGCAGACTGCCGACGGGGCCATCTCCGCCAAGCAGACTGCCAACAGGGCCATCTTTGCCAAGGAGATTTCCAACAGGACCATCTCCGCCTAGGAGACTGCCAATGGGGCCATTTTTGTCAAGGAGACTTCCAACAGCACCATCTTTGGCGAGGAGATCACCAAGAGGACCATCTGTACTAAGGAGACTGCCAACGCGACCATCTCTGCCAAGGACACCACTGAGCAGATTGCTGCCAAGAAGACCACCTTGAAGCCTCTGGAGGTTAGGTGTGGGTAGTGAACCTGTAATATATGAAAAAAAGGATGAGAAGTCACTCTGAGCTATGTGTACTCAGCACACAAGCGTGCTGTGTCAGCCTGGCTGTTCCTTCCCCTCCGCTGTCCCTCTGGTTTCCCCTTTATACAATAGAGGTGGTGGCACGAGGCACTGTAAAGAATCTGAAGTACTATCTACAGACTGCTTTATAAATGCAAACTATCAGCATTGCCACTACTGCTGAATGGATCTGGACCAGCTTCTGATTTTCTGAGCATGGTCAAGAGACAGAAAGAGCAGAACTAGTCTCAAAGAAAAGGTAAATCCTGTCTCTTCCATACACTTACCATCTACTTGGGGAAGGATTCCCAGTCCTTGTGAAGGGGTCAGCAGGCTGCAGAGGAGGAAAACAGCCCAGAATGCAGTCATCTTTGGTCCTGATAACTGTGGAAAGTGATTGCCATCAGTGCAATGCTGGGCCAGTGAGCACAAGTAATGGAGAGAGGGAAGAGGAGGGTGGAGGAAAGAAAAAGGAGGAATGACTGTCAGGGAAGACAAAATCAGAGAGGAAGCTGCTGGCACCTCTCCCACCTCCTCACCACGCTGGTGGGCACAGTAAAACTCCTGATGGCACTTTCCTGCAGGAGGAAGCAGAACTTCAACAACAGTTGCTCCAAAAACCAACCGTCACAGCAGCCAAATGAAAAGCAAGTGGTTGTTCCTGCTTTAATCCCTCAGCACTGGTGGGCAGTGTTGGTGACTGATTTGGACAATCCAGGGAGCACCTCTTCTGGGTGGGAATTTTTCCGAAAAACAAGATTCTGTATCCCACTTGGTGGGAAAACAGGACATTTCTGACAACATGATCGTCTCTAATCACAGAAAGAAAAGCAACGGCGTCTACACAGGACAAATATACCAACTCATCTAGTAAGGGGAGCATCTCCTGGTTTGAGTATCATGATCTCTGCACAAAAATCAAACATTTGAGGCTTCCCTCAGTGTAAAAGCAGCTTTTGCTAGAATTGTGAGGAGAGGAAAACAATTGTTAAAGTTTCAGTGTCATTGAGTTATGTCTGTGGGACCTACCACTTGAAGTAGCTTTATTTTTTTAAAAGAACCATAATGAACTTCATTGCCCCAAATCTATTTAAATGTAAATAGCACATCAAAAAGGGATCAAAACAAGCCTGAGAGGTCTAATTCACCTTAGGTAAAAGTCTATGTCAGCTAACAGAGTTACACCAAAAATAATTTAAGTGATAATTGTTTATGAAAACCATGAAATGCCCTTTCTTCTTCAAGGACTGCAAATGCAATGAATGTACGTACCTGAGAAACTCACAGTGAAAGCCGCCGCACATTTTACTTGTCAAAGCATAATTCAGGCAGGCAGCAGGCAAGAATAATAAGTTTTGTTAAAAAGCCAATACTCCCAAACGAGCATTAAGGATTTCTCTTTGGGAAGCATTCAGGTCTGCAGAGGCAGAAGGTAAGAGCATGCTTGTTGAGGAATAAAGTTGCTCTTACCTGACCAAGCTCTTGACTGCGAGGCTCTCTCCAGCCAATGTCCCTGTCTTCTGAAGATGACCTGCATTGAGCATCCTCATATATAGAGCTTTACAGGAGGAACAAGGCGAATGATGTCATCAGGGACATCCCGAATAATTGGGGGTGGGTGGAAGCAAAACAAACAATGTATGGTTTCTGGTGACTTCCACTGCAAATATTTCCTTAGAGATGTTAGGAGTTAGGTAAATCATTGAGCAACAATCTGTAGGTGCGGAGGCAGACCTGGCCAGCTCTGGGTGCCAGTCCACACACCGTTGCCTCGTTTAGGACATCACCCTTTTGGGCTTGCTCTCATGTCGAGATGCGGACACGGCTGAGTCATACCCTGATAAAATACTTTGGTTTTTTTCAAATAAAATTGAGGTTGTGACTGAAAAATGTGTCAAAATACCGGCCACCCCTTGCTGTTCAGTACTTCTGCAATTCTCAGTGCTGCCGTATCAAGCACTTTACCCTCGCAGTAAGCCCATTCAGTGGGGATGTGCCACATATTATGGGTGATAAATGAAGCACTGGGCAGCACCTTTCTCAATGTAAAGACAGACTGTGGAGACAGTAACAGACGCAGGTATTCACCATCTGGGCCAGTGGGACATGCCCAATGTTCCCATCCTGACGTGCCTACGGACTGTGACCTTACCCAACATTTATCACAGCCACCAGTGCCTGTCCAGAGACCTGAATGGCTCATAATCCATTTGATAACTAAGGAAAAGGAGGTATTGAATTGGAAAGGAATAGTGACACCATGATAAAGTGTATCGATCGGGTGTCACAGCTTTACGGAGACCCTGAGCTGACAGAGTTTTCAGAGAGACACCATCTGATTCAGAAATGCTTCACTGGCCTAACTGGCATGGCTTTATTTCTAGGTTCATCACCTCTGCCTCGGAGCACTCCAGGAGCACTGGAGGTGGGATGTGCTATCACGGTGAGACACCGTTGAGAGGGTGATGCCATTGACCATGAAGCCAAGGAGCTCCCAGGCTAGAGCTTGTTGGCTCTGGATCGTTTTGAAGTCCTGGTGGGACTGTTGATCCCAAAGTGGGCATATCAAGAGAGGCGGCCTCCATGCCACACCACCCCTTGCAACAAATGTGCTGCAGGAGAGGAACAGCCATGAAGCTGCCCAGGGTCAGCTCCATCCAGGCCCTCACCCTCTCAGATTTCTGGCCAGGTTTTTTCCATGCTGAAAAATTGTGTCCCACCTGGTACATCATGGCTCATCTACCGCCACATAATTTACTGCTACAGGCAGGAGAAAAGGAGAAATTTTCTGCTGAGCCAACAAGTCATGTGCACCCACAGCCATGCTGGATTTCTCCCTTTCGCCCCCATCTTTGGCACCACACGGGTACACGGAGCCACTGCCTTGAGCTGCACCAGAGCCTGAGCTCTTTGGGGCAGGAAAAAGAAAACCCTCTTCTGTGGGCCACAGACCAAACATGGTCCCTGTGTGCGGATCACGTCCCAACGTGCACAGTGAAGGCTGTCCATGGTGGAGGGGAGGATGCGTCGGCCAAGGGGACATCGGTGAACTATTCACTCCCCCGATGTGCTCACTAACGACAGGGGTGGATGGGCGGCTCCTCAGCTTTGAAGAATAATAGTCCAGAAAAATGCTCGCTCAGAGCTAATACTTTCTGCAAACTTGGAAATAAATATTTCCAGCAGATTAGCCAGCTTTTGTCACACATCAATTCCAGCTTTAAAAAATATCTTAGCTAAAGGCCAAGGAAAGGATGGCAAAGGTGCCAAAGTACTTAAGGAGTTGTCACTCTCCTTGCAACTTGATCAACCAGGCACCTCTGGAGCACAAAGCCTTGCTGTCATGGCTAGATCATGACATTTGATAAGGTGGAAGAGAGTGTTAACAAGATGGTATTATGTTATCATCCCTCCCGAATCACTTTATACTTTGGGCAATCACTGTATGAAACCTGAATTAGCACAAAGACAGACCTGATAATGGTCAGCACACAGTAAAGGGGTACTTTGGCACTGCAGAGAATAGCTTCTAAGCAGTGACCTTTCAGACATGACAGTAACTTGGCCTCTCACCAGCTGTTGCTGAATGCAGAGGTCTCCAACAACTAAATATTTTGGATAAACCGAAGCAGATTCCCATAAAGAGAATGACATGGTGAGGTCCAGGTCTTGCTAAAGCAACTTTCAAAGCCCCAAGAACACAAAGCAAAATCACTGTGTGAGGACGGAAATGCAGAGTAAACCAGAATGGGCTTGGTTGAAGGGAGAAGAATGGGACCGATGTGAACAGACGCTCCTTTGATGCTCAGCTCACCTGGAAACTGAGATGTCAGGGCAGGCACTAAGAGGGACATACCTCCGCAAAGCATTAGAGATCCTGACATCAGCAAGAGGGCAGTAGGCTCTGGCCAAGGGCAGGCAAGGTGAAACACACCAGCCCACGTTGAAAAATGAGGTGGTTCTGCTCTACTCTCCCCTTGATGGGATCGTCCAGACATGGCCCTTCTGCCCGTCTCTGCAGGGACCCCTGAGCCAGGGCAGTCTTGGCTTGCTCTGTCATTCCTCTGGGACCATTAACTGCGAGAGACTGGTACATCCCCCGCTGCTGGGTGCATCAGAGCTGCTGGAGTCCATGTCCAGCTCCAGGGGACAACAGTGGTGCCTGCACGTGTCCGAAGGCTGCACCTCCACCAAGTGCCCCAGGGCGTCAAATACAGTTACGTGATAATGCAGCTGGACAGCATGATTTAATGTTCCGTGAAAAACTAACTAGGTGCCCCTGAGATTTCCAGCCTTGATTTCTCCTAGGAGGGCTGTATACAGAAATTTTGATTCATTTTTTGTTCTTCTTAAGGGAATTCAGACTCAAACTGTTCTATTGTTTATTAGCTAATGCAAGAACAATAACGGAAATCTCTTTAAAAATGTGCTTGGCATTGACAATGTTTGCAGTGAAATGAAGAGAGAAGGCACCATGAACACCAGTCCTCATGGGGAACTGGTTTTATGGCTGCTCTCCTCATTGCTTAGGACTCCTGACGAGGACAATTCCTTACACACGCTGCGGAACAAATGCCTGCTGGGTCTGGCAGCGCACACAGGAAAACAAATGGAGTTCTCAGAGCCTGCCTCACAGCGAGATTTTCTTGGGGGCAATTTCTTAAAAACACAATGATCTTTTCAAAGATATCCTTAATTCCGCACCAGCTACCTGTCACCAGGAAAAAAATGTTCAAATCCCATCAGCTCGATGAAATCGGGATCGAAGCTGTTTATTGACTTAGTAATGACAGGTAATTATCCAGCAATCAGTGAACTATACGCTTGGGATCAATATCTGCAACGCAGCCGATAAACCATGATGCTAGGCACTTCAGAAATATTAAAAAACACACGGAGGTGTCTAAATGCCCATCTCTCACTCATTCAGGACTGCAGACACGCTGCCCTCCTCTCGCAGCACATGCGCCCCGGGAGCAGGGAGGGGGGTCCATTCTGGCACCCCGACGGCAGCCCACGCCGCCGCCTGCAGCACGCTAATACACGTGCTATTTCTGTTGCAAACATGATTTATTTAGGGAACAGCCTTCTCAAGAAATGCAGCCTCTGCCCAGACGTGACCAGCTGTGGCTCTGCTAGACGCACGGCAGGCCAGAGTCTCATCATGGGGTGACGGGGTCTTTTTATTTCAGCTGGTGGAGTCAAATTATTGAAAAGCCAAGGAAAGAGGAAGAAACGTCCCCAGGAACCCCAGCACCCTTGTTGCTCCCTCTCCCACCCGCTCCTGCTGGGTCCTCGCAGCAGCGGCGGGTCGTAGCCGTACCTCCCCGTACCTCAGGTGTCCATGATGGGCACATCCAGCACGAGAGCATTCTGCAGATTCAAAAATAAAAAGCAGACAGGCAGGATTTAGCAGTTGCTGCTGTGCTCAGGTGCGACGGGGTAATGACACTAACTCCGGGATGATACGGCAAAAGCTCCATGCAGGTAAGCCTCTCGGTGCCCACCTCGAAGCTGCTGATGTTTGCCCGCTGGTAGGTGATGCCCAGCAGGTCGGGCAGGGGGACCCCTCCACGCAGCACCCCTGGAACAAGGGGGAGCTTGTCAGAGGCGCTTTGGCTGTGGCAGGCGCTGGCGGCATCGCCGGCGCTCCCCTGCCTGCCCACCATCGCGCTGCCTGCCCGCGCCTGCCGAAGGGCTGGCAAGGGGTTCAGGGAATACTCGGAAGGAAAACTGGCAGGGCTGGGATTCTTATATTTTGTATCTTAGCATGAATAAAATCTCTGCTTTTGGCATACTTTCCATACAAGTTAAGCAGATTAATTGACATTCTGGGGTGGTTTTTTTTACTGACGCTTTGGCTGGTTTCAGGCACGGTAAAGAGGGACATGTCAATGTTATGAAAACCGTTCCCGACTGTTCGTGGCAAGGCATTTTGAATTTGAGAACAAGAATAACATTCAAAGAGGCTTCAGAGGAGAAGACTGCATCCTTTGCAGAGGATCTGTTCTGTGCAGGCAGATCTCTCCTGCCTGTGTATGGGTATGCCACAGCCCGACCGAGAGGCACTGCCCTCCTCCAGATCCCACCGCAAACCCCACGGGTGCAAAATGGCCAGCAAGTGATGTTCCTGGCAGAGTCACTCACAGCCTTGAGGGCAGGAAAAGCATGCAAGCTCGGCCAGGCAACGTCAATTCCGGGGGAAAAAAAAAAAAAAAGATAACAGCAGTCTATAAGAAAAGAAATGAGAACTATTTTCCCCGTGCAGATAGCGAATCCTCAGATGAAGCCGTAGCCGTGCTTACTGTTGATCGATGGCACATAAGCCACGTGAATAATATCTGCCAAAAGTCCTTTCAGCGGCAGCTCCTGAAACGCAGAGAAGTGGTGTAAACCGCCCATCGCTCCGTGTACTGGCAGCCACATCTGCCGGGCTCACCCCGTCAATTCATTCAGCGCCCTCTCCCATCACAGGACAATTGCAAGAACGGGAACATTTGAGAAAATCTAAATTTCCGTGAAAACTGCCCCAGGTGACACTGTTCCCCACCCCAGCAGCACTCTGCTCTGCCCTCCTCACAGCCCAAAGCCCTCCTGCAAGACACGTGTTATCAGCACTCGCCCTCCCAAGCATCTCTATCGCAGCATCAGGATCAGAGGGAGATGAGGAAAATGAACATCCAGCGTACACAACCTCTCCCAGGAGTGAACAGGGTGGGTTATGAGCAGGGGCCCCTTCCAGAGCATTCATGTCTGTGGGCAAATGGTTTTGGCAGTTGATTTGTCATTTGTTATTCCTCCAAATGTTAGTCCTTGAAATGTTATACCTTGAAATAACATTTTGATCTTCAGCATTCACTTTGGTTTTCTTTTGGGTGGTTTTGTTTTGTTTTGTTTTTAACAAATCTGTTATTGATAATGAAAGCAGCAGAACTGGGCTCCGGGGAGCAAACTCCTGGTACAGCATTACACAACCCACCCGCACTGAGATGCACAGAGGTAACCCCAGCCCCACACCCGGCACTGACCACACAACTCACGTCAAACGTCCCAAGGGAAGAGGAAGCCAAGGCCACCCGAGAGAGACTGCAGGGAGAGGAAAGGCACAGAGTCATTTGTCTCCCAGAGAGCTGCCCTGTCACCCTCAGCAAACCCCTCACCCAGATCTCGACCACCAGAAAACCTCCCCCTTGCACCAGAGGTGCCGTGGCTCCACCAGCCCCCCCCCCGCCAAGGAAGGGGCTGCTTCCCACAAAGAGCATTTTCTCCACCCTGAACCAGGTTCAGTTCTTCAAACTTAAGAGCAAAAAAACCCAAACGGGTTTCAGGTCAACTGGATTATGTCATGTTGACCCTCTTCTATTTTTACATAGCTGTTAGTATAAACTATAAAAACGTCATGCAGAGAAGACAAAGGTTCCTTCTGAAAATGCACAGGAGAGATGCAGCGTGTGGCCTCTCCAGCAGCCCAGGGACTGTCACTCTACTGGTGGTGGCACTGGGGACCAGCAGCCACGTTACCTTTGCAGAGCGAGGGAGAGCTGCAGCTTTTCTTCTGCAATGGCAAACTCTGCCTCCAGGTTGCTGTGCTGCAAGGGGAAGGGGAAAGGGAAAGGGAGTCCTCACCAGGACCCCTGTCCCCCCAACTCCTCCAGCCCCACAAGACCCCCCAGCCAGGCATCCTCCCTGACAGACGTCCCTGCCCGCTGTCCCGCATCTCTCACTCGGGTCATGGTAGTGAATTTTGCGTTCACAAGGTTGAGCACTGCATCCACGGCTGGACATAGCTGCAGGGTGAGAAGAAAGGTGTGAGAAAGCCTTGCGCAGAGGCTTCTGGTGGGAGCAGAGTTTCGTGGCTGCCAGACCAGCGCAGCTCCCACCCTGAAGCACCAGGACCCTCTGCTATTAATTACCCAGATGAGGGCTTGCCTCAGCTTCCTCTGTCCCTGATTGAATTAGGTTACTCTGGAGTAAACGCGCCTTAAGCTGAGCGAAGAACAGGGCCAGACCCCCCCCGACAGATATCTCACTAAACCACACTGACTTCATGACATGTGTTAAGAGGCTGCAAGTCTGCCCTTTGACAAGCCTTTAGGAACAACGCGCTCAGCATCGAGATCAGCTCTGCGTGAGCATCGCATCCCTAACCGCCGGGCTGGGACCAGGAGGCTTTCAGCAGTGACAGTGCCTTTGCTGCAGGTGTTGACTGCATAAAACCAGTAAATTGCTTGAAATGCTCCTTTTTACCAGCCTGCAAGCTCCTTTGTGTGGCAAAACCATGAAACCTTTTACGATGTAATGAGGAAGAGGAGGAGATGATCTCTGGGAAACCAGGATGGGAGGAGGATCGGACTTACCAGACCTGGCAGCACTTTCTGAAGGGTGCTGTTCAGAAACTTGCTCATGACTTTGGGCAGTATGCTGGGCAGAGACAACACGTCAGCCGACACAACCGTTATGCACACAGCAATAATTACTTACTAAAGATCAAAAGGCAGGAAAGTCAAGCGCTAAAGAAACCTATCCGGTATGGATTAAGCCAAAAGATGCCTTATATCTAATAAAAGACGTTTTCTTTCTTTACAAACCTTCTCTCAAGAATGCCATCTTCTGGCTTTAAACAAAGCTAAAGGTTTTCATGTCTGAAATATTCCTCTGATATTCCAGGAGTACAGCACTTAAATGAGGACTGATGCCGAAGGTGAACATGGAATAACACAGATAGAGCTGGCCTGAATTTGTCCATTAAACATTTTGGTTTTCTTATTGGAAAAAAAAGAACAGTGAAAAGTATTTGTGTTCTGTACAAACCCGCACCAGGAGACTGAAAGATTTAAAGATGCTGTTAACCTACCACTTAGGAATTGTTAACACTGGTGATTCATCGATGCTGTCTTTTGGGACTCACCTGCTGGGAAGGTTGGTTTTAACGCTAACGAGAGCGATGTGGCAGTTCCTGGAGCTGAACCTGGGGATGCCCGCGGCGTCCTGCCCCAGCCGCTGCTGGCCGTCAGGTTTGCAGCCAGAGCGATTTCCATGTTTCCTCCTATAAAGCTGCTCGGAGCAAAGCTCAGTCACCGCGGGACAAACCCCCGGGAGCAAGTGAGCTACCCCAGCCCCTCCAGTGGCTCTCCCCAGCAGGCACCAGCTCCTGCTCACCTTTTCCCAGCAATGGTAATTCGGATTAAGACGGCCATGAAGAGCCCCGAGCCAGGCGAGAGCACCAGCGATATCATCGGGGGATGGAGATCTTTCACTTTTAACCTGCACAAAAAAAAAAAATACAGAAGAAAAGAGCTGCAAAAGAGGATCCTGCAGAGCACCCAGGCTGGGCTTCTTACATCAGTCACCTATCACTGATATTGCCATCACCATCTTTATTCTTCCATTTCTTGTTTTAACTTTCCATCTAAAACCACTTTTAAATTTAGAAACATGTCTCTTCCTAACAAAAAGATTGCACAGTTTGATTTTGAAAAAAATAAAAATAAAAAATTTTGGTGTTCAAAACATCTCCAGATGTTCATTCACCCAGAACAAATTTACGGGATGGAGGGCCAGCTCTGATCCCCCAGAAATTACAGAATCACAGAATGGTGATTCCCATTCCATTCCCCAATTCTGGGGATCCCTCAGGCTATCATTGACAAAAGCCGGGCGCCCCCGACTTTGAGAGCAAACCTGACCCGGCACCGCAGAGCCACTGCCGCAGTCCCCAGCCAGCGCTGAGGCGGGAGCCGACGCGCTTTGTTGCCTTTAAGTTATAGTTTCTCCATGTATTTGTAGACACAACCATGCAGAAAATCACTGGCTTTAATATCACACTTGTTAGCGGGGAGTGATTCGTTTCTGCCTCCAGGCTGACACTTCCCAACCTTCTGCTTTTATTTTCTCATTCCCAGGTTCGGGCTCGTGGTGTGATGCTGCTGATCATCACTCACCCCGAGATGCCTTTGATGGGTTTTGCGTTTGGCTTTTTTTTTACTGCTTCTTCTGCCATTTTCTGCAGAACATGGCTCTCATTCAGAGCAGTGGAGACTGCTGGAAGATTTGCACAAGACGAGGAGTTTAGCACAAAAACCCCCAGGGAGGAGCCTGTGCCGAAGGGTGAGGGGAATCAGCATCCCCCACCGTACCCTATAAAACATATTCCCATTCCTATAAAACGTATTCCCATTCCAACACACACAGGCACCATCAGGACGCACATGATTACCAACAACCTCTGCCATCCCCGGGTAACGGCTGGAGCTCGGCGGGCACTTGCTGCCCACAGGTTGCAATTTTAGACACGAGACACGGGGCGCATTTTCAGGTTCCCACCTTAATGCACCGCAGAGCGGTGAGACAACCCGCACGCCCGCATCGGGGCACCACAGCTGCGGGATGCAGCTTGCAGCATCCCACACGGGACACGCAGACCGCGAGGAAGCGGCTCCTGCTGCGGATTAAGGGCAGCGCCTGGAGCTCGCCCGGCCGGCAGCACTCGGGGCCGGGATGTGCTTGGGGATGGCAACTGTGCAGCAGGGAAAGGCGGCTTCCCTGCCACAACACGGCCACTGCACTGCTGCCCACTTGTCTGCACAGATGGACGCACTCGTGTCCACGCGTGGACACTAATGTGGCTGAGCACTTACCGTGGTCAATCATTCCAAGATGGATTCTGATGACAGCTCCCGGGACATCAGCTCCTCCCGACGATGCCAGCCAGCCACCAAGGAATAAAATGCACCAAATCCCTGACATCTTCCAATCCTATACGGCTGCTCACAGAGCTCCAGAGGTGGCAGAGGCTCACAGGAGTGTGAGGGCTTCAATGGACAGAGAGAGACAATGAGCTGGAGATGGTTCCTGAGCTGTACCTCAGGGGTTAAATGCTGCACTCACGCTAGAGGAAAGCGAGCAGGGCTCCGTGCAAGTCCGGCAGAGCTACACCAGCCAAAACACAGCCTGAACATAAGAATCATTCCCCAAAACTGAAAAGTCTGAACACCCCAGAGCAGCCCCATCAGGACGTGCCAGCTTCCTGCACCACCACCCTCCCCATGGTTGGTACTCAAGCAGGGCACTAAGTCTTTCTCTTCCACAAGAACCAGAGCTGCTCATGATGCCTAAAACCTGCTGTAGAGAAAGAGCTGGAGCTGCCTGATGAAGGACGTGGCCCACTGGGTCTCAGGGCCACCCTGAGCGCTGGCTCCAGGAGCAGCAGGAGAGCTGACAGCTGCTGGCTGTGGCAGTGGCATGAGGCATGATGAGCCTCTCCACGGGCTATGGACATGGCTCCACTAGTCTGCTCGGGCTTGGCCTCCCACTTCTCGCTTGCACCGGAGGGAAATGACATGAGCTGCTGCACCTCGCTGTGACAGGGACTCCTGCAGGGAAAGGTTCTGCTGTCACCTCTCCCGGTTCTTCTCCAGCAGAGTCCCCAGAGGTTGTCTAAGCTTCGCACTGATCTCCTGGAGAGAGGCAAGAAACAGCCTGTATATAAATCCTGACTGAGAAAGAGGAAAAAATGAAAGAATGAAAGGGCTGGGTAATTACTGTGATGTAACCTAATCCCCGACTGTTTCTGACATCTGCCAATACAAATAATTTCACTAATAAATTTGAAAGTCCGGGTAAGCCCTCGAGCCTCAGGCACCAGGCACGTGCTCCCAGCAGCCTGAAGCCAACGCTCTTGCTCAACGCCCAGGATAAGCCAACGGAGACTTGCACGTCAAGTCTGAAAGAGAAAAACCTGATCCGTTTAATTACATGGTCCAGAGAGAAGTGGGAGCGAGGAGAAATCTAAGATGTGTAATGGTAAGTTTTGCTTTTGGAGATACGTAACTGAGCTCTTGGAATGAGTGGCTTTCACTCATTGGTCGAGCTTGTGCAGACGCCAGGGGTGGGCATGGGATCAGCTGCTGGAGAACCCACTGGAAATTGTAATGATCTCACTAGTGTTCTTACTGGTTTCAGCAGGGTTGGAGTGAGGCCGAGAAGAACTGTCACCTGCCCAGAGAATGGGCTTCTCAGCCCCAGCTCCATCCCGCTGCAGAAGAGCCATGTGTCCCACCAGACTGCAGACAGGCCACACAAAGCTATCCTGCAGGCTGGCCACACTGCTGCTGTCACTGTGGTCACCCATGCACTAGCCCTGCCTGAGCTGGGGCTAGTGGCCACCAAGGCATCCTCAACCGTTCCCTCCTGGATATCCCACCCAGGACCCAGCTCTGGGAGCTCACCCCAGTGGGATCCTGCAGCACAGAGTAATTTATTTCTTCTCTTCATTTCTGTATAAAATGTGTCATGAGGTTTAATCTGCCATCACCTCCCTCCCAGCGATACACTCGGTGGCTCTCTGCTAAGCCCAGACAGGGAGATTTACACCTTATCTAACAGGAGCGTAAGATTTATAGATAACTCCCGTTAAAGAACACGCTATGCCAGAAAGACACTTTTGTACTAGTAACTTGACCAGCCATTATGCTATAAGTTGACATCTAATTAAGCCTCCACAGGGATCATTAGGTCCAGAACAGCTCTTCAGGAAGAGAAAATCACAGAATGGTCAGGGTTGGAAGGGACCTCTGGAGATCATCTAGTCCAACGCCCCTGCCCGAGCCCCTCTAAGCACCACAGTGCCACCTCCTCCCGGCAGCTTGTCCCCAGACCCCTGCAGTGCTGTAAAGGATAATAATACTCCACGGATAAATCTCCTGTACTGCTTCGGGAAGAGCTTCCAAGATGACCTATGCTGGAACGAGGCCTAACAGGGGCCAATTTCCAACTGCTGCTCTAAAACACAGTGAAGACTTATTTCTCAGAGACTTTTCTAGGTTGTATGTGTGTCCCTATTGATGTCAGATGACATGAAACACCTCCCACAGCCCCAGGGCACTTGTCTGCAGGTTACAACCTTCTCAATGGATTTACTTTTCTGAACACATTTCTTGCCTCTAAATAGGCTGCATACATCAGCGTAGAAGTGTAAATCCTGTTCTCCCTCGGTGGGCTGCTAGACATATATCTTCATGTTTTCTCTTGACATTGCTATCTGGATGCCTTTAATGGAAATACACAATGTGGCTGAAACTCTGCTTTTCTTCTTGGCATTTCTCTGTCATGCTGAGGAGGAAAGCGGAGCAACGCCGGTGAGAGCCAAAGGCTTTGAGCATGTCAAGATGCACCTGGAACCAGCGCCCAATAACTCACTTTGCCAATGCACAAAGGACAATGGTTGCCTCCCCAGGCAGCAGGTGTTTCAACAAGTGCTGAACACCTTATCCCATTGCCAAGGGATTCAGACCAAAATGGGCGATTCAACCCTCTCTGGAAGACTGCTCATGCCTCAAAGTTGAAATCACAAATATAGGGGGGGGAGGGGTGGAATGGGGGGCGGGGGGGGAAAGTCAGAACACAGAGCATGAAGGAGAGCTGGGTGAGAGCACGGAGGATGCGCTCACATGGCATTTGCAGGTAGTCCACGCTCTGTCCTCCAGGCCAAAAGGAAGCCAGGAGAACACAATGGACCCCAAGCAGAGGAAGGAGAGGGACTGTTACTCCCTTCCATGAATGCTTTCACTGCTTGTAGAGACATTATCAAAGGTGGTGGACATCACCCACCATTTTTTTCTACCAGTTGTAATAAATTTTGCCAGTGCCTTTTGATTAGGAATGGGTTAAAGAGAGGAAGAAATTATTGCACATGGGCCATTCTGGAGGTCAGAGGAGATACCTGATCTTGTCTGGTCTAAAACTCATTGAACCCAACATAAACACTCCTGTTGCCTTCAACAGACTTACCCAGGCCTCAAGGAAATGGAGGGCATCCCTGCTCTGTTGCCAAGGCCGCCTTCACCGTGACACGTGCAGGTCTCATCCCTTCTGGTCTGAGCCACCCAGCTGGGAGAGCAACACAAACCACAGCAGCTTCTCACTGGTGTGGACATGGCAGCGGCTGTCCCTGTGGTGTTCAGAAGAAAGCATGGCTGCAGAGCAAAGAAACCGATGGTCACTTTCTAGCAATGTTTGATTTCTTGGCACCCTCCACCCAGAGACCTTTCTTTGTGCTCCTCAGTAACCCCACAACGAAGGCAAGCTGCCCCAGCACCTGCTGTTCACCTCGCTAGGTCAACGGCCAATGTAATCAGGTATATGGGGAAACAATAAAAATGCTATATAAAACAAAGTGTCCACCCAATGTCCTGGTTTCCAGCCCTCTTTGCCAATTTCTGCCCCATCAGCCTTGGTTGTGAAGGTATATAAAGCCAGCACAAAGCCTTGGTGCAGCCACGGCAAGACACGGACTGAGTTAGAAGAATGGGAAGACTGGCCAGGAAAGGTAAAGACGCTTTTGCAAACTGAATAGATTGATATAGGCTTTGCTTGTACTTACTTTGGGATGTCTCTGTAAGGGTCAGTTCTGGTCAGAATTCCACTTTCTGCAAAGAGTGATATAAATATGTCTTTTCTGCAGGTTAAACTTTCCGAATTACTTGTTTTCTTAATATTGTAAGAGCATTACAAACATTATAAACAATTCCCAAATGTTTTTCAGAGAGGCAAATAACGCTTTCACCTTTTTATTTGATTTTAGCCTCCTCCATAACTTCTATTTGTTCCTCCACTAATTCTAGCTCCTCATTATTTGCTAATTTTACACCAGTTGTAGGCCATTATCTGCTTTTCAGCAGGCACGGCATTGCTGCAAGCGCCACTCCAGCTCGCATACTTGCAGGGCGTTTTCAAGGCTGAGCCTTCTGTTAGTGCCCGTAAATCCCCAGGCACTACATGAGAGCTATGCCTTGTTATTGCATAAATGCTGCCAAGCTCGGGACCACAAACCCCACCCGGCAGCGGATCTGTGGCTCCCAACCGTGACTCCGTGCCTCGGTGGCCGGGCCATGGCCACTCTGCTCTGACCGAGCTGCTGCGGCTGCCCTCTTCCTCCAGGCGCCGTCATGGCCAACCTCCGCACCCTGAGCATCCTCCTGAGCCTCCTGGTCCCCGCTCATGCCACCAGGTCACCCGACTGCGGGGGCATCCTCACCCCATCAGGACTGAACTACTGTAAGTCCAGACCCCGTATCTCCCACGTCGTCAACAGGGAGGGGAGGCAGCAGCGTCTTTCATATTGGTGATGAAATACTGAATACTGTCACCAGAAACTTATTATGAGCCATTTAACAGCTCACTTTCACCATCCCCTTTCTATAACTAGTAAGAGGGGGGATTAGTAATGGATGGAAGTGCGTCGCCTGGGCGGATTGCAGCCTGTCCATCAGACCACAAGCTCCAGATGGTCTCACAAAATATCTGCCCTATTTTACAGTTGCTGAAGTTTCAAAGCCACATGCAGAGGCAGTCCTCAGGCAGGACCTAATGACAGTCCCAGACCTGTTCCTCAGCTCCCCAAAGCCCAGCAGGTGAGTCCGCGGCTCTGCCTTGCCCAGGCTTTGCTACCGTACCACTGGTTCACGCTGGTGTTTAGCTGGAGCGCTTTGAATATCATCACAAAAGGCATTTTGCCAGCAAGGGCAAAAATCCTCCTGGAGACTAAAACGGCTGTTTGCCAGAGCGGTTTAGGAACAAGCTCCTGGCACCTCCTTTGGGGTCTAAGGACAGCAACACCAGCATCACCCTCAGGGCACTGATTTATCAAGCCACTGTGCAGATCTCATGGACTTTTGGGGTTTGCCCACCATGAGAACAGCCAGGGGTCACCCACTAGTCTGTGCTGGTCTCCTGACACCTTCATTTCTGCTCCAGCAGGAACCAAATCAACTCCGTCAAAGTTGCTGAGCTGTCACTGACACTCATCCCTGACACCGGGCTGCGGCTGAGCATCGATGTGGACCTCAGCATCACACCCGCCCCGTGAGTGCTGGGGCTGCGGGGCTGGAAGCAGCTCAAGCAGCTCTGCGGCCAGAGTGATGGGGCCGCATCTAGCAATCACCATCTGCCTGCGGGAGCAGGGGGAGCCGGGACCGGGAGCAGCCCCGGTGCTCCAGCCTCCACCTCTCCTTCCCTGGCACAGCTCGACCACCAAGGTGATGAGATTGTCCATCCTGTCTGACCTCCATGTGGAAATGAACCCTGAAGGGAACCTGGAGATGGTGACCTCTGGCTGCAAAACCAGCATGGAGGAGATGCAGAGCACCGAGGAGATGGAAAGGTTGACCCCGCGGTTTTCTTTCTTATGGGATCTGGGTAGCAGGGGAAAAGAAGATACTGAGGCACAAGTGTTTCTAGGCAGGAAGGTGGCATGACTAAGATCCACTTACTGCCCTTAAAGCTTACAAAGGTTAGCACAAAAGCTTTATATTCACGGGAAGAACTTTGTTCTGCTTACAAGGTTGGTTTCCTCCATTTCAAGAGAGTTTCATTCTCCCATAAAGGAGCGTATCTTTTAAAGTAGTGTAGCAGAAACATTTCTGATACAAGTCCAACGTCAATTCTTCAACGTTTTAGAATTCTGACTTGTAATTGTAGCTTAATAGAGGATAGAAAGTAGTGCTATTACCGTCTCTAGATGCCTTTTGGGTCAGATAAAAGATGCTCACCTACCCTTGGCTGAGCTGCTCCTCACCTAACCTCTTCCATTCTGTTGTTTTCATCCAGCAAGTCCTCTAGTTCCGATGTGGACAAGGAGATTAACGTCGACAAGGTAACAAAAAGTTTGTAAACCCATGAGACAGGAGAAGACACAGTTGTACAATTCTGTAAGAATTAAAGCACTTTAAGTCAACCTGGTGCTTTGCCAGGTCTCCCCTACAGCCCCACACGCGGGGCAAGGAGCAGCAGTCCCATGGTCATCGAATGCTGCCACCCCCTTTCTCCTGGCTGCCACATGCCTGGCTGACAGGGATGACCGCATCAGATGCATTTGGGGGACACTTGATGTCAGCAGACCCCCATCTTCGTCTACCACCTCTCTTTTTGTTCTTTATTCCATAGATTTGCCTGGAAGTCTCCAAATTGCTGCTTTTGCCAAACGAACAGCTGATGTCTCTGACAGGTGAGCATTTAGCTTTCAGTCTCATTACAGACTAAGGGCATCGGTGCTCATTTTGGGGCAGCTCATGAGATGGGACAGGCTCCCACCCTGCAGCAGAAACCCAGCAGCAGCAGCTCCACTGCCATCATCTCCCCAGGGACACCTT
>NW_009661368.1:4173224-4178776 GCF_000708025.1 Charadrius vociferus
GCTCTTTACTTGGCAAACCCGGATGCTTCCCAACCCCACCCTGCCGTCACTGCTCCCTTCCTCTTTCTGAGCGTCCCTCTGCTCGGTTTGCAGCTCAGTTCCCCATCACGCCGAGCTGCCAGGTCCAGTACCTTCCACTGGCTGCACCCATGTTCTCCGAGCAGGGAATCACCATATCCTTGCAAGTAAGTCCTCACTTTCCAGCACTCACAGCCCAGCTCCGGGCTTTGGGAGAACCGCTTCCTTCCAGTGCTACATGCCCTGAGCCACCTCAAACTCCTTTTCTCCTTGCCCATGTCCCTGCAGACAACTTTCCAGGTGGTGGGGATGGCCATCCCCCTGCCAGTCAGCCCTGTGCCGTTCAGCATGCCCGAGCCGGCGAGCTCCAGCCCTTCCCACCTCACCCTGGCTTTCTCTGAGCACTTCTACACCAGCCTCTTCTTCGCCCTGGAAATGGCTGGAGCCTTCAACATGACCATCCCGGTGAGTAGAGCAAGGAAGGAGTAGAAAATATGCATTTGGAGGGACAGCCCTGTCCCATGAATGGCTTGGAGGAACCGTGTACCCCTGCAAAAAAATGAGAATGTCTCTGAGTGCCCGTGGGAGCTGCAGCCCTTCACCCCCAGGCTCCCCAAAATATTGCTGGTCTGATAACGCATGGAGAACGTGCCATGAAGAGTAACCAGAATGCCACCCATGGCGCGTGCTGGCATGCAGGAAGGCTCCTGTGCATATCCACACATGGCACAGTGCTCACCAGACCTTGGTCTGCACAGCCACACTGGACACGAGCCCCAGGGCAGCAGCCCCAGGCAACCCTCAGTCAGGTCACAAGCTGTGCTTTGTCTTTCAGAGCCCGCTGACCACCGCCACCATGGCGCAGAAGATTACTCAGGTTCGTTACTGTTGCTCTCGCTCCAGCCCCAGCTCAGGTAGCAACCCCGTCCCCCTGCCCACCACCCCGGGGGCACAGGGGATGGCTGCTGTGCCCAGAAATAACCCCCCTCCCTCGGCAGATGGGCTCCCTCTTCCAGGAGGACCTACCGGTGGTGCTGCAAGCCATGTTCAGGAGCTCGCCTCGGGTGGTGCTGGAGGAAGGCAAGGCAGCCCTGAAGCTCTTCCTCACCGTCCAAGTTGGGGCGGGAGCACCAGCTTTCCAGAGCTTCCTGAGTGTGAATGTGGTGAGTGTGCGCTGCGAGCGTGCCAAGCGTGCTCTGCGAGCGTGCCCGAGCTACACGCGGGCAATGCCCTTTGCTTCAAGACCTGGCCCCACTGCAGCCATTGCAGGGGGCTGATTTAGCCTTTTACCCACCGCAGCCCTCACGGTCCCGAGCAGCATTTGCCTCCGTTGGGTAGCGCAGGGCACGAGGAGGACATCGCAGGTGGCAGCACATGGATGGGTTCATCGCATCCCACTATTGAAAGCTGAAGCAGGACCGTTTGCTCCCTCTGATCCCGCTCTCTCTTTTCCCTTTGCAGGATATGACTGCGGGACTCCTCCTTAGCGTCGCCGACACAAGGATGATGATCACTGCGGCAGGGATAGAGTAATGAACCCAGCTATGCTCCCAGTCCTCAAAGGGGATGCGTCCCAGTCATAGCAGGGAGAGCAGAGGCAAAGCCACCCAGGGATTTCTTAGCTTTTATGGTTTGGGCCCTGGAGAGGCCGGGGCATCACGAGGGAAACTCTGAGGCTCCAGTAACATGGTTAGAAAGAAAAGTGGAAATTGCGCCCTTCCACCCCACTGTGGTCAGCACAGGCGTACGTGAGTGACCGGCACACGCCAACACCGACTGCCTTTGCCTGTTCCTGCCACACCACCGACTCCGCTGCCGGGAGAGCACACACTCGACCCCCCCATCAGCAAACACAGTCTGCGGCTGGCATCGCCTGCGGCTGCCCATCGCTCCCCAGCCCCGCAGCATCCCGCAGCCTGCCCGCTTCAGCAGGGCCCCGCGAAAGCGGCTCAGTCCTGGTCCTGGGGGGGCCAAAATGTCCTCAAGCCCTTCCTGCTGTGTCCGGGGGGGTGGGGGGGGGATAAAATCAGGCTCCAGCCTCCTGCTCAGATGTGCCCAGGCACCAAGTTCACCGCTGGCTTGGCCCCAGACTCAGCCATGGTGTTCGGGGGAACAAGAAAGTCACTGCTTACTACAACTTATTACAAGCATCTCCCGTGCTGCTCTTTGTTTTCCAGGGAGACTGAGCTCAGCCTGGCCACCTCCGACGTCGGTCCCGTGCCGGTAGGTGACCCCAACCACACACCCCCCGAGTGACAGAGCACAGCCGTGTCCCCTCCTTGCACCATGCTGCTCTGACTTGCCGAATGCAACATCCCCTGCCTTAACACCGTCCTCTAACAGCCTGCTCGCCCTCAGCTGCACTTAGACTGCCCTAAGCCATCCCGAGCAGCGGTTATCAGCAGGGAAATATTGACTTTGGGTGCTCGCCGCACCCTGCAGAAGGGAGAGGCGGGTCTGTGCGGGATTAGGAGAGGTGCATGAGCATCAGGACCCCTCTCTGGCTGCTCCCTGCCCCTCTCCTTCTGCTTTAGCATCATGCCATAAGCGAGCTGACCGTGGCGTTCCCTTTTCCAGGCTGCCGTGCTGGAGGAGTTGTTTTTGCCCACAATCCGTGAGGAGGTACCGGCTCAGATGAACGGTGAGGAGCTGGCAGTCGTGCAGCAGTGCTGCCACACGGGATGAGGACAAAGGCAGCACCCCGCTGGACACTTGCCCTCTTCTTTTTTTTTTTTTTTTCTCCTAGTGGTCCTGAGCGAAGGCATATTCCTGCCCCACATCTCCAGCTTTACCTACACGGATGTCAACATCGTGATTCACAAGGTGAGAAATAAAATGTTTAAATTGCTCCCCGCTATGTTTGATTTAAAGGGAACCCGGGAGCAATGCTCACCTCCTGGCTCCAGAATAAATCAGAGCCTGCTCCTCTAGCTCTGTTAACCCACACAACCAAGGTTCACCGCTTTAAATAGGCATCATTCCTCTCTAGTCCCTATTGAGGTATGAGCAATGGCTGTGTTGGAGGGGCCGTTGGCCTGCGCAGAGCCCCGTGAGCCACACGGGGACCTTGCTCAGCCCTCGTTCCTCCCCTTGCTTAGGACTACGTCTTGGTCCCCTGCAACCTCAAGCTAGAGGCGAGGCCTGGAGAGCAGACCACCGTGGGCTGAAGTCTGGTGTCTGGAGTAAAACAGTGGCAAAACTGTTCTGTTAACTCTTAAATCATGCTTTGTGTTTTGTCACTGCTTGAAATGTTGAAAATATTCTTTCGTGCCTTACTAAACCAACACTTTCTCAGATTTAGGATAATAATGGCATTGCACTAGCGGCTCTCTCTTCCAGTCCTACTTTTGGTATTTTTGTTGCACAAAGAGGATGGATTGTAACCATGTTCCATACTTTAATTAAACATTTCTCTTTCATACTGCATTTTCTGGTATGACTATTGACTTCCTTCCTCCCCCCCCAACGATTTGTACCTAAAGACAGATGAATTTTGTCTTGCTAAGAACTGGTACCAGTACAGACCTCATATTTAGTTAAGGGAGCATGAAAATTCCACTAATTTACAAGAATGCAAAGCAGCCCCATTGCTCTCAGCTGCAGAACGACACGGCCCCTACCAACAAGAGATCTTTCATCTGCTTTTCCTCTATTTCTTGTGTTACTATGGGAACATTACAGCTGGTGGTTTTCCCTGGGTCAGAAAGAAGGGAGGGGAAAAAAAAAAAAAAAAAGAACCACCAGTCAACACAATAGTTTCTAATTTTAAACTTGAAGGCAGTTATATTTTCGAAACTATACTTCTGACAAAGCTCATCGCAGAGAAGGTGCTGAATGAAATGTGACTGCGCAGGTACAGACGGTGCTACGCGCCCCCGCGAGCAGCTGCCCGCCGGCTCGGCACGCGCCCGCCGCGTTTGCCGATATTGGAATGCTCTTTCCTACTGACCAAAGGTGCCTCTGCACTTGAGAGGCTGTTCAGCAAAAAAAAAAGCCCGGGGGGGGAACCCCACAACAGACTTGAGGGTCCAAGACAGAAGAGCAGGCTGGTAACGGAGCTCCTGAAGCCGTCTGAGTCGCTCCATCACTGGGTGCTGTTGGCAGCTGTCTCTGGACAGGGTGAGCGCGTCGCTGTGCCGATGCCCAGGGAGAGCATCCTTGCTGCTGGCTGCGCCGCTCTCACGTAAGGTCTGCAACGGTGATGCCCATGAAACCATATTAATTACGTACACATCTGCTTTCACTCACAACAGCTATGCACATCGTTTCTAGCCTCTGGAGCTGCTGAGAAGCACTTCAAAACCTCATATTTCAGAGACTGAGAGAAAGGAAAGCAAACAAAACAAGCCAAGTTGATTTATTACAAGGAGTAAAAAACCCTGAAGGTTTATACGCCCAGCTTGGGGACCTGACTAATGATTTTAATGCCCAAAGTTGGCAATAGCGGGAACTGCTCCTAATAAAAGTTTCCTGGTAGAGCTGCAACCATTATTCTTTGCCTAATACATCTTAAACCAGTTTCCCAAAAGGAATAAGCTACAGTAGTAAAAAGATGTATTTGTTTGCCCGTGGATATTCTGGATTTAGGCTTTACTGCGTGGCTCTGCATCTCCAGCATAGGGTTGGGGTCACGGGAGCTGCACACCCCGACTCCCAGCCCCACGCGTCCTACCTGGGACCAGCCGCGGGCTCGGGGCCAGAGCCAGCTTACGCAGGAGAACTGAGGTCTTCTGCTGCTCCGTCCTATCACCCGATATACTAAGCCCTCCCCCAGCACAGCCGCATCCGCAGGACATAGCCAGTGTTGTCTCCAGCAGCCACTTTGGGTTCACCTGGAAAAAAGAAATGCCGAAAAAAGTGTTTGTATTCGTGTCTTTGGCATAAACAAAATCCATCATTTTCCTGGGCAGTATTCCAGGGCCCCGCAGGATGCACGGCTTCCCTTGCTGGAGGCACACGGAGCAGGACGTGGCAGCTGGATGGTTCAAACGCGGGAGAAACAGAGACTGAGCCCCTTTGCCAGTGCCCGTGGATCAGCGGAGGGATGAAGCTTTACCAGGATTTTCCTGGATCAAAGACTGGAGAGCCAAAGTCCCGCGCACAGCCCAGGCAGAGCAGCCAGCCCTTCGCACCCCGCTCCCACTGCTCACCCGTAAAAAGATTTTTCAGTGTTTTGGGGTGCCGGCAGGCAGGAAAATGACTGTTTAGTGGTTTTTCCACTGTGGACAGGATTGTCCCAGTTCTTATGAATTCTGACTTGCGTTTTCCTGCTCTGGATTTACTCTTGAACTCACCAGCAATTCAGAGCACTAGGTTTACAAGTCGCAGAAGTAATGAGTTAGACTGAGGAGATGCTGCCCTTTCCTTCTGAAAAGGTTCCTCTGCTCCTTCCCGCTCGCCCCCCACGCGATAAACCCCACAACAGAGGCCAGGCCCCAGGAGGAAAAGCCATTTCCAGCTACACAAGGTGACTTTTCCACTTTTCTGCGATCCCAGGCTCGCACAGTCCCTGCCCCAGCTCTGAGAGACAGAGA
>NW_009661368.1:4178786-4199411 GCF_000708025.1 Charadrius vociferus
GCTGCCTTTTCCTTCTCGGGTCAAACAGACCCCTGGGACGGTGCCACATCGCGGATTACTCTGTGGTGTGCCAGCAAAATTAATCCTCCCCCCGCAAACCAGAATGCACACAGAAGCGCTGGCCAAGAAGTGTGGAAAAAAAAATGAAAAAAGCTGCTAAACTTTACTTGCCGTACAAAAGGTGTTTGCTCAGGAAACAGAACAAAACCTTGTACAAACGAAGCCCGTTATGCCAACCTGTGGGCAAAAAGGGTGGATGGAGAAGCCAAGTCCCATCAATCTGGTAACCCTGAGATAGCACAAAGCAGCTGTGAGCGCAGGGCTGTGGGGCTGCTCATCCTGCCCACCGGGTAACAGGGCCCCCCAAAACCCCGCTCTGCTAGCGCCACGGCCATACCGGCGTCACACACGAGCAGCGGGGTCTGAAGGTCCCTGCTCCTGGCCCACAGGCACAGCCCAATGGTCCACGGCGTTCCCTCTTTTTCACACCTTGCTTCGCAGAAACTCCTCACCCACATGGTTTAGCCAGGGCTGCCGGCAGCACGCTGCTTAAGCAGGGAGTGCCATCACCACGCAGGAGCATCCCTTCTGCCTGGGGACAAGGCAAGGTCCATGTTACCATCAGCTGAACACCCTTTGGAGAGCACGGTTTCACCAGCACCACCAGCCTGCATGGGGCTGGGAACTGAAGGAGCCATTCAGACTCGCTGAAACACCATCTTCAGTGTTACCATGTACTTCAACCCACCCAAAACCCTCCTGCCGTGACACAAGACACACCAGCCCACGTGATGATGGTGAACAACACCCTTTGGCCCAGAACAGGAGAGCTGCGGGCAGTTTGCATGAACCAGGGCTGCTGACAGATCCAGAGCGTCTTCTGCTGCGTTTGGTGATTCCTCTGCAACATCTCATTATGATGCTGGAAATTAATGCAACAACCACTGGCTTTGGCCTGGCAGATACTGAACTATTCATACGTTCGTGCAGAAATGCAGAACAGGATATTGCCCCTGTCCGCTACGTGATTGGTGCCAGACTTCTTCCATGCATCACCCATGCTTGAACAGTGACGTACCACCATTAGCTTTGGGGACACAAGCAATAAATAACAAGTGATAACATCTAGTGCTGGGAAAAGCAGGTATTTGAGAGGCCATTTAAGACCTCAATTTTATTTATTTTTTACCAGGAATCACTTGTTTTTCTGAAATAAAAAATGCCCAAATTCTTTTTCCCGGGTGTCGTGGTTTAACCCCAGCGGGCAGCTAGAACCACACAGCCGCTCGCCCACCCGCCCAAGCTGTGATGAGGGAGAGAATCAGAAGAGTAAAAGTGAGGAAAAACCGGTGGGTTGAGATAGAAACAGTTAAATGGGTAGAGCAAAAGCCGCACACAAGCAAAGCAAAACAAGGAATTCATTCCCATGGGCAGGCGGGTGTTCAGCCATCCCCAGGACAGTGGGGCTCCATCACATATAACCATTACGCGGGAAAACAAATGCCATAACTCTGAATATCCCCCTCTTCCTTCTTCTTCCCCCAGCTTTATACGCTGACCATGACGTTATATGGTATGGGACATCCCTTCCGTCAGCTGGGGTCCAGTGTCGCAGCTGCGTCCCCTCCCAGCTTCTCGTGCCCCCTCCAGCTGTGTTAGAGGCAGAAAAGGTCTTGAGTGCTCAGCAACAACCAACACCATTACTGTGCTACCAACAGTATTTTTCATCCCAAATCCAAAACATAGCACTGCACCAGCTGCTAAGCGAGGGAGTTAATTCCACCCCAGCCGAAACCACGACACTGGGACATACGGAGACCAATGGACGGTTCCATCAGTCTAAGGAGACACGGACTGTTGCAGGCAGATGGGTGTGCTCCAGTGTCACCATACTTCCCAGTTATCTGGTAATGAGGTTTTCCCTTCAGATTCTATTAGGAAATGCTTCGTGACCTTTGGAAATCTGTTTTCATTCTGATTTCTGCCTGTGACCTAGCATTCGGTCAGCAGGTTACCTGAGCCAGGAGTAGCCACTGAATAGCCAAGTGTTTTTTTCTCAGGAAGCTTGAGCGGAAAGAGTTTTCAAACCAAAAACCAAAATATCAGTTGTCACAAAGGAACCAGGTCCCATAGCAGGAGGCAGGACAGATACTCTCCCTGAGAAGCACCAGAAACCAGAACCTCATTTCAAGCACTAAAAAAGTAGGAATATTTATTAAAAGAGTTAAATGACAAATGTATCCTGAGCTGCCGCTCAGCACTTCCTACCCTTCTGAACGTGGATGGTGACATTTACTTGGAAAGACATATGCAACAAGTTCACTTTTCCATTATACCACGAACAATTTTCCCTCAGAACAAATTTAAGAATTCCACTGCGGCATCACATGCAACTGCTGTAACTGTGACCCCAAAATCATGCTAATTTCTCTAAATAAATATTTGTACACAGAGCTGCCTATCAGGTTTTGGCTTGTGCAAGTATCTTAGTACTCACACAAACCAGTTAACTTTAAAGTGTCTTAAATGTTACCAAGAATATCGAATCAAGTTTAGAAAAGAAAAGTAGATAATGCTGGTCTCGATGCTCCATCCTCGCTGGTCTTTCTTGCTCTTTCTCTGCCCAGAAAGACTCTGTGCCTCGTTCTCCCCAGCTCACACCAGAATCAGCAGCAGGCCCTGAAGAAGTGCAAGGAACGACATATCCATATTATTTCCCAACTTTGAGGGATGCTGGTTCACAACAGCTTGTCAGCAACACACAGTGAACAGAAAACCCTCCTGGAAAAACCCTCAAGTTTGTCATAAGGAAGGCACATTACCCTTTGGGAAATCTGGGAGAATATCCCAGCGCCTCTGGGACATCTCCAGGATGCACAGGGCTGGAATTCGGTGTAATTCAAGGCACTTTGAACAGCCACTCGAATGGGCTTGCCAGAGCCCCTGGACCCACATCAGAGCTGCTCTCACAGAGCTCTGCAGAAAGGAGAGGCAGCCTGGACGGGGGAACCGGGAACATCGCTCATTGCGTACCTGGTTTGATAATACTCACGGGCATGAAGTACTCAGGCAGCATTTTCTGACCTGAAGGAGGTCAGACAGAGCAACCCTTTCTGGCCTTTCAAGGCTTAAAATCTATGGCTCTTGCACACCAACCCACCGCTGGCAGGGTCCTGCTAGAAACAGCCCCAGTGACCTGCACCGGTGCCTTGCAGGAGGAAATAGCCCTTCTGAACACTTACCACTAATATCTGAATATCCACCTTTATTAAGGGAATGTCCAGCACATTTGGCAGAGGCATCCCGATGCCCAGAGCACCTGCAGGAGACAGACAGGTCCTTACACACCGCCGGAGGGGTGAGTCCACCTCCCACCCCATGCCAAAGCTGCTCCTGGCAAGGGTGAAGGGAGCAGAGCTGCTCAAGAGGCACAGACTGCAGCACCACCACGCACGATGCGTTTCGGCTTTCTTTACGCTCTCTGCCGCTGACTGCTGCCAGAGCCCTTAGGACTGAAGCTGGGGCGGATGGTGTAAGAATAAGGTTGGGACTTTTAACTACAGCCTCAAAATGGGAACTGCAGACCTTCAATCGCTCCAACTCTCCTGCTACAGCTTTCAACCACGCACACGTATCCCTCTCCCCTCCTCAGTCAAAGCACTCCCAATGCTGCCGCTATCCCGATCACCTTACCATTGATAAAGGGCAGTAACGTTTCCACCAGCAGACTGTTGCAGTGTGGCTTCAAGACCGAGATCTGAACCAGAGAAGGAACGAGCGCGTGAGCGGCGCTGCCAGGCACATGCCAGCAGCAAGCGCAGCCCAGCGCTGCGGCTGGAAGCCAGCCAGTCCTCAGGACTGGAAATCACTTCCCACTGACACAGCAAAAGAACAAATAGTCCCTCTTGTCTTTAAAGCAAATCTACTTTTCTTCCTCAATTTGTATTTGGTGCTTCCTTTTGGAAACCAACTACCAGGTAAAACTCCTGCTGGAGCTCTGTGTAAGTTTTGCCAAAGCACGGGTGAATAAACAGACTTCAGGTTTATATTTACATTATTAGAAAAGGCAGAAGGGAAAAAAAAAGAAAAGCAACAAAAGAAGAATTGCTGTGACCTACAAAGTAGAGCAGCTAACAACTAAAACCATCAGCAGGTGTAATCCATCACAGCCAGGACACGTTACAGCATCACACAGCGACCACGTGTCTCCCTCCTTCCCCAAAGCCACAGGGCACAGCGCTCGGCCGCTCCACGCACCCGGTAAAGCCTAGACTGGTGCGAGAGACTTACGTTACTGATGCCAACATCAGAAGACTCCAAGGAGAGGGAAGTGCTGCTGGGAAAGGGAAATAAACAGCACGTCAGACACCAGGGCACCGGCCAGAGCCCACAGACCCCGTTCGCGAAGCCCCTGCCACCTCCCACTGCAGCCTGACAGCCCGTGGGCAAGGCATCCCCGAGAGCACCTCCAAAAAGGGATCGCTTTATTGTAACACAAGAAGCAGGCACTGCCACACTTGCAAGAGAGAAAAGAAAAGATGAAAATAAAAGCTTAACCTAATTTTTATTTGCTTGTAAACAAAGCAGCACTGTAACAGGGCACACACCAGCTCCTGGCTTCCCCCTCCCTCTCCCGTGCCCAGGCAGTTATTCACCTTAGGAAAGGAGTCGGCTCCTGTTTGGCTGAGAGCAGAGCTTCTAGAAAAAGCATCCAGTCTGGGTTTAAAGATCACAAGCTCTGGAGAATTTGCTACAGCTCCTAATCTGTCATTGCAATCACACAGCTATCTCCGTAGCTAAAACGTATGCTTTATTTCCACTTTGAATTTCTCTTTTCTTCTTCTATTGAATCTTGTTATATCTTTGTCTGTTGAATTAAAAGCCCTTTGATGCATTTCTATTCTCTATATCGCTGCATACAAGCTATGCCAATGTTGCTTCTAAATCTAGCTCTTTGACAAGCTAAACGGCTTGAAATCCTCAAACCTCACACTGTAAGAAATGCTTTCCAATCTTTAATCATACCTTGACTGGCATTAATGAGAGTACTTTCCTTTGCTCCTTTATCACTCATGTCCGACATCAGACATTTCAGACTACTGCCCAGGATCAAAGTCAAGCTGACAGTCTTACAATTATTCAGGTTAGCTCATTTCTCTCTCATAAAACTGACACAGACTTTTCCTCCAGTCTCCTAAAACTTTCCCGCTGCTGTAATGTTTCCTGAAAGCCGGCGATACCTGTCCGCCTCGTGCCATCAGCCAGCTATGAAATTCTCAGATTCGGGAAATGAAAGGTCTGTTTTACAGACACTGAAAAACATTGCAAGTTGACGGCTCCAGAGGTAATGCTGCACTGCAAAGAATGTCACCAGCCTGGAAGAGGGCAGCACTGCCCAGCTTTGTCACAGCCGTGTTTGTGTGATGCTCCTGTCCCTTCTGCAGTAGTTCGGGCAGCTCCAGCAGTGTTGTGTCACTGAGGGACACGCTGTTACTGCACTTGGAGCATCCCTAATGAATTCCGGCTGTCCTGCTCTCTTCTGGCCACTGCTTCCCAGAAATCTGAACCTGTACCCTGAGCTCCGGGACAGCCAGAGTTTCCCAGGCTGAACACCCTGGGCTGTCTCGGGGAACGCTGCAGCGGGCTTTGCTTCGAGCACCCACATGCAGCCGCTGTGAGGACAGCCTACCTGCCCAGGGACAACGCCAGCACCAGTCTGCCTCCAGCAATCGACACGTGGGCGTTTAGACCAAGGTCCTGCAAGCAGACAGGGAGAGGATCAGCCTGTGGAGACGTCCCCATCCCCGCTGCCAGTCCCTCGGCTGACTGCATGCTTCACCAGTTTGAGGTCTCTACATCCACACTTACAGCCTTCAGCAGCAGGAGGTTGAGGATGGATCCATCTAAACGCTGAATGAACACCTGAATCATGACCAAAAGCTCAACGGTGGCTTTGTTTTCTTCCAAGAGGATGAGCGGGTTCCCAGCCAACGTTAGCTTAATGTTCAGAGGACCGGTCTCATGGCAGGCGGAGCACTGTGGGAATTGAGGACATGTAGAGACCTGCACCCTACACGCTGGCCAGGCAGGGGACCGGCAGTCCTCCGGTGGACTCCCACAGCCCCATAACTCTGTAGGGCCTCCCCCAAGGTCACACAGACCTTGGACAAGCCAAATTTCCAGAGCAAATAGATCCAACAGCACAGGTTGGCACTCCTTGCTGCAGGCAGTAAGGGGCTGAGGAAGCAAAGGTGGACACTAAGGGGGCTGTGGCCGTAAGAGGGTGCCAATGGTGCCCAGGAAATGGGATATGACAGACATTTATCAGGTCTTTCTGTCAATGGCTGTGAGCTGCCAGAGAAGACATTCCCCTACTTAGGGTGTGGGAAAAGGTTGGCTACAGCTGATGGCACACAGGAGAGCGATCACCGAGCAGAGGCTGCCAAGGGCTGGACACAAACCTCCCCGTTCCCATCACTCGTTCCCATCAGCCGGTCAGGCAGCAGGGCAGCCTCAAGCAATGCTGGCACAGCATGACCATGGTACACACTCAGCATGGTCAAGAGAAGGGGAGCAGAAGACTGGAGACCTTTGTCAGTAGCCTGCCAGCACGTCCAGGTGCATCACTTGGATGACCTCGGACCTGGTGAAGCTTACGCAAACCCTAGCACCAGCAAAAGTTACTCACCCCAGTAGGAAAGAGGGTCGTGATGGCTTCTTGCAGGTTGCTGGCACCAGAGAACTGTGGGAACAAAAGCGCAAGCAGCACCGATGGGCACTCCAGCCAATTTCAGCAACAGCCATCCTGTTGGGGCCACCCCCTCCCACTTGTGTCCCTGTTCCCAGCCAGCTTGTTCACACTCCCGGGGCCAGTCCCCGAGCTCTCATTCACACTCTGTCCCCAGTGAAGCTCCAGACAGCTCAGTCACACACAGACCTACGTTAGAGCAGCACCCTGAGCCCTCCACCTTCTCCATTGCTCCCCAGCTGCCTGGGCGACTCCTGGTCAGTCGTTAAGGTGAGAGCAACCGGCAGTGGAAGTTGTAAACTCAGAGGCTTTCAACATCTGTCAGTTTGTAGACCCCTAATATCCCCCCACGGTAGTGCAGATTGCAGGTAGAGAAATTGCATATGCCTAGAGAATTGAATTGCATATACAAAGTTCCTTTTCTCAGTGACATTTTGCAGACTCCTTTAAATGGATTTCAGACCTCCAGGAGTCCATGGCATAACCAGTACACAACTGGTTTCAATAGGTGTCTCTGGGGATGCCCGTACAGAAACAAGAATGGCTGATGGTTGCAGACGCTATTATGGCATTCTGAAAAGAGCAGCAAGGAGGCAGCGCTGGGGCTTGAGCGTCTGCAAGTGAGCAGATGCACACACAGACCCCAGACCGGCTGCGGGCTGAGCGTATGTGTGCCGTGAATGCCATGCTCCCTGAGCTGAGCTAAGGTCAGGCTGACACACGTCCCTTGCCACCTCCCCGGGATGAAATACAGGTGCTGCTGCACTCACAACGTCTGGCGTGCAGGTGAAGGTCTGTGGTGGCATCTGGATCAGGAGGGACAGAACTGCATTGAGAAAGCTCTGACGCAGTCCCAAGACGAGAAGCTTGTCCAGCAGCGGAGGCAAAGCAGAGGCGGATGAGTCATGGGGGATGATGCTGCCTCCCACCTGCTTCACCACACCCTGCAAAGAGAGGTGACATGGATGTTAAAGCGATCCTTCAAAGCCTCGAGGCATGCCCAGATCCTCGAGACTGAGAGTGCGGGGTCCGTGCAGCTGAAACAGCCCTCCTCTCGCCAGCAGCTCAGGGAAAGCATTGGACTTGGAGCAATTCCCTCTATATTAAAGAGACAAAAGGAGCTGATAAAGATCCGAGTGTGTAACTGAGGCCTTCTAGACTAATAACACACTTTGTCCAAATCACAACTCACTCCTGCAGTTCATCCTGGAGATTTCACTCCAAGCACAGCCGAGCGGGGGAGGTACTGCCAGCCCGGTGGTCCCAGCCCTGCCTGCCCTCCCTCCAGCGCCCAGCCAGGCACCAGCCATCCTCAGACTCCACAACAAACTGGCGCTAATACCGTCTCTACTTGCTAAGGAGACCGACTCTGACCATCTGGGGGCGGTGGGGGCAAACGCTAATCCCAATGAAGCATCTGCACCAAAGCAAGAGCAGCAGCGCTGATCATACAGACTGCAGGGGTTGGTATTAGCCCTCGCTATTCTTTACTGCTTATGGAACTCGATGATCTTCAAGGTCCCTTCCGACATAAACCATTCTATGATTCTATGTCCCAGCTGCTTCTTGTTAGCCACTTTCTTTTATTTAAGCTCTCTTCTTTGAAAGTACTGTTTGTTTTTTGCTGTTTGGGTTTTTTTTTTCCCCCAGATGAGACGCAAGTAAAACACACATCCCTTAGCTTGGTTTAGCATTCGCCCACCGTAGAGACTGAATCGCAAAAGCAAAAAAAGCAGTAACACGCAGTCTGCAGGCGGAGCGAGGGAGAGGATGAAAACTGCCGGTCCTAACAGTTACGAACAGCAGACACGCAGTCTCAGGCTGTCTCAGGGTAAGTTTGCAAACAGAGGAAAAGAGGGCTTGAAGAAAAGTACACACAGGCGCTTAGTGGTGAGTTGGATAAGGATCTGGATATTTAGGTAGCATTTCCAGAAGAAGTCATTAGCCCAGTTCCTGCATGTGGTTGTACTGGAAGGAGAAAACTGCTCCCGTGGGACGAGGTGAAGTCTGAAAGGCACCATGCCGCAGTCACGCTCGCAGGGTCTCGTTACCCAGTGTTAACTTACGTCTAAATCCAACCCAAGGAACGAGCTAGAGGTAAATGGGAGGCTGGCCAGGTGGTAGTGAATCGTTCCTACTGTGCCGACTGGGATCACCGCTTCACAGAGAAAAAAAAAAGATCATTGCAACATCAGGAAATAAACAGCAACACAAACTCCTCCCCTGACCCCACAGGCCCCCAGGCAGACCTCACACTCCCAAACCAGGTCCCGAGCATCCATTTCTGTGGGATGCTTGCTGCTACTCAAAACAGTCAAAACATCCCCAAATTCAGCTTCAAATATAATAAGCTAATATAAGAGCATCAAATATAATAAGCTAAATCCAACGGTGATGTATAAAAATGGCGTAAGGAGGGCCAAGGTGCAAATGGTTCATTTGGACTGCTCAGGTGTGAATTCAAGGTTCAATAACAGTCCTGCAGAAGTGTGGCTGGACTGGACATGGGAAAGGGCACTTCCCACCGCAGGGAATGTGGGGAAGCAGCACCTGATCCTCCAAAAGAAACGTACCGTTGAGAGTGCCCAGGAGCTGGATGTTCGCAAGATTGATGACAATATCAACTACTGGACACAGCTGCAAGACAAAGCAGAAATGCGACTGCTCAATCCCCCTTGCCACCCCTCTGCAGGGAGCCGTCACCCTACAACCTGATCAGACCCACTCCACTCCATCTAAATCCCCAGGGAAAAGAGTGCTGCGCAGCATTAGGCAGCAGCCGGGATGCTGCGAAGGACTTGGGGGCAGTGGAGCATCCCTGGAGCTGTGGTGCCACACCAAAGGGGACTGCTTTGATCTGGGGAATATTTCAGGCATTGCCCTGCAGGCAGAAACACGCCGGGAGCAGCCAGGCTGGCCACCGGCATCCCTGCGGAGCAGCACATGCCAGCGATGTGGGAAAACAACACAGAAAGACAGTGCAGCTTGCTGTGACCTCGTAACGTGTTGTTTCCGATACTTCTGTGTTTCAGCTATGAAAGGAGGGCAATCGTCAGGCTTACCAAACCGGGCAGAGTTGCTCTCAGCTTGTTAAGCACTATGTCATTTACTGATAGGGACAGTAAGCTGGAAAAGAAAGAAAAAAAAAAATCCAATCACTACAAACACAGCTCCAGGATAGGAGACCAAAGGATGTCCAGCCTTCATTTCACATACTACCATGTCCTTAGTCGCCCCGTCAGGGACACTGCTGCAGCTAATACTGGCAAGAGCAGGGGGTGTGCAGAAGGCAGGGAGGGCAAGGAGCTGCTCGCCTCGCCGAAGGGAGAATTGGGCTAATTTCTGAGAATTGAAGGCTTCAGCACGAGGGGTGTGCAGACATCATTGCAGGAAAGGAGTGAGCTTCTGGCAGTGTAACCTGAGTTTGGTTGTCTCCCTCTGGTATTTAAATCAGTGCTGTAGTTAAGGAAAGGTGAAGCTGTTATAAAATACCTCCATGTTTGTTATGGCGAACAAACAATTTACATGTAGAATAACAAGAGAAGAAATTTGCTGTGTAACATTTCAACACTGCTGCTAAATAGATCACTCTGGGATGTGTGATGCCTGCAGGCAGTGCAGAGCCATTTACTTTTGATAATCAATATATTTCTGGACTATTGAGTTAGAACATGCGGTGGCACACTCGGCAGGTCACAGACAGCAGGAACTCATCAGGAATTCATAATGCATCTCATTATTTATGCCCAAGTTCTGCCTGTAGACACATCTGAGGAACTGCCATGAAGCCAATCGCACACATCCACACACCCTCTAACCCCACGGGGAGCTCACTTCCTGCACACCATTACTTTAGTCCCGCTAAAACTTAAAATATGACCCCCCAGAGTGAGTGAGTCGTGTTCCTCTGTGCATTTACACAGAATTTTTCAAACTAGCTGCAGCACTGATGGAAATATAATGCATAATGCAAAAATTAATTAGGAGAAATTCAATGAACCTGAAAAGTGAGTAATTCAAAAGCAATAAAAGAAAATATTTCCCATGATCAATTTACTGTTGCATTCATCAACACGTAAAGTCAGCAAATTCTTTCTGCCAAGTATTTAATAAGACTGAGCAAGAGATGAGACATTTGCATGGAACTACACACATCCACAGCAGTCAGACCAAAAGTCCATATGCTCAGCATCTTTCTGTGACAGCAGCCAAAGACAGAGTACAAAACCAGGGCTGGAAATGGTGCTGTTCTCCTAGACCCCTATTATTCCTACCCTTTCCATATCAATTCACAAGCTAAATCTAAAGAAAGTGCACTGGAAGAAGTACCAAACCTCATTCTTCAAATCTTAAAATTTCCATGAGCAAACAGGGCAAATTAACCTTCATCTTCCAGCAACCAAATTTTTTGCCAGTTCCACTGAAGCAACTGACTTTGGCAATGGGAAAGAAATTACTTCCCTGAGGCCTGGCTCTGTATCAGCTGAACACCGTCTGTGTCCTGGCAGACTGTCTAGATCATTGGATAAAGAGAAGAGGATAGCACGCAATGGAAAACATAAATCCACGGGCACTTACCCAGAAAGGAGCTTGATCTTTATGGCACCAAAAATGCAGAGGCAGTCTTCAATGACGACCTGGACTGTGCCCGATTCAAAATTTGTGCATTTAATGTTTGCAGTAATGTTCACATCCACTAAGATATCAACTAGATCTGAAAGAAGGCCAACCAAGCTGAAAAAAATAAATGGGTTGAACAGATTTCATCTCTCAGCCTGCAACCAGAGAAACTCAGCAAAGGCAGCAGCAACAAACTGCACCTCCACCTCCTGCCATTCACTACAAATGCCATAAGCCATCTTTTGGTGCCTGTTCTGCTCTGTGACTTTATCATAGGTAAGAAACACCCAGAAAAACATAAAAGATGCAAAATGTCACACAATACGAAGCCTGCAGATAGGGTTTTCCCTTAACAGTGACCACGAAACACCACACTCACCAGTTGCCGCTGAGCTCCAGCTTTGCGGCGATGGTCAGCTGGACCCCGATTCCTGGCGGCAGCACCACTGTCAGCTTGGGCAGCCAAACCTTGACAAGGTGCAGTCTGCAAACAACGGCAAAAGCTGGCACAAATTAAAAGCATCCTTAACTACTAAGCAGCTGTATGCACTGAGGAACCTACAGCACCCACATCACCACAGCCACCTCCACTGGAGACATGAGTATTACAAGCAAGAGATACCAGCGCCAGGATGAGAGACTGAGTCTGCAGCTGAAACCCAAAAGGCAGCAACCTCGCATCAGACTGGGGTGGAAGTTGACTGCTTCCACCTTTATAGAGCAATCAACTTTTTCTCTCTATGGCACCTTTCTCTCTCTCTCTCTCAGTGCTGTTAAGCATCTCAGATATCAACAGCAGCATCAGAGCCATCATTCTGCATCTGCATCCACAGCCTGCAGTGCACTTCATCATCCACCTTGCTACCACACAGAAAACTTTTATCGGGTCAGAATTTCAGCATGAAATTAAAAGGAGGGTAACTACTCGGGCCAATCATGCCAGCTGCAGCCCAGCTTTTGTTGCTTCAGAATTGATGGTGAAGGTGCACTCATAGAGAAGCCCTTCATCTCCACTTACCCAGTGATGCTGGTGGGAGAGTTCAGCAGACCCCCATCACCCATGATGTTTGGGAGCACAAGGCCCTGCAGGTGCTGCTGGAGAAGCCCGTTCTGAAGTATGGCATCTGAGAGAACTGGAAAACATCTCTACATGAGGACCAGCACTTGCAGCAGCGATCTCTCTCTACTCGGTCAGATCTATCCTGGCAAAGGCATCACATAACAAAGCCCCACTGCTCCCCAAAACTCCTTATAAAGTCATTAACTGTCTCCATGCAGTCAAATCACACAGGGGGTGATATTTTAAAAGGCGCACCAAACTGAAGAGGCCTTAGTGAATTAACGAGGAGGCGTAGCAGTGGAGAGTATCCCAAACTTCCAACTTAAAGATTACAGTACAGTTGTCCACTACCAAAAATGACAGCAACTGCCCTCAGTGGTTGTGCTTCAACTCACAACTTGTTTCCCATTTGTAAAGTAGTTTTGTTTGTTTGTTTGTGTTTAATAGAAGCAACTTGTAACAAGACTCTTTTTTTTTTCACTGGAGCAAATATTAACATGGCTGCTAAACTTCACAGCAGTTGTTTGCCAAATATCAGATGCTCCAATATGGAAATGAGAAACAAAGACAAAAACCGGAAACAATCCAGATCTAGCCCTGAAATTCTGTATGGCTGTTTGGTGCTGAAACGTGTCCCAGTTCTGGAGGAGAGAGATTTCCCTGACTCGTGAACCCAGCGATGTCTATCAGAAGCTCTGAGCAAAGTCTGCAGCCCTGAGGAACTATAAAATAAAGATGAAGATGCTCAGGAGGTTCTACTCCATGTTACGGTCCCACACAGCTTTCAAAACAAACATAACTCGTGTTTTCTAGTTACCCCTCTGCATTGCCACTGGACTGACGGCGCAGGACAGACCAGACAAGACTTCTTGAGAGGGCGAGAGGAGGCCACAGAAAAAGACGATTCCAAAAAGCTTCAACATCGTCATCTCCAGAAGACTCCCCTGCTGGCAAGAGAGACATCAGAGTGAAAAGTGGGGGAAAAGCCTCTAAGAAGAGATCCCGGTGTCTTTATGAGGAAAGAACCAACCAACCCTAACCATTCTGTGATTCTGTGAGGTTGAGTGAGAAATCCCTCCTCAAGTAAGACTCTGCTCAAGCTTGAGGCAGCAGCACCTTGTTCACATCCGCACACAGACAGACTTCAACTGTGAGTCAATAAAAGCCCTTTCCTGGTCCTATGTGACTGGCCCAAAATATTCTACATGTTCACACAAAAGAAAGCCAGACTGCTTTTCCCCTGAACTGATGTTTAGGCTGTCATTATTTCTGTATCCCTGAGATGGAAAGTTACACATGTTTTGGTAAGGGTTTTTGCCAAGGGAAGCATCTGAGGATTACTCTTGTTCTAACTTTCAAAAGCAATAAGCTAAAGCTGAAGTGATAAAAATAAGCTAGCTACACATTCCTAATTTAACAATTATTAACATAGATTTAATTATGAAACGACAGATATAGGCAGATGATTAGGAGCTTGGTGCACAGCTAAATCTCACACTGAAGAAGCCGAGCGTTCGGCACACTATGTGCATCCTTCCAAAGCTATAACGTGATGGCACCACTACCACGCACGTCTCCCTGCCACCACGCAGTCTTCACCAGCCGAGGCTTTGATGCACCGATGATGTTATTACCTGCATCAGCTGCAGCCAGCTGGGAAGGGCTCTCGGGTCTCCTCAGGTTCTTTTGGAAGTCGTCGAGACTCTATGTTGTCCTCCCTTTTTTGCCCCGTCACTGAGATGGATGAAGTTGCCCTTATATAAAAACTGCAGCCAACCAGACACACCTTTTCCTCACAACCCCACGTCTCATGAGCAGGCATCCCTCCACACTCTTGTTTTTTGCAAGCAACACCCAGCTGACACCTCTCTTGATTTATATGAGGTAACGTCACTGCTGACTTGACCGGTTGCCGTTTCCCTTTGTGGCGTGGATCACTCAGATGCCGCTTTTTTCCCCCCAGGCTGTCTTAAAAAGGATGCCTTGTGATGGTGGCCCCAGTGGGGATCCCCATGCTTTGAAAAAAAACAACTTTTTAGGAAATCATGAGAATTACTGAAGCATCTAAACCTGACAGAAGGCTGATAGGGCTGCCTGTACGGGAAGGCAGCGCACGGAGCACAGATTCAAGGAGGCTTATAGTAGGAAACGATCTACTTTTCCCAATCCCCGAGGAGTTATGGGACTTATAAGGCTCATTCCTGTTTCAAATGCAGCACTGGAAAGAGCTTTTTTTGCCAAAAAGCAACGTGGAGAGGTTGAAGAAACCTGATAAATATTGGCTTTGTTAAGACCAAGCTTCAAATTGATTTCCGTTGTATCTGTAAAGAGTGTCATGAATTGACCACAAAAAAATGAAGTTGTATTGAAACGTATAGAGCCAACAATAAATATTATTTTGAATGAGCAACACTTACACTAGCTGAATGAGCCGAGGGCAGCAGAAACATATATTTCAAAGGAAAATCTCATCCCACACAGACAAAAATCTCACCCCTCAGCAGACGCCTCAGCAGGGCTTTGCAGAAGTTTCCATTGTGCAGGGCCCCAGGAAGATCTTATCTCGGGACTTTGTTCGGGTCTGGTCACCCATGTTCGACAGGGACAGACTCAGGTGGAAACCGGGCAGCAAAGGGCTGCCGAGATGAATGGGAAAACAAAGAGCCAGCGTGCTCAGCCTCACGGAACAAAGATGGAGCAGAGATACGATCATTCTCCACAAACAGGAGAGGGGTAAATACTGGGGAGGGAGAGGAGATGAGAGCTGCTGTGGCTCAGGGACAACGTTGGCACAGGAACACTTGAAGTTAGGAGAAAGCTGCTTCCACCACAGCGAGTTTTGGGCTAGCTTTCCCATGGGAATACAGAAGGCAGCAAAAACAGTCTCAGGATGCCCTTTGATACTGCACAAGGTGTTTTCTTGCGGTAACAGTGAAGTGCTCTCAGCAAGCAGGAAGGTCCTTCAGCACATGCTTCAAGGACTCAGACTCAACAAAGCAACATCACAGGCACACTGTATGGGATCACTTTATTCAACGCAGACTCAGTCTGGCTTGGATGTGGCGTGCTGATGACAGTCTAGTCCCAGAGACAGGGAATGAACTTTGCCGCTCCGAGAAGGCTGGAGCAGTAGAGTGAAGTCAAAAATCATCTCCACCAGAAGATGCAGCCCAGCTGCCTGCTGAGATCGTGACTGCAGTGCTTGGTCGGTGAGGAAAAGACACAGAGCACCACAAGCTCATCTCCAGCATCTCTCAGAGACCCTTCATGGGTTGCAAAGTGCAGCGCCACACAAGCGTGGTCCTTCCCACAGCTGACCCCCAGGCAGTCGGTCCTTCTCCAGCACATCATGGTGCCCACATCCGACAAGCAGCTCTAGTCCTGCTTTTCCCATTTTCTCCCCAGGTGTCTCAGGGTGATTTACGCTTACTGTTTTTATTGCTGACTCTGCTGCTTGCCCTAATGTGCTTTTACTGCCTGGGACAACCTATCCGTGTTTCTCCTTTTTTGTTCCCTTTCAAAGAGCCTCATCCAAATGCTCAAGGCCAAGTGGTCATCATAAATGTTCACCGTAAAGCGTCCAGCAGACTCTGCTCCAGGCTTGTACATGCTACAGGAATACAGCTGCTGGCAAAAGGCAGCTACTGAGCATGTACACAAGCAGATTTCCAAATGGTTTCAGACATGCCGCTGTGTGTGCAACAAACACCCGAGTCGTTGCATATGCGCAACACGACTGCACGCTTAAATCAGATAATCTCGCAGTTAAATGGCAAGAGGCAGATATCTGTGTTCGTACCTGACACACGCGTATTGTACCAACAGCAGCGAGCAGAAGCTGTAAGGAAAGCCGCACATTTTATACACCGCTGTAGATATTTCTTCTTGCTGCGCGAGTTTTTCTTGTTCAGTCATATCCTTTGCCTCCCTCTCACGCACCTATATTTCATTCTCTCCTTGCAGCAGTGATTTAGATATCACTTACCAGGAGGTTGAATTCAGTTCTGCAGTGACAAGGGAATATATATTAAAATGAAGCATTGCAAGAAATGCTAGAAGAGATTATCTCAACACAAATGCCGGAAAGTGGAAGGGCTTATGGAAAGACTAACACCCGCGGAGGAAAGGCGCTCTGGAGCAGCCTCTGGCATTCTGAACTGCCCTGAGCTTGTGGATCAGAAAGATGGCAGGTTAAACAGCAATAAGAAGTTTGGAAGAATTAATATTAAAGTAAATAAATACTCTAATTTTTATTAAATATTATAAAATTTGCTGATTTTTTTTTCTGTAACATTTAGAGCCACAAAAGCCATGGGGAAACTTGGGAGAACTGCATACATCTCAAATTAAAAAATGCTGAGCAACATTAAAGAAATATATTCAGAATTTTTCCACCACAGTTTGAAGACCACCACCACATTTATGACAAACGGTTTTGAAACATTCAAGAGGTTTGCAGGCTACAGGAACACAAAATTTCTTCATTGTTATGTGGCGAATAAAGAGAAAGAGGAGTAACCTCAGTCTGCAAAACTTCTTTAACAGGCAAATATAACTCCTTATTAAGAACACACATAAACTGAATCCTGTTTCTGGAGGTGAAAAATCTAAATCTGGCAGCGTGAATTCCACCCTGTGACGGAGCTGCCTGTACAAATACGCAGCCCGTGCTCTTGCAGGGACAACTTCTAGTAGTAAGTGACTGCTTCCAAATGGATGCTGTGAACATTAATGAAATTGCTCAGTTCAAATGTCGATGGGAAGTCACTTCACTGATGTCAACAAGAAGCAGCCAGCTCAAGAGAAAGGAGAACACACTCAGGTAGGAAAATTACACCGCAAACCTCAAACTAAATCAGGCTGCTAGAACAAAAACTGGGGAAGGAAGGGGAAAAAATGAAATAGGTTTTAACCACTGACTGTACCTGGGCTGTGAACTCCCAGCCTGGTTTCCAAATAGCTGAAGTTCACCTTTATGAACTGTTTTCCCCACCTGTCCCTTTACTGGGGAATATGGCAATGATGGCGATACAGTCAGATTTGCGCTGCAGCAGGTCTGCCCCCTCGGCCAGCGCGATGGTCAGTGCCAATTCAGTCCAAAGACTGGAAAACAAATGCACAGAAAAGTGTTATCTGATGCTGTATTCACTCTGCCTCATTGCAAGCAGCCTTGCTCAGTGGAGATTTTTTTTCCGCTCCTGTTTATGAGATTGCTCAGGGAAATTGAAGGAGGGAACCTCTCTCTGAACTCCCCCACCCAGTGTAACACGCTGAATTACACTAACCAGAAATGCCGCGTTAGCGAAGCATCTGTCTTCATAAAGTTACCTGTGTTGTTGTTTGGTTTGGGATGAATAAATCCTCCCAGAGCCAGACTCAAAAGCTAATTTCTAGAAACAGGACTTGTCAAAACGTGAACTAAAAACTTCTAGAAAGGAGCTGGAGGGTTTTAGTGTGAACTGAAGGAATCAAACCCTCCTCAAGTTTTGGGACTGGACTTTAGCCCAGGGTCATCGGAAACCCACAATCCCCACAGCCATATTTACAGTTGGTTCAGCAGCTTTCATTGTCAGCGGTCCACAAGGGCAGAGCAGCATAGTTAATACCAATCACTCTTTAAAACAACAACAAGCCTTGCCAAATCGATCCCAGGCTCGCACTGACCCAGGACTCCCGCTTAGCGCACGTACCAGGGAGTTGTGGCATGTTGTGCGTGGGCAGACGTCAAAAGCATCCTTTCCAGATTCACTCGTGTCTGATCACTCACCCATGCAGTTTCCTACATAGGGAACTCGAGAAACAGAAACATAATCTCAGGGAAGGGCCATGCAGAGAGCGCAGGCAGGAAAAACAGGGAGAACACCACGAGACTCACGGGCAGCAGCTCTAAGGAGCTGCCTGTCAAAAGGAGTAAGAACAGCAGCATTGATTTCTGGATGCATCTGCAATGCCGAGCATAAACAGCAAGGCGGAATAAAATAGCTACCATGAGATAACAACAAATCAATGTCGCCAGGAATTTTATAGACAGGAAACTTTCTGCTTCCGAGATGTGAACTGAAGTAAAATGAGCGTAATGTTATCAGCCACAGAAAAGAGACAAACTTCATTAACCAGACGCAACGTGACCAGTTGCAGTGCAAAAACGGAGGCACTTTTGCAGAAATGTCTTCAGGCCTTACCAAGACATCAGAGCTCAACAACGCGATGCTGAAAGCGGCACTGGCCAAAGGACTCGCAGGGGGAACCAAGCCACGCCAGCCTGAGAAGTCGAGGAAGTCCTGCAAGCCCTTCCCCAGCTGCTTTGGGCAGGCGTTGGTTTCGCTGAGTTTTGCGATATTTTGTCGGTGCCTGTCTGTCACCGGCGTGCAGAGCCCGAGTTGAAGCCTAAGGGCTGCTCCGAGCATCTTTCTTGGGGGGACGTCTTGCATCTTGACTTTTTCAGGTCTGGCACATTCCAGGTTTCCCCAGCACGTCCTTTTTCATCTGGCCCCGCACAAGGCAAGCTTGGCCACTTGCCACAAATCACCCGGTATTCAAAGGCCTGGTCAGGTCAGCAGAAGAGGCTGTAACCTTCCCGCAGGACTGCCAGAAGCCTCCAGAGAAAGGCCATGGGGCACGTGCAGGCTCACTGCCCCGCATTTGGGTGCGTGGCCAGGAGAACCCCCCTGTGTTCGCAGGCAGCTGATCTGCACTGCCATCCCCGCACGTGTGCTGCCTGGCACACGCCGCAGCACAGACATGGCAGCGTGGATTTCTCAGTGATACAACGTGCACCTTAAAGTCAAATCTAGTCCTATATTTTAAACAAATGAATCCCTTTCCTGCCTTCTTCCCATCACTTCCAATCACTTTCGCTGCGAGCACTGTGAACGCCTCAATTCCTCCTCACTCTTCATTCTTCCAATTTATTTTTTGCCTTCCTTCCAGCCTGGAAAATGGATTTCTGTCCATTTCATTGTCTCAGAAAGCGTCAGCACTGTGGTGCCAACAGAGACTTTTTAAATAAAGACAGCTATTTCCATTTGACTGAAGGAGAGAAACACAGACTCAAAGTCATGCTTCTGCCTTCCCTCAGGTTTGGGGCAGCTCTACTTTACAAAAAGAAAAGCAATACTGAGTGAAACTGCCCTTGATTGTCTCTATTAATCCCTGGGAAGAATTAGAAGCAGCCCTATATTACAAACATACATCTTCTGTAAGTAAAGACTTTAGGCTTTCTGTCTTATTCTTAGCTTTTAATAGAGACTTGACATGGTCTCTTTAGACACATCATTAGCACAGGTGGCAGAATTAGTGCTGTGCTCTGTCCAGACATTCCTCGGGGGATAAATTACAGCCCCTACAAGTAGTCAGGGATTTGGAGTCAGCATTATGTAAATAAATGCCTATTTCTAGAGAGATACCAACTGCTGTAAAGAAACTGCAGCTGAAACAAGAGAGTGAGTTCATGTTAAACAAACCTTGCTAACGAGTTAATTATCCTGATGAGTAGGACTCACCCATATGCTATTTCCCTTCCACGGTCAGTCCAGTGTCAGTTGGTACAATGACCGTGTCTCAGGGCAGAAGCCTCAAAGCACCAGTGCAAAACTGAAACGAGGACACAAAGAAGCATTAGAAGAGATAAAACCTGGAGCAGGCTGGAGGGGGCGAAGAATATGGTCACGCTGGCCGGGAGGGCAGCTGTCCTGCCGCTGACTCTACTGTGGCTCAGCATCCCCATTCATGCCTACAACTAGCGTGGGTAATTTTGAGTTCCCATCCCCTGTCCAGCTCCTGTGCACCAGGGAGACACTACAGATCTCATACGCATCTTCCCTTGGCTCCTGTTTGTAAACTGAAGGGCAATTTTGATAAAAAAAGAAAAAAAAAAAAGGGCGGGGGTGAGGACCCCAGCTCTCAGAGAGGGCAGCAAGCGAAGCAGAGCTAGAAACAGCCACGTTTCCTCACCCCATGAAGCAGGCAGTGCTGCGAGCCCGCAGCTAGCCCAGGGCCAGGGCACACACTTGCCCAGACCTTGCACCCCCAGGGAAGCAAACCGCCCTCGCCCCGCAGAGGTTTCCCCAGAGGATGGTGACATACCCCCACGCACTGCAGCGAACAAAAGCACGAGGGAGACGCCCCCCGGGGACACGCCGGGCGCAGGAAAACGGCCCGATGTACACCCAGCGCGGGGCTGACACGGCCGGAGCAG
>NW_009661368.1:4199438-4212462 GCF_000708025.1 Charadrius vociferus
CCTTACATCCCCCCCCCCAGCCATGGGAAAAACGCACCACCCAAAAATCAGAAAGGGGGTGCGGGGTCAGCGCAGAGCAGCGGCAGAAGAGTTTTGCTGAAGCCCGATGGCATTTAACACGCGGCTGAAGCGCTGGTGTTTAGTCCATTAGAGCTGGAACAGCACGTAAAAGGGTTGGGAATGTTACACTGAAAATTGTTTCAAAGACACGCACGGGATAACACTCTTCTAAAGCAACTCACAGTAGGGGCAAATTGATTCCTGTGCACAAAAAAAAAAAAAAAATGCAATATAGAAAAAGAGAGAGCTCATTTAATTCCCCTTTAACTCTGAAAAAACAATTTGATGCAGTATCTGACACATTGCAAAGAACTAAGTACGAACCTAGAAAACAAATATAGCACAGTGGAGCAAGTCACACACCATGCCCTAGAATTTCACACTGCAATGTGAAGTTTAAAATAAAAAAAAAAGAATTTGGTTCAAGGCCAATTTCACTCACACAGTAAAAACAAGACTTTGTTAATGTTGGAACAGCACAGATTGATCCATTAACAACATCCACTAACAAGCTCCACAACCAGAGCTCTGTACACACACAATGGCAATATACTCACCTACACAGGCACGCCAAAGGTACCCCGCCATCTGCGAGCGAGCGGCCCCACGGCACTGCGGGAACACTCACTACGTTACTCAGCGGCGTAGCAGCCAAAAAAAAAAAAAGTGTCATGGTTAAAAACTTGCTGCCGTCTAATTAAAACCTAAATAAGGTTCCGCAGTTGCTTTTAGCATCCTATTATTTAGCAAGAGAGATCCTTTGTAAACATTTGGGGGCACGGATGCTTGCAACTGGAATTTGGGCGTGAAATTGCAGAGTGCTCTGCCGAGACGTTTCAGCTGGATCACCACAGATAAGGGAACGGCTGAACCACAGCACGCAGCCCTTAATATTGTCTCCGAAATGAAGAACGGGATTCTTCAAGGCATCACCGGGCTCTGGTAATTTCCAGCAGCCTCTCCTGACTGCAGATGCTCAGACCATAAATAATCACTACACATTTTTGCTGCCACTGATATTTTATTGCCTGAGGCAACCACTCGCTGGTCTGCCTCCAAGATAAGGCCGGGCGAGCTTCAGAGAGTTTGGGTACTTTGAGTGGAATCTTCTCAACATCAAAGTCCCAGTAGGGTTTTTAGTGAGACTTTAGAAACCAAGTTAAGGATTTTTAATGTGCCATACACCAACTAGCATCAAAGCGACAGCCGTCTGCAGGGAACTGCTGTTTAACAAAGTCACCGATAGCACAGAAATAGAGCTGAACTAAACAGCTTCATCACTAGTATTTTGAGAAACTTCTATGTACAGGAGATGAGCACTCTGGAGGTTTATTTGGAGCAGAGAGTCAGAATAAGAAAAATGACTTCCCTATTTGCCATATGAAATCACTCAGATGAAAATGAGGTCTTGGGATTCTTTGAGCTTGTGCCGCGCAGCTCAGACTAAATATCCTCATTGAATTATGATACTTCGCAGCTCTCACACATAGAATCAAGGTCATCTCTAGCAGTTAGCAAGAGAGCTCTGCTCCCTGATCTCTGCTATTTCAGCACGCAATTCTTTTTTCTTTTTCAGCAGAAGTTATTGCTAAGCAGGGGCTATCTGGGCTGTCAGGAGGGGGACCGTGTTTAATATGACCACAGGCATCAGCAATATTGCTGCCTGGGAAACACAGCCGTGCTGCTCAGACTCGGACTCTGATAAGACCGGCGACTTGTAAATCATTTTCTCCTGTTGTTCATTTCTTCCCAGGAACCACCAGCGTCTTGTCACTCGCACCGAATTCTCTGCGTGCCTGCGACATCGCGCCCTTCAGAACCGGCAGCGAAGAGACTTGTGATCAAATGCCCAGGACGTCAGGGTCGCAGCGCTGCCTTCGCTAAATCCCGCCAGCAGCGAGGGCAGCGCCTGTACCTCAGCTGCAACAAAGAGCATCTGTTTTGTCAACCAAAACGCAATTCAGCACGGAGGAACCCAGGCGCTGTCGTTGCATTGTGAGCTTTATCGCTCTCAGCAACACAAGCTGCTTTTCTGGAAGCTGGAGCAACCATACGTTTTCCGCCAGTTACCTCTATTTTATAGAGAATGATAAAGACAAGCAAGGGCAAAGACGTGCCACTGGGGCAGAGCAGGACACATGGTTCCCTTCTCCAGCACTCCACAGCCAAAATGAATGTGGAATGCCTGCTGCCTCACACAGGTGATTGGGTATTTAAAGACATAACACACAGAAAACAAAATCACGGTGGTTGTCTGTCTTGCCTGTGATATGGTAACGGCTTCAGATCCACACGATTCTCACTTGTTTTCGCCAAGCCGTGACGCAAGGAGGAGATAAGGCATTTTGAGGCTTAATTTTCTAAGGAGAAAAGACATTTTGAGGCTTAATTTTCTAAGGAGAAAAGCGGGATCCTGATTAGATGCCCGTTTCTTGCGAAAGAAAACGTGCACCCAGTCCTACATTGCAACACTCTACCCCTTCTCTTTCTTTTTGTTTTTAATTTTTTAAAGTAACAGCCTCTAGCATCTTTTCAGATCAGCAGGCAACACGCCTACAGATGCCATGGCCCCGTTGCTGAATATTATGCTGATGACATTTGTGCAAAGCAGCAAGCCTAAACTGAAATGCTTTGGACAGCTTTTCGTAAACCGTTCTGCTTGGACAAAAGCATCTATCTGCTATAAGCCAAGAGCTGGGCAGAAGCGAGTTTCCCAGTTGCCATGCAGCTGAAAAAAAATAAATAGAATCAAACAAATATTATTAACTTAATGCCAGCCCTGGGCGCCTCCACTAGCTATCAAGGCCACCTTCGGCTTTACCAACACGCAGTGACTTGTAAAAGGCTGAGCCGAAACAGTATTTCATGGCTTGAATTGCTTCGAATCCCCAAGGAACAAGTGTCAGGGCTTTCAATAGCTATAGTGCTAATAATAAAACAGGGACCTCTTCCAGTATCAGAGCACAAACAGTAGTTATTTCTCTTTCAAAGCTTTGATTCCTAAAACCTTTCTTACATTCAGCTTGACATCAAAACACCCATCTCATTCACTCAGACTGTCACAGGAGAATTGTGTGCTGCTATTAGAAATAGCCCTGAGGTGAATTAAGAACAGCCTGTAATGATGTTCCACTACAGCAACTTTATTTCTACCAAACCAAATAAATGAGCAATATTTTATCTGATGTGCCTTGGCTCAGCAGAGAGCGGCAGCTGCTCCCCATATGATTTATTGAATGGATGTTTTCTAAATAGCCAAAGTCGAGCTCTGAAGCCAGTCACAAAATCTCCTATTCATAACAGCCCAGCGCAGAGATGGGGAGAGAGAAATTCAGATTCTGGATAGCGGCGAGTTTGGGCATGAACCATTTTATTTGCAATTTTTTCCCCTATAAACAGAACACACATGCAAGAAGCTGTATAACAAAATCTATAAATATTGATGCTCAACAGCTGGCAGCAACCGCACAGGACACAAACAAGCCTCTTGTTATACAAATGCAGAAGCGATCCAGTCCCTTTCCATCCAGCGAGATGTAAAGGGAACAGCAGGTGTTCAGAGGCACACAGAATGCCTCCAGGAGACTGGTGGATGGGGGGGGGAAGGAAAGATGGACCTTGCTACTTTTTTGGAAATGGTACAGGCAACAACGCCCAGCACTGCAGTCACACCGGGGTACAATACCACCATCTATCCAATACACTGAATTGCTGCACCAGTTGCACCGGAACAGCCAGCCCCCGGCACGGTGGTGAGATAAGCAGAGACAGAAGTAAAAGACAGAAAAAGAAATCACAGAAGCACAAGACCTCCAGCAAACAGGACTACGGCGTATGCAGCTAAAGCAGGGATTTTTGGCTTTTGGAGAACTGGCAGGAGGAAATGTATTTTCACATTGGCGATTCAAATACGGGATATTCTGCCAAAGGACATCTCCAAAGCCAAGAAGTTAATTAGATTCAAAAGAGGTCTGGACATTGACACAGACACTGAGGACACAGGGAAGTATCGCAGTGACCGATAACACGTTTCAAGGATATTACACTTCGGTGGGCTCCAGCTCCTACTCCCAGAGACCAAAACTACGAGGGGAGGCAGATGGGAGGCTCCACACGTGCTGCAAAGTGCTGGTACCTCCCTCTGAAGGACCTGGAAGCAATAGCTGTCAGCAAGAAGTGACAGTCCCGAATGAACAGAGATGACTTGTTCAGGGTATTTTAATTATTTTAACATCAGAGTAAAGGGAAAAGCTGATGAGGGCAGAGCAAAATCCTGACAAGGTGCCATGTTTTACTCCAGCTGGCAACTGGGACCAGGCAGCTGTTCATTCACTCCCTTCCCCCTCCCCATATGATAGGGAGAAGAGGCAGAAAAAGAGGGGGAAAAAGAAAAAAAAAAACCTCATGGGTTGAGATAAAGACATTTCAATAGAACAGTAATGGAAGAGAAAAATAATAAAAATAATGGTAAAAGAATATACAAAATGAGTGATGCAATACAATTGCTGACCACCCAGTGATCAGTTGCCCAGTATGTCCTGTGCAGTGATCACAGATTCCTGCCCCACCTCAGCCAACCCCCATTTATATTCTGAGCATGATGTTTATGGTATGGAATATTCCTCTGGCCAGCTTGTCCTGTCTGTGCTCCCTCTCAGCTTCAATGGGAAACTGAAAAAGTCCTTGACTTATTGTAAGCATTACTTAGCAACAACTAAATCAATGTGTGTTATCAACATTATTCTCATACTAAATCCAAAACACAGCAGCTACTAGGAAGAAAATTAACTCTATCCCAGATGAAACGGGACACAAGGCAGCAAGTGCCCAGCAGACACAGCACTGAGATTTCTGACCTATGAAAAACACCCAAATATTTATAGCCCGAGGAATGCCTGAGCTATCCCAGTTCCACCCACTGGCTGAATGTTTGCTCCAGGAGTAGAAACGACGTCCCTGAACTGCTGGGGATAAGGGAGCGAGGGGCCCACTGGACCACGCTGAAGAGACACCCGCTCCAAGAATTACCATCTGTGGAACTGCTGATTAAACATAACCAGGCTGGGAGGAAAGCTCAAACGGCATTCTTTTGTTGGCTTGTAGTTAGTGTGTTCGCCCTGTCTCTAACGAAACATCAGTGAAGCCTTAAGAAAAAAAAAAATAGCTTAAAACCTTCACAAAATGCTCACAAAGGCTTGTCCTGATGCCAGTTCGAGTCCCTCTGTGCAGATTCCCAAACCAAAGAAACCTTTGATGCCAGTGGGGGCACACGTTCACCACAATATTTCACTCCATGGTTATTTAAGAAAAAAAAAAAAATTCTCTGATACTTTGCCCTCGACTAATGTGCACTTAAAGAAATAAATAACCACCTGGCCTTGCCACTGAAAAGTGGCACAAACATTTCCACAAGCAGATTATTGGCCAGAAGTACAGAAGCCAAGTTATAAACAGGTTAGTAATTCAATAAACAAAACAGTAAAGCATTTCAAAACAGACCATACAAACCTCATTTTAGCTGCCCTCCTACAAAGGTAGTCAAATATCTATTTATGAGATTATAACTACCTATTTTCTATGCCATTCAACAAAAAGGAGAAAAAGAATCAAGATAAAAAGAGAGCATATTTTAGCTGTAAAGGATTTATTCATTCAATTTACATTTGAATCAATTATCCAGGCGAAGCTCAAACACTGCCAACGTGATTTAGGTGACTGAACACACATCATAAATAGTGCAGCATTCAAGTCATATAATCCGTATCTGCAGTTTCTGGACAGCTTTATGAGCAGGAAGAATACCCTGACGCACAGCACGCCTTTATTTCTGGGTAGCAGCGTGCTTTGCTGTAGTTAGGAACAGAAGCCCCTGAAATCTCTCCTTCAGAGAAAACCCTTAGTTTTACATTCAGCCCAGTGGACTAGGGATGAACTCCAGGGTCAAGCACGCCAGCTAGGACCTGCGCTGAGCACGAGCCACAAGCTGAAGAGCCATGCAAGAGCATGGACTGATGAGGCTGAGCTGGAATTTTGCCTTCCCACCGAGCGAGCCATGAAGCCATCCTTGTGGATCATTCTTAGAGGGGGCTCAGACCATGGGAGAGCCCCTCGCTCGTGCTGTGGACAGAGGAAAAGACAAACAGCACAGCTGCCTCTTGCAGGTTTTGACCAGGATGGATGTTACCGACAGAAACTTCACCCACGATGCTTGGCAGCAACAAGGACGCTGGTTGAGGCACTCACCCCCCACATCCACAGCCCGGCTGCGCGAGGTTCCTCATGGGCACTACTCTGCGATCAAACCTGCAGGCAGCAGCTTCGTATCACTCGACTCCTGTTTGGCAGGAAAGTTACGGACCAGCCTCTTGGTAGGACCTACCCTATGTTTGTAGAAAGTCACTCTCCTCTACTTTCTGAAAGGTGGAAGGGAGGTTTTGCAGCTATTTCCCATCCACAGGACAGGAAAAGTGGTGTGGGGGCCATCACTAGCCCTGTAGACTTCCCCACAGCCTACCATCACATTGTGACACACATTTGTTGGGCTCGATCTCATGCCAAGAAAAGGCTGACAGTTCACAGGGGTATCTGTGCAGCTCCGCTGCCTGAAGGGGAGGAGGAAACCCTTCTGCTCCCCCGTGGGGCATCTGTGCACCCCGTTTCTTGTGGTCTGCATGCAAAGCGCAGCCACTCGCTCCGTCCTTGGAGAATAACAAATTCCTGCTATGGGGAAAAAGATCACAAGGAAAGTGGTGGTAAAGTACAGCCATTTATGTAGAGCAAGCAAAAGAAAGCCAGAACAACAGTCAATGTCCCAAACTTTCCCCTGAAGCATACAGCCAAGTACGAGACTGGTTTGGAACGCGGCACTTATAGTAGAATGCATTTTTAACAAGGAGACTGTTTGTTTAGATCCTCTGTACTTCCTTAGCTCTAACCCAAAAGCAGACACAGGAGTTTTTTCTCCCCATTAAAATAAACTAATCAAAGTTTTAGAATAAAGAATTAAGTGAATTAAAATATCTTCAGCTCATTATGGTCTTTCTCTTTACCATTCAGTGTCAGAGACACAACAGAAAGCAGCAACTCCTGTACCTCAAGATTTCCTTTTTCTTGCGGTAATTACGGCACACAATACATCTCTAGGTGAACAACAGATGAAAAAAAGCTTAACTAATTTCACAACTAAAGAGTGAATCCTCTCTTCTGCTAAGTTTTTCTCTAGTAGAACATATCTCCTCTGCAATAGAGTTTAGCCTTGTACCCATGCAAGAAGAGAGACAAAGAATTATGAAGCTATGAATCCCATTAGCATCAAAATGCAGCTATGGAGACAAGGGGATTTTACAGAGATAAGATATTTTTTGAAAGAATACTAGAAGGAGGAAAAATTTCTTCTACAAAGCACACATTTTTCATAGACCTGGAATCCACAGCACATCATTATAAAACTGAATTTGTTGCCGTTGTTTTTACTTTTACAGCATTAATCACTAAAGGCTTGCTTAGGTGGGCAGGAAAAATCCATTTTTCATTGTATTAACGTCATACAATTTAAGAAGCCTTTCAAGACCCACATAAATGCAAGTAAACACTTGTGTGTCGAGCCAGTGCTGGGCTAGCCGGGGCACACGGGTGCACAGGACACAACCAGCTGGACCTGCCTTCTGCAGACATACCTGCACTGCCGCTCCAGAAGGCAGAAAGCACTCAAATCACGGCAGCTCCCTCTACTCAACATTTGATTTAAAGCCCTTAGGAAATTAGCATTTCCAGAATACCGTTTCCAGTACTGCAGGGTGCAACTCTGTTTTATCCTACATCCTCACACAAGTGGCAGAATGCACAGGCGAAGCAAACACACTGTGCAGAGAGGCACAAAGGGGACGGGAGCACGCGACAGCGGGGAGACGTGTCCTTTGAGCCACGTTCCGGCTGCAATGCACAGGACGTGTTTCCAAGGACAATGACAGCTTGTTCATAAATCCTCCTGGCAGCAAGCATAACGGGCCAACTACTGTGTAGGGAGAGGAGATGCCTCCTCAGAGGTATTTGGTTCTGTGCAGCTTCTGCTGGACATATTTTAAAAAACATGGTGTTGAGAAAAGCCATTACGCAGTGAGACACTGCAGGGAAGGGGGAGAAGCAGCTCACCCTGCATCCCAGAGGGATATCCTGTATCCCTGTGCAGGGGAGCAGTAAACATCTTTGTATCAGTCCTGGGATCCTGAATGTTGGGATTTTTCCAACTTTGACGTATGTCAAGTCAACAAACACAAAGGTCTCAACACCCTTGGCCTGCCCAGTCTCCCCATTAAGGTTTGACTAGAACAAGGATCTGGGACAAAGGGGAGTACTGGAAAGGTTCAGTGCAGATATTTAACAAATTCATTTCGTATTTGCAAAAGCTTATGTGCATTTACAATATGGGAATATTACTCCAGTGACAACATGCTGCCTTTACTCAATTCATAGTAAAATGATCTTATTACAAAGTGAAAGAACAGATGGATTTGGTGCACGCACCTGGAGATAAACAAACCCGAGTCAGGTGTATGCAGAAACATGCATCAGGGCTTTTCGATTTTACTCCTCAGCCCCCCAGACAACCACATCTTCATACTATATATACACACACACTGCTTTAGCATATAAACAGCGCAGTCTGAGAACCAAACTGATGGCTGTGTATATGCGAGATTCCCAATACCCAGCCCGCCTTTTACAAATTAACACAGGTAAAATACGCAATTGCTCCAGCAAAGCTCAGACACTTGAACTGCTCCAAAAGGGGGTCGAGGGGTGGAACAGACAGACACCAAACCACAACCCCTCTTGGCTTGTATAATCAGGATTTTGACAGAGAAATTAGGGAATAAAACATCCCTGTGGACTTAGAGTTGATTTCCAGAACAAAAGCTCCCAAGGGCTCTCTGAAAGATGTTGATCTGAAAAACAAAAGATGACCTCATGAGGCAGTCAGAACACATTGCTGAAATCCTACCCCATGTCAGCTAGTGGATTTCTGCTAGAAAGGCTTTGCACATCATTGCCATATTAGCAGGAGACAGTGTGAAAGCTGTTTTGGCATCACATGGCATCATCACGGGTTTGTCCCCCACTCCTGCCCACAATCTGCTGCTGGGCTGTTCACCACCGCTCCGTAAGCTGCTCCTACACAGCTCCTTGCAGAAAATACCAAGAAAGCTGCGGTGAAACTTCACAAATGGCACTCAGCTCGCACTCACCTCTAGAGGTATTTCAACGGAGTAATTATGCTCTTGGGGTGGCTTGGGCATATATGATTTTTCCCTTTCTCGAATGCAATTACAGCTGCATGGAAACAGAAAGATTTATGGATAAAACATCAGTAGAATCAATATATCAGATCAGGTGGAAAACCACGATTTTGAGCTGCTGCTGAACTATATTAAACCACCTAAATTAACTTAATTAGGTGTCAAAACAAGTCTGCTTGATGTATAAGAGATATTTGTTTTAAAAAAAAAGCTCAGTCCGGGTTAAAAAAGCAGGCTCAGCTCCCAATCCAGGTAGCCCCTCCGATAAACTTTTAAAAGCTGCCTTGAGATACAGGCCATCTCCACAAAAGTTCTCTAGCTCTTCTCAAATTTATATTTAGATATCAGGGATGTCAACATTCAGCAATGTAAAGACCAAAAACAGATCAGAAATACCAGTCAACAACTGATTCAAGAGAAAATAGGGAGACGATTTCGGATGAAAGCTCACCTTCGCAGTCCTAAACTTCCTATAAGCCCTCAGTGCTGCTGCAATTAGCTCTTCACAGATGGGATGGAAATAGCCACATCACAGGACATTGAACTTCTACATATAAAAAGAACTTTGTCCATCCCCACCCTCCTCCTTTCTCTTTTCCATAAGTATTTCACTTCCCATCAGCTGCATCAAAAGAACTGTGGCCGTCAAAGGAGGTGATTCTGCCCCTCTACTCTACTCTTGTGAGACCCCACCTGGAGTACTGCATCCAGCTCTGGAGTCCCCACCATAAGAAGGACATGGACCTGCTGGAGCGTGTCCAGAGGAGAGCCACAAGGATGATCCGAGGGCTGGAGCACCTTTCCTATAAGGAGAGGCTGAAAGAGCTGGGGCTGTTCAGCCTGGAGAAGAGAAGGCCCCAGGGAGATATTATTGCCGCCTTCCAGTACCTAAAGGGCCTACAGGAGAGCTGGGGAGGGACTTTTTACTAGGGCATGTAGTGACAGGACGAGGGGGAATGGCTATAAACTGGAAGAGGGCAGGTTTAGATTAAACATTAGGAGGAAGTTTTTCACTGTGAGGGTGGTGAGGCACTGGAACAGGTTGCCCAGAGAGGTTGTCGCGGCCCCATCCCTGGAGGTGTTCAAGGCCAGGCTGGACATGGCCTTGGGCAACCTGGGCTGGTGGGAGGTGTCCCTGCCCATGGCAGGGGGGGTTGGAACACAATGATCTTCAAGGTCCTTTCCAACCTAAACCATTCTATGATTCTATATGTTTAGGGCAGCATTTAAAAATAGAGTAGCTTCTCTAAACGATTAGCACACCCTCCCATGGTGCTGCCTGTCTCGAACCCGGTGACAGGTCGATGTGCGGGCAGCTGGAACAGGCACATCGCATACGGGGCCCTCACAGTGTCACAGCCCATAACAAACACCCGGACAGAATGGGAAAGCACCAGAGCATCTCCCCAGCAGCATTATCAGGTGCACAAGGAAATTGAAAAGGAGCATCGCTTACAATTTATACCATGCAGCAACCTCCTATGCCCAATGGAGAAGCAGCTTGAAAGTATTTTAGGTGTCTGAAGCACATGAGAATGTTATTTAATTCCAGGCTCAGAGATTTAAGCTTAAGTCAGGGGAAAAAAAAAACTAGGCCTGGGTTGTTTTTCCTTTTCGAGGTGTCAGAATCTCAGCTGTGCTGTCACACACTGTTCTGTTATTCATTAGCACTGCAGGACTCAGCGGAGATCTCCTCCTCCTCTAGAGATGGCGCACAGAAGGACAACGCACGCTGCTCACAAGGGTTTAAGGTGTAACAAAACGACAGTTCATTCTGCTCCCAGCAGGGACCCGTTTGCTGCAGCCCTGGAGAGGTGGCATTCTCATGGGCAGGAAGACAAAAACCAAAGTTCTTCCCCCGTTTCAGTAGCATGGGTGTGCAGAAGGGGGTCTCGCAAAGCCTGTGCTCCACATCTATGCCTGGAGGACTCGAGTGAGAAAAACTATCTCTTTTTCTCTTCCTCACGGCTCTAGGGAATGCAAACAGAAATGAGCTGTACCTTGGTTTTTAACTCAAAACAGGATGCTGTTTCTTAATGTGCCTTGCGTCAATATTGCTGCAGACAAAATGAAACTATTATGAAACAAAACAAACCATTATCAGACAAAAGCAATTGAGAGAAATAAGAGAAGTGATCATCAGGAAGCGATTGGAACCCAATTTAATGTTTTTAAGTGCTGCCTCCAGGCTGCTGCCTCAGGAGAGGGCAGTCTTAGCAAGCAATTGAACTTTGCTCCTCTCCTGTGAGCAGGGAGCGAAGAAACCACAGCAGGCTTCATATCACAGATGCCTCCAGGCCAGTCAAGCCCACAACCCAAAGTCTGGTTCGAAAGGCTCATTGCTGAGAGCCTGCCATGGCCAGGTCTGCACCCAGGGGCACCACAGCTCAGAAGCCCCACCAGTCAGCTCGGTGCTGGCAGAGGGCATTCCTCCTAAGGTTCCCAGGCAGCAGCAGAGACTCCAACGGCTGGATCACTGCCTTCACATCTACAGCGCTCACAGTTCATGCCATGTGGTGGGAACTCTGCATTCACCTAAAATAAGAGCATTTTCTCTCTCTGCAGGGGTAGAGCCAAAGCCTCTTAGCAAAATGGCTGCATGCTAGTCTGAAATATAAAGTGGTTCACACCTAATGAAAGGCTGTGGAGAACCAAACAGTAGGACAGTATCACGGTGAGCTGGCATTTGTGCAAGTCACTGAGCACAGAGGCAGAGGTGACCCCACCAAGAAGAATTTAAAATCAAAATATTCTCAGTGGGTGACACTGTGATACGCAGAGACATAGAGGAAACCTTTCTCCAGGCACCTGAACAAATAGCTATTCTGCTGGAAATAAACCCAAACCAAAGGTGGTAGATAGAAAATAAGAGCTGATGACAGCTCTTAGCACAGGGCTGTGGCCCACACAGACTTTTCTGCGTGTGAAAAATCAGCAGCACTCACCTCAGGCTTATTTTGACATCTGTCAGACTCACATCGCCTGCACAGTCCCCGACACCAACTACACTATCTGGTGAGTGGTCTGCCAGCAGGACCAGTGTGCTGCGGTTTAACCCAACAGTGACCATGCCATGGACAAGGGCATTTCCACCACAGAGACAAAGCCACACCGAGTATGCACCATGCACCATCGCAGCTCCTGAGAGCCGCTCTCTGTAGGAAAAGGCAGGATTCAAACCCACTTCCCTCAAAAGCCACCATCGTTGCTGCCCTTCCCAGAGCCCACTCTCTGCACAGCCCTGCAGAGGAGCCTCAGTTTCCAATAAACGCCGCTCAGCACGAGTGGATGGATGCACTGACATTTCTGCAGGGGAACATGCATACTTCTCAGGTGACTGCTATATCCCAAAGCTCTCATTCTGCTGTGAACACCATTCAACCCCAATTCGCCATGGCTTGTCCAGAACAGGCAGCACCTGAGCTGGCATCTCACCACCCCTTCACTAGGGCACAGACCCCAGGAGCTGGGGAGCTGCTGAGAGCTTGATGCAAACCTGTATGCTGCTAACAGCCTCCAGTATCCTTGGGGAAATCTTCTTGGCTCTTCATCATCTACCATTTTTTGGGACTCTGCACATATTTTAAACAAGAAGAGACCCAGGTGTAGCGTTTCATTTCTGCATAGTTTCTTGATGAAAAGTTTCATTTCTTCTCCCCCCTCTTTCC
>NW_009661368.1:4212477-4216748 GCF_000708025.1 Charadrius vociferus
ATGCTGCTGAAAGAAATGCAAATGCCACAAGCACCTTCACAACCAAAACTCACCAAGTACCAATGATACTGAGAAGAGCAGGAAAAAAAAAAAGACACCTTGATCCCACCTCCAAGGACACACTTGGCCTTGATTGGAAGAATTGTAACATTCATGATGTACAAAACTTTGAAAACAAGACTAGAAAACACGAGGAAAGGTATTTAGCCTCAGAGCACTCAGCAAAGCAGTTCCTGCAGGGGCCTTTATTTACTTTTAAAACATCAACAATACCAAAAAAAACAAACACCACAACACAAAACAAACCCACCAACACCATTAAAGATGCAGAATAGCAGAAGGAACTGTCCCTAACAGCCCTGGCAGGAAGCAAAATGCAGAGAGAGGATGGAGAGAACTGAGGCTGGCTTTTTCAAGGCAAGTGTCCAAGGCTGTATCTTTTCTTGCCAAACAGACACAATTATCCAATAAAATGGGGTTTTTTGGTTTTATTTTGCCTTGTCATTTCTCTCCAGATAACCCCTTGTAAATGGGGTCTCAGCTTCAAGTTGTTTGCAAAAGCCTCTCCCTCGATTAGCTTGTTGATCCTGGGGGCAGGCTGTAATGGATGTACTCAACACACCTTTACTTATCACATAAGTTCCTCCTGCAGCCACCGGTTTTGCTATGATGGATACGACACTCACTGCAGAGGCACCTTAGCCTACAGCTGGACCTAAAGACCTTGTCAGAAGACAAAGGATCACGCAGAAGCCTTTGTTCTGTTTGCCATTCACCCTTTGATAGCTATTGAATCCACCTTTAATTCTGGGAATGTGAATTTGCTCATTTCAGGCTCAAAAAGGATATTTGTTGAATTTTCATAAGCTGTAGAGAAAAGCATTGCCATCAGGACTAACGCTCTGGATGCTGACCTGTAACTATGGAAAAGCATCCAAGCTGTCATTTTCGCACTCCTCTTACAGGAGGTAACAGTCAAAGGAAGCACAGCGCAGGCTCTGTGTTTTCAGTCACACAGTAGAATTCAGATTTCTGGATGTGTGCAGGTGCACCCAAGAAAGCAAAGAGACATTCGTAGTTTTAATTCAAGTGGATCGCAACTAAAAAATAGCTGATGCTGTGGGATAGACGGAAAAAACGAGTCCTTCAAAACTCAGTGGCGCTGAAGGGGAAGGGGATCTACAAAACAAGACTGGTTTAGTTTCCTAAAAGAGGTGACATTCCAAATGATCAGGACTTTAACAGGACATATAAACAAACAGAGCAGGGAGAAAGAGGACATGGAGAAATGCTTATGCAATGTGTAGAACAGCTGGGATAAAACAGGAGAGGTTTTGTTCACCCTTCTCTTATGATTCTTGAGACGTGATGGCACCTTCTGCATTTGAACCTCGTGGTGACATCAGCAGACCACATAGGAGACACTAAAACCTTCATCATCTTCAGCCTTATTAACCACCAGTGACACATTCTCCCTTTGCCACCTTTCTCACTAATAATTTGGACAGATGGACAGGCATACCAAACAACGCAGACAAGCGAGTAGGAAACCCTACAAATATTTAAGGTGTTGTAACTTCTCTTTTTACTTTTTCTCTAGAATAATCCACCCAACATCAGTGACTTCAGAGCCTGAAATAGTTTGCAAGGCAATTCTGCATTGCTATTTGAAGCATACTTTTAAGTAACGCGAATCTCCATTTTTACTTAACACACTGTGGTCTGGTCAGGGAACACTCCCTTACACAGGGTGGAAGCCAGAGGTCCTTCCCCCAGACAACTGCTACAAAATCCGTCCTGGCAATAGCTATTCACGTGGCAGCCATCCGACAAACCACTCTGGGTGTGCCTCGGAAAACCCAATCCGCAAAGCTCGTCTGTCCAAGTGTCTCATCGTGTGCTGTTACGACTCTCAATTCCCCAAATCATGAAACAAAGATCATTTTGTACAAAACATTCATAATAAATACAGCTAACATTAAAAAATAAGGAACTTGCCCTGTTGCTTTACTCTTATCTTTAATGATGAGAAAAATGTGCTTAGTTCTGAGAAGTTGAGTGATGAGATCTGGATACCAAATAGCCCCACAGCACAAAAGCTTAGGAATACAGAAGACCAGAAAAAGGCCCTAAAATCTTAGGAAAATTAGACTGCAAAGCCAATGAATTCATGCACCTTCTCCATGCTATGACACAGAGGCGGCCTTATGGCTGACTTCTCAGGCACCTGTCCCTCCAGGCAAACGTACCCCTCCTGAGCTCACCTGCAGATCCTTCTGGCTGCGCCACCAAACCAAAGTCCTTCTCCCCACCAAACAAATAAACATATTCCGTCAACGGCACGAAGTGAAGGCACACTGCTCCAGCTGCAGCCAGTGTATCAAGAACACGTCCTGCAGTCCCTCCTCCTCCACCTTGCCAGCTCCAGCAGGTACCCAGAGCCGCAGGGAACCCCCTTAGATAGAGACCATCCCGCTCCAGGTGCCTGAGCAGTGACCAGGCTGGAAACAGTCCCTCACACAGGTCACACTAACCTCTCCGGCTGCATCAGTGACTAACGGGGTGACAGAGGAAAGGCCAACCCGCAGAATCATGCTCAGTGCAGAGCTTCCCCTGCCTACACGGAAGAGCAGGTTGGGACCCTCTTCCTCACGACCCCCCCAGCATCCTCTCTCCTCTCCCACCCCCCATCCTATGCAGCACATAGTCACATCGCCCGCAGGGAGGTGAACACACACCGCTGCCAATTTTCCGTGATGGAGGCAACAACTCTGCCCACCCGAGCCCCCGTTGGCTGTGATATTGTCAGCAACCGTTATCCAGGCTCCGCTCCGTTTAAAGCTACATCGTAGATAATACGACACTTCAAGGCAGTCCCATAATTGCATGCTAATGACCCCTCTGAGAGCTCTGCACGGCAAAAGGCTCCTGCACAAATCTGCTAATTGCTCATCTGCCACGGCACAGCAACACCACACACTTGGCTACAGTCCCAGGGTATACACCCCAAAAATATAAACCTATGTTTTAAGTGATATTTACAGATGACATGTCAATACCCAGCATTTGTCAACTGCAGGCCAACAGCTTAAGGCAAACAAAACCACAAAAAGCCTCCAGTAGCCTTTCAGGCACGGATGGACACCATCTGGGTTTGAGCACTGCTCCTTTTTCTGGCCATCCCGGGTGTCACAGGAGCTCTTGTCTTACCAGCCCACTTGACCAGAATCCCTGCTTTGAAAAGCTCTGCCCTCAAACCCACCACTGATGGTCTCTTTTTGCTCTGCCCCCTTGCCTTCCACGCAAAACTTGCGGCAGCTTTGGGGGCAGCCAGCGTGAAGGCCACTCGATGGGAGGTTTTCACCTGCCCTACGCAGTTAAATGTGCCGCCTGACTTGTGTCAACTTAAACTCTGAGTTGCTATTTGGCTCACCAAGCATTAGAAGATTTGCACATCAGAAGTAATCAGTGGTGTCCTGCAGTCAGTTTTATTTCACAGGTACCCACCCCGGCGGGAGCTTTAACCCCTGAATTTCCACGCTGGCAGTGCCCGTTGCTGAGCCGCAGGCTGCTCTGCTGCAGGGACGCTCTGCCTCTGCTGGTCCAGGTATAGCACAATTCGTGATGGCAAACAAAGCAGCTGCCTGCGTCGTTGCTCCTGCGGTCTCATTCCTCGCTCAGACAAAAGCTTCACACCCCTCATGTACACATACGCCTTTCCCACACTGAACTTACCTCCTCGGTGTCTGCCAAAATTGTTCAGAAGGAGTCAGTAGATAATTCTCCTGGAATAAAACACCACTCACTGGGTTTGTTCTCTGTTGCCCCACTCAAAAGGTTGACAGCTTCCCATCAGGCACAGCCAGTCCCCAGCACATGAAGAAAGACAGGAGCCGAGCTGACACGAGGGAGACAAAATGCTCTGGATGTCGGCTGGTCTCTGGCAGACTTACGGGGGCTGGTGGCAGCGATGCTGTCAGGACCACTGTCAAGGCTCCACTTAGTTCCCAAGCTTCAAGTGATTTCACAATTAATTATATTTTCTAGAAAAGGGATAATTACACATTAATAAAATACCAAGGCACACTGTACAGTGCAAAACATTGTTCTACCACTTGTGCTTATGTTTGTGTTCAACATATACGCTCAGATAGAAAAAAAAGTCAATTACTTGTTAAAAGAAGATAAATATCTGTTTCTCATCATGCATTTCCCCCATAAATCTAAATACAGAGGAGAAGCAGCATTTACAGCCTTCCCTTTCTTTCCCT
>NW_009661368.1:4216780-4244341 GCF_000708025.1 Charadrius vociferus
CCCTACACCCAAAAAGGTGGCTGAGACTTCCAGCATGACACCTGCCCTCCGAAGGATGCTCCTCTGCCCTTTGCTGGAGCAAGCAGCTTCCCATCGCTTTGCTCTCAGCCTTTTTAAGGCTGCGACCCAAGCCGTGCTTACAGTGATGATGTAGGGGAAGCTGCCACATGTTTAAGCTTTCCTAACTGTCCCCTATGGTCTACTAAGGATAATTACAAAATAATGTGTGCGAACACGAATGCGTCCTTGGCAATTAGGGTTCCGCCACGGAAGGGATATCAGCCACTCAGCTGTCTCTCTTGCAGAGGGTCTCTGGCCAGCCGCCGTTATCACAACACCCCATCATCTCGCACGTGTTAGCAGAACACCACGCAATGCTCCACTTTCCCCTAAGCAAAGCTGCTGACAGGTTGCTGCTCAGGATTTTAGGCAAGAAAAACAACAAACTCTCAGTGTTTTAAGGGCCGAGTGTTCAGAGGAAGGATTAGGAGTCTGTACAAACAGTGTATTCGCACTTCACACCAGCTGCTTCCCTGTATAAATCTGCACGGCCAGGTCTCTTCCCCATCACACTGTAGGTCTCATCCCTCAGGCCCTGCGGCCCCGTTCTGCTCCAGCGCCAGTGCCAGGGGACGGAGCTGTGGCAGATGACCATCCTCAATGCCTGCAGTGTCACAGGCACTAAAAAGCAAGGATCACGCAGCCACAGAAAGGACTGCAAAGTAGATGTTTTAGCCATTTATAAAAATAAAGTTTAAGAAAAGTCCCTTTTCTTGCTCTGACATCCCTGCTCTTTCCACCAGCCCTCTACCTGCCCCCAACAGATTTCACTCCCAGAAAAGGGACAGAGGCAGCAACATGCCCACGCCGTTTGTCGGCTCCGAGCAACCTGCTCAGCCAGTTCTCAATGAGCACGGTTTTCATCGTCTGGGTTTTTAAATAATCTATTCCAAGGAATGACTCCACTTTCGCAGGATGCTGGGAGGCCGCCACACCCACACCAGGCACCTGAAAACCCAGCCAAGACGGGGCAAGGCTGCGGTGGCTCCTGCCTGACGATGCTGGCGTCCTGCGACGCACACACCCTTCTGGGGAATGGTCTGCTGGTGACGGGAGCCCCACAAAACTTGCCCCACCTGCACGCCGAGGCTCAAGAGTTAATTCAGGGTATATTCGCTAATAGCTGCAATTATTGTAAACGTGAATATTGGCTGCAAATACTCCTGGGTCAAAAATGACAATGTGAGGCAACAAGAATTGCAGCATTTTTCCCCTCACCATTTTCAGTTGTATTTTGGCCAGGCTGAAATTAATTTGTACTTGCTATAACTCTAAATTTAAAGTGTCTGCCCCTAGAACGTGGCTGAATTCTGATTTGTTTGCTCTAAGAGCAACAGATCTTACAACACCTTAGGAGATCAAAAGCTAGAGGCCAGAATAACTAACACTTTGCAGACAAGGCAATTAAAAATAAACAGAGATAAATATTTATGTCTTTCTTTTCTTTTTAAAATCTGTACATGAGTAGGAACCTACTGTAAGGGCTGTCAGGAACCCTCCAGACCCACGGACTGTTCCTGCACTTGCCTCATTTCAGCCCTTTCTGTGTTTGTGCAGCACAAGTTCTGGCGACCTGCTGGCACTTCAGCTGGACTCAAATCCTGCTCATCTCCCACAACTACTGACCAAAGACTAAAAGTATTTTTAAGAACGAGACCCTTTTGGTAGGAACCAGGCATCCCCCATGCTTTCAAATAAGAATATACAGAGTATAAACAAATCACAAGTTAATTATAAAACCAGTCATAGCAGGTAATAAACCACGGAAAGGTAAATATCTGCTCAGATAGGATCGTTCTGCCACAGAACCAAGGTCCCACTTCACAAAAGGCCAGCTGGTATTAACTGGTGAGTTTTCCATGTGGTTGTATGTACCTACCTATCTCCCTGACAGAGGCCACAGTCTGATACTGCATTTGCTGCTGAAGCAATGATAACCCTGAGACTTTTTATATACAAAATGTGAGATATGTTCTTCAAATGACCCTCCAAGAGCTCAGAAGCTCTGAAGGGACCGGGGATGAAATCCAACCATTCACAATCTACTGATAAAATAAAATAAAATTCATGAAGATTCTCACTAAGGACAAGCTCAACAATTTATGCACCTTTTTGTCAGTTTAACCTTTACATCTTCTCCACTATCTAAATTATTTCCGTAGAAACTGTCACTGTGACTTTAAGAAACTGCAAGAAAGTCATCTGCCAAAGAAAAAAAAAAAAGGGGGGGACTTTCATCCCTTCAGGGATATGGACAGCACTAACAAACAACTTGTGGGTTCAGTAGTTCACAGCAAATATTAGACCAAAATCTGTGACTCTTAGACACAGCATGAATTAGTTGAGCACAGTCTTGTTTAGAGATTTGCCTGACGTAAAGTCAGGACCCTGCTGGACCATATTTCTGCATTCAGTAGTGGTATTTTAGGTTAGTTTCCTCCTGAAGATACTCTAATTCACCTTAATGACCAGTCAAGAAGACCCAGTCATTAGCATCCGTAGACATGGTCTGGGCAACTGCACTCACCTTTACAGCGCTCTGCTCAGAATTTGACCAGCATCCCTCCTTTCTTATCTACTGATGAAGCATAAATGCAGCCATGCTCAGAAGTGATGATTAGCATAGCTGCGTCAGGATTTTATTCACATTTGTTGAAAAATCACCTAGAAGGGACGACACAGAGCAACTCATGCGTTGTCTGCTCTCCTTGTTCTGTGGCCAGTAGGTAGGCTGCAGAGCAGGACCGACACTTCCAACCTTTTGTACAGCTGCTGCTTCACGCCTTATATCTTTCTGCCAGTTTTGCTCATTTTGTTTTTCCTAAAACTTCAGTTTTACCAGCAGCTCTCTGGTTCTTGAGAGAATTGACACATATCTTGACATTTTCACCTTCTGCTGGTTGCACTGTCTGCAAATGTCAGAAGCATCATCTCATGCCCAAAGCTCCTATACTTCAAATCATACCCCACAGACCATTACAGTCCTGCTTTTATCTGAAGTACATTCTACATGTTTGAAGTCCGTGACAGCACTTTTTGATGGGCATTATTTCTTTCAAGATTAAGCATGAGAGAATGTCTTGTAAAGACAGATTCTGCAGCAACTTTACTGAGATACAAAATAGCCAGAATAGGAAAGCTATGCTGCTGACCAAGATGAGGTAAGAGAGAAGCAAGAATGTTCGGAGGTGGTGCTTCTTCATTTTCTAACAGAATCCATTGCTTGGGAGCGGGATTCACAGAGAAGCAGCAACAGTGCTTACACAGCGAGCAGTTTGGATCAAGTGTGACTTTGCTCCAGGTCTTACCTAAATCACAGAACCACAGTCGCTGATGTCCTTTTGCTTGAACAGTCTCTTCTCCTTTGGGCTCTTTCACGACAAGCGAAGCAGATGCCAAGTCTCTGCAAAAGTAAAAACAGGAAACAGAAGTCTCTTTAGCACCCTGAGGCTAAGACTGGCCATATGAGCCCACCCAGCATGTTTTCCTCTCATCAGCCTCACTTGTAGTTCGCACAAACACTTTCTGTTTCTTTCGCATACTTCTCATGGATTCCTCTTGATTCTCAGTAAATGTCTCACCACTGGAAATGAGTCATGTTTCATCATGAAAGCCTCTACTGATTTTTTCTACTATCTTTCTTTCATCATGCTGCATTTAATACTATTCATTGGCTCTAATAATAACCACTGACAAGCAAAACAGCATCCACTACTAGAGGCACTTGGAAAAGTCGAATCACTTGTTTAGAGCCACGCCTGGCGGGATGGCTGCAGTGGTTTCCACTAGAGTTAACTTATAATGGCTCCACTGAGAATCAGACAGAGCCATCAGCACAGGATCAGCTTCAAATCCAAACAATATTCATTAGAATACCAAGAAGATGAAATCTTCCCTTATTTTCCTCAAAATTAACTGCTTTGGGAAATCCAAGAACATGATGCATTTGCAAAGCATGCAACAAACCCGCTCCGGTACTAGCAGTGCCGCTGGAAGAGATTCCGAGCACCAACACGTAAATCAGAGTGTGGAGTCACCATCACAGTTTGAATCTAAATTTGTTCCATTGATGTGGCAGAAGATTTGTTCCACATCAAGCTGTTTATGTTATGATGTGCACGTGAGTAGTTTCAGTTCATGTTTCAGTCTTCTAGAAACCAAGATATTTCTAAGAACCACAGTCCATTTAATTCTACTTGTCTTTTACTGCTAGAGTACTATTAATATGCATACCGCTTTTTATTTTTATAACTTCTCCACCACTCTTCAACTAGTTTCTAGCGGGCACTTCTCCAAAACCATAATACCTCTACAAATATTCACCATGGCCCCAGCTCAGGAAAGGCTCAGGACAGACAGGACTGCAGAACAGTGACAAAGCATAATGTAACAAAACCCATCTCCGTGTGTTAATTAGCACTGATGAGAAACAAATTTAACTTTAAAAAAAAAATTCTTAAGTAAGCATAAGTGTAATTTGATGAGGTGGACAATATATAATTTGAGTGCCTGCATGTAACAAACAAAGCGTTCATCAAAAGAAATGATAATTGCATAGTCCAGAGAGAGAGGAAGCAGCTACCTGTGCACACCCGGGTCTCAGATACGCCTATGCCATCAGGAACAGGATGATTTCACTGCAGACCTGATTGCATCAGGAGATCAGCTCATGCCTCCAACACCAAGAGACACACATACTGCAGTTTCATCCAGTGTTACCAAAGGATGCCTTTGCATCCCTGATGGATTGTGTGGCTGGGGCTCACGCGAGCTGTCCCCAAGAGGGGAGAGCACATTCCATCACCAAGATCTCATCTGCTCTGCACCAACTCTTTATAAAACGCATAACTTCAGAACTATTCATTATACAAATTTATAAATGAGAACGAAGAACAAACTCATTACTAGCTCTTGATGGAGACAGAACATGATAGCTATCAGACAAACGTAACAGCATGATAACGGGATTAGGAGATCTGTAAATATAGCTTACTGGAATTAGAGGCTGTGTAACGATTTTAAAGGAGAAAGGAAACAATGCCTTAAGGACATCTGCAGTGCTGTATTAGTAGTGAGAGTGCCATTAAAGTCCAGCATACACCAAAATACTCTGTCATGCAGAGCCTGTCTAAATCATCATCTCCTTGCAGCTACATTGAGAAGGATTTCTCCTCTCTCACCCATGCCCCTGTCTCACAGGAAGGTGGTGCATGTGAAGAAGTTGCTTACTGTACTGTAACACACATCAACAACAGGACAATGGCCCATCAATATATTCCTGCCAGGAATGGTTTGCAGACAAAAGAGATCCATCAAGTACAACACAGTAAAATCACATTAACATGCAACAACCATCATGAGGCCAAAAAGACAGGGAATCAGGAGGCAGAAAAAAAAATCTAATTGCATGAATCCTACTTAATTATTTTTAAGGTTACAAGAGAACCCTGGCAGAATACAGGCTTTATATAGCAGACATTGCTTTGCAGAAATTCCTACCAAGCTTACCACAATTCTGCCCTACTACTAGAACAGTACTGCCATTAATGTGGACCAGGATCAACTGGCTGATTAAGACACAAATCTTGATATTACTAACAAAACAGCAAGCGTCAGAAATAATAGCCATTATAAGCATGTATGATTTCAGCTGCAGAATGGAGAAAAAAAAAAAAAAGAACTTTTATGGTGTCTTGCCAATAACATTCATCTCTGGGGAACCATCAAAACAGAAGATGCCTTTCTCTAATGCAATCACTGATGGCCTATGAGCAGAGAAAATATACAGCTATGCATGAAAATGACAGCAGGTCATTTGAAACACGTTGCAGATTCTCAGCGAAGGCTGTGTAGGAAAGGTCTGTGTGTCTGTCTGAAAGAATCCACATGAAGGAGAGGAATTGCAGGGTAAGTAAAAAGAGCACAAAAGGGAAAGTTACAGAGAAAGAAAAAAAAAACCAGAATATTCAAGAGCAGAGATTGGATAAAAGGCAGGCAAGGCAAAGAAAGGAACAAAGGAGACACAAAAGTATCCAAACTTTGAATCTCTGTAGTGGTCACAAACAGAAGTTCCTGACCTAAACAGATTTAGAAAAAGGGCTCCATGCTCCATCCAGACAGTGAAGCTAAATTGATTAGATCCCTATCCAGGTAAAAAATTATTACAGAAGAGCAGGGGCCTTCTGGCCTTCAACTCATGCAAAATCAATGCTACGTGCAAGTGCTATGCAAATTCTTAACTTTGTTCGCAGAAGGAAAACCAGAGAAACCCAGCATACAGCTGGTCCCTTTACTCCTTTCTGAGGAATAAGAGAGGAAGAGCAAATCTCCTTTTGAAGTGGGCTGGCAGGAGGATTTTAGAAGCTGTTGAAGACTGCAAGGAGAAAGACAAAGATGCATGATATCACAATCCATGTAGAAAACACAGCAGAGGAACAAGAGGTGGAAAGAGCAGCTCAGGAGAGGGATCCAGCATGCACTCCTCCTGCAAGCAGGAACAGCTATGAAGCAGATATCAAGTGCAACCACTCTTCATACAATCCCTTGGCTAGCACAACAGCCAGGACCAGGCTCTGGCAAAGAATATAGGCAGTGATTTACAACCTAAAAATCAGAGTCCTAACAGAAAAATAACATTCTGTCAGCGTAAGCGATGGTGCCTGCAGAGCCTGCCAGCCTCCCACAGCAGCCGCTTAGAGCAACTGCTGGAAAGGAAAAAGAATGACCAACCTGGGGAATGGGCTCTTCTGTTGGGAACGAGGACAAAGGGGGTTCCTGTTTCGCTTTAGGGATGGTTGCCTTCTCTGGTGTACAAGACATCGCCCTGAGCAGAAGGCTCAGACACCCAACAGGCACTTTCCAGATCAATAGCACCCAGTACCCTAATGGAAGAAACACAGTTACAGCTAAAAACTAGAACATTTGCAAAAAAGGAGGTGAACACTGAACACAAGTGAAGGAGGAAGCACAGAGCCAACTGATTAAAACCCAGGATCAACATTTGGCTTTAAAAGGGGCCCAAACAAAAAGCTCATGCCTAAGCATGTATCAAGATGCTTGGAAATGAGTATCTCCTTGCACTAGAGAAAACTGCTTTGCAAATAGAAAAGGCATTTCTAGAAGGAACCTCTTTTGGACTGGCATTCTCCACGCCCCTGCCATGAAGCATACATGAGAGATGGCTCTGAGCAGCAGTTCTGGCCCTGCAGCATGATCCCAGGTTTGCTCAGTTGCTAAAAAGAACAAAAAAAAAAAAAAAAAAAAAAAAACAATGGGGGTTAGAAACATTCTCCACGCCCCTCCTGCCATGAATACATGAGAGATGGCTCTGAGCAGCAGTTCTGGCCCTGCAGCATGATCCCAGGTTTGCTCCGTTGCTAAAAAAAAAAAAAAAAAAAAAAAAAAAAGCAACCATGGTTTGAAATGATGCAGGTGTATAGATGAACAGCAGCAACGGGCCCCCCAAAGAAACAGTTTAAACAACCAACGGCATACCTCAAATGCCAAATTCTGAGTATCAGGGGAGTAGTCAAGAATTTGCAAGCCACTCACGGGCTGAAATTCCTTCATACACAAAGCTTATGTGCAAATAACAAAACACACACCAAAAAAAAGAATCCGCAGAGATGACCCAGGTTAATCCCACCATATAAATCCTTCCCTGAAAACCCTACACACAAACCCAGGCTGTTTACAGCACAAACAGAAGCCCAACAGTACCACCTGGTGGTAATCCTTCTCTGCTACAGCCAGAAGCAGAAAAATCCTTACATTCATTCAGCATATTAAACCAAGCCATTTTAACCGGTGGCAGACCGTTACACTGCCCTTAGAATTCACTCCTCTACACCGAGAGGAACCACCAGAAGCTTTGGGCTTAAAAACCACAAGTTTGTCTGAAGCACAGAGAAACCACTTTCTTTAGGGAGAAAGGCAACAAGACCACATGGAGAATAGTCTCCAAATCACCACAGGATTTCCTTTAAGCTCATCTATCCAGATGCAAGAAAAGATGCACAAGAAACATTATATTTTTTTTTGTAAGACAATACAAAATTTACAGACTTATGAATCATGACAGCCACAGAAGACTCAGCATTATCCTGTCCACCAGCATTAAAAATGAAGAAGTTTAAGAGTCCGGGTGCCAGCAATTGGGATTTTAGACTCTCGGAAGTGGTAATTTAACATTCACATCTATTGTTATTGCAGAACTGTTTGGACAGGCGAGACGGCAGTTGCAGAAACCTACAATTTCCAGGCAGACATTATTCAGCCTAGGTTGCTGAAGAGCAGAGCACAGCCCGAATAGGTAAAACGGGGAGGAAACAGTGATTACCGAGAGTGAAGAAAACAGCATAAACAATACAGCTGTAGGTAAAGAAATTATCAGATGTCTCCCAACTTTATAGCAGACCAGCTACAGAAACTTGTTTGGACAATTGCCAGCATGCTAAATAGCAACTATGGGACTTTCTGTTGTACCCCATTAGCTTGCAGGAGATGGTGGATTGCTGCCAGACTAAATGCATTGTGAAAGCAGGGAAGGGGGATGGGAGAATGCAGAGCCACGAGAGAGGGGAAAAAAAGTAAGAAACAGGAATGAAAAGAGGAATGAGATGCATATAAAGAAGAAACACAATTGAGGAATATGAACAAAAAAAAGAAAGCGAAGGGAAAAAGAGGAAAAGGGGAATTCAAATGGTGGGAAAGTTGAGTAATATTTGCAAGAAAAGGCAGAGAAATAGGACTGAAAGGTGAACCAGAAAGTTGAGGGAAGTGATTGACAAGGAAGATATCCAGCTTCCTCTACTACCTTACCCCATCTCCCCGCAAACGTCTGAACCTCCCCAGGCTCACCCTCTCGGGGCAGCCTTCCTCAGCAACAGCGCGCTCAAACTCATCCCAAGCCTCCGGTCAGCGGCAGCTCAGCCTGAGCCTCTCTGCCACAACCCACTCCCCATGTCCATCCCCCTCACTTCAACCCCTGCACCTCGACCGTCAATTCTGCCAAACGCAATAATTCTCTGCTGGCAGAAGACCACAAGTTTTCCCTCATCCGTAAAGCCCCGAGTCACTCCACTCCCCTCGGGCTCCTAAGCCAGAAAGGAGAACGCCTTCGGACCCCCTTCCAACCCAATGGGACGCCTGCAAAGGGCAACGCTTCCTACAGAAACTGATCCTGTCATACCCAATCAGTCTCCCGCTCCGCAGCAGCTGTCCTCATACAGTCTAAAACAACTTTCAAAAGCTTCATTTATTTACAGATTTTAAAAAAAAAATAAAATCCTAAAAAAAGCAATCCCCTTCCACATTTTCTCCCCAACTCATTTTTCCTAGCACCTGAAAATTTGGTGCCAGTATGTTCTATCTGGAGGGAAGGGAAAGTTAAAATACCAGCAGCGTTGCCTGATACCATTGTGCAATGGTTAAACTACAGAACAGAGACCTGTCTTACCGGAGTTTGCCTGTGTTATTTTAATGGAAGCGAAGTAAGCATCGTGGCTCTCTTATCAGCTGCTGAGCAGGAGACAACAAGCTTGAGCTCAGGAATGAACTTTATCTGGTGGCACCAGTTCCCAAGGAGTGCCTGCAAGAGAGGAAAGATTTCACTTAACGACACTGTGGTTAAGCCTCAAAGTGTTTTACTGCCAACACCTTGCTTCTAGGGGAGGAGATGGGTTAGGGGGTCCATTCAGTCTCATCCACCGTTTCTGCTTCTTCAGAAAAGAATGATCCAGTGGAACATAGACCATAAAAATGTAAGTCTGAGGGGAAGCAGAAAACAGGAGGGAGCTGGCCACAGAAGGTGGAGAAAAGAGAAACGTGATAGAAAGCCAAAGGAGAATAGAGGAGATATAGCATTTCTGTGCGTAATAGTGGTTCGGGATAAACAGAAGACTAAGAGTGCATCATTTGCACTAAATAAAGGCCACGAGTGTCTTAACTGCAACAAGAACAGTAACACTCTCCCAGAGGGATTCCTCTGTCTGCAATCCAGTAAGCAAAGGTTACGTGAAGATGCATTAGCCACCTGGGGCAGTGCGAGTGCTGTGTACAGACAAGTGCTAGAGAAGGGTCACACCAAAGTCACTGCTCTTGGGAGAGGTGGCCCTACCGGGAGCCCAGACAGCAGAGCTGCTCACGGAGTGCAGTCACCTGCTCCCGGTGGCACGGAAAGCACAGGAGCATCAGCAGCAAAGTAAGATTCCCATTTTGATACAGGAAGGTAGAAGCAAGGACAGAAGTAGGAGTGCCATTGATCCACTGTTATTAATATTTATATGATGCCAGTATCTTACGAGCAATAAAGATATCCAAGAGTAATTTTATACAAAAGATTCAGTGCTTGTTTGAGACACACAGCCACAACAGTTTGCTGCACTGCTGTACAAGAAAAGACTCTGAGGTCTTCTCTGTAAAGCACGGAGCTCTTGAAGAGATGCGTCAGATCTTCTGGCAGGAGAAAAACGCATTGCTTGAAAACCTGGAAGAGAGTTACAAATGGTTGAAAAATACATCCAAAATGGCAAAAGTAAAGTGATGTTCAATTGTCTACATACCGCTCGGTAGCAAGAAGTAAAAAAAAAAAAAAACAAAAAAAAACTAAAAAGTCCTTACTACTTGCAAAACATGAATGAGCAACACACGGGAACTAAATCTATGAGTTACAAATTAGGGACTACCTGGAATTTAGCACTGTGACTACGCTGCACACCCTGGACATTGCAACACACTCAGTGCAGAGCTCAGTCCCTGGGAACTGAAGAGTTCCCACTCCCAGCGCTGAGCAGAATCGTCTCTGAGCGTTAGGAGCAGAGAGCCCAGAAACAGCAAGCATCATTTTACACCCCAGGGAATGCAACCGGAGCTCGTAAGCACTGCTTTTTTTTTTTTCCCCCCTCCCCTCCTTAGAGACCTCTTTCATGAAAGGGAGGAGCAGACGTCTGCCCCAAAGTCCCGTTGTACAGAAGTCATTCGCCCATTTGGAGAAGCATCCCACCAGTAATCCAAGGCCGTGTCACAGCTGTCCCATTCAACGATGCAAAAGATCCCATCACATTTGTTGTCACCAATATCAAAGAATTTAGTGCCAGGTCTGCAGAGAGATCCCATGACACAGGGCTAATGACAGGCTGACAGCACCATGGCTTCACACGCTTTTAACCCAAGCCATCCACAACCACTTTGACAGTGATTCTAAGCATGCACAGTATCAGACATGCTGGTAATATCCTCAAATATAAAAAAAAAAAAAACCAACTAAACAAAAAAAACCTGACAAAGGCAAAGATTCTTTGACTTCCAAGACAAAGACACTGTGCACAGCCCTAGAACAGGTGGCAATTTTTGAAAATATTTACCAATAGTTTCATCAGCAGATCCTATCTCCAGCAAACTGACATTGCTCAGATCCGCATCTTTTGATATAGTCCTTGATCAGTCTTGCCAAGCTGCAGAGAAGAAACAAGTTGTTTTCAGAATTCAGGCAAAAGGATGCCACCATCTGCTCCTCTGAACTTCACTGTCACTCTAAGTGACCAACGGGCTTCTTCGTGACTCTGCTCTTGGATGAACTCCACCCCAAAAGAGCCACAAGTCAAATGTTTTTCATCCACAATAACCTTTACAGAAAAACAAAAAGTTCAAAAAAAAAAACCAAAAAACAACTCTACAAACGATGTTAGTTTGAAGCTCACTAATGACAAAATGGAGAGAAACAGGAATCAAGGGTCTACTTGTAACTCCACAATTCAACCTCGACTCATTACCTTGTGCTCAGTCTAGAAAAATTGACTGAGCAGGCAGTAATTTCAGCTGAGACTAGACGCTTCTGTTTAAACAGACCCTTCTGGGAAATTAATGAAAAATATTCCTTATGTGGATTTGTTTGTTTGTTTGTTTTTCCTCTTACACTTCCTAAAAAGTCTCCAGGAGAGCAGTGGCAATACAAAAGAAAACCATCTCTCACAGACATCTTCAACCATAAATTCATACACACTTCCACCACCTTGTGACACCGCTCCAGTCCTTGCTTTCTCAGCAGCCAGATTTGCTAACTTTGAAGTCATCCAGCAGGGTTCCACTCCATGGGCTCTCTCTGATGGAGAAGAGAGTTGCAAGGCAAAGGAAAGAGATGGGAGTGGGATGAAGCAGGAGAGGGGACACCATGCTTTGATGATGAGGCAAGCGTACACAATTTCATCATAGTTCAGCTCACTGAAGACCTCTATACTCCCTAAAGAATCAGAACCGTTTGTTTTGTGAATCACAGAATCAAGAATGGAAGCAGAAGGGACCTCAGAGGAGTGGGGGATCTAATCCGACACTTACCTACAGTGGAGCCATCATCTTTATCTTTCCACTGAATGTTTGTCAAACTTTTGTGCCCTCCTTAGAAAAATAATGTTCTACTACTGTCCTGCCTTTAATATTGGAAAGGAAAAAAATTATTTGACTAATATGGAATTTAATTCCAGGAGTTTGTTTCACCACAGACACGGCCAGACTTCTTTGCAACAGCCTCTAATGCATACAAAGACTTAAGTGTCTTCCTCCAACCTCAGTGTAGTCTTCTCTCTAGGTTAGATTAAGCTCACTCAGTTCTTTTAATCTTCCTAAATAGGCTAATTTACCTTTGGAAATCTAAAACCCGTGAAGGAGAATAGCTGTCATATCTTATATCCTGGTTTGCCTTCGTAACAGGCACATGGTTTTACATACAGTAGCCAAACCAGACTGATTAAACCCAAAAGAGAACCCATTTAAACGAGTCATTTATCACCAAATCTATTACTTTATAGTATACATTGTTCTATTACGAGGGACTGGTTTATTAAGCCAATGTCATCAGGGAGGATGCTCATGTTTTCTATTTGATGAAAAAAGAAGTGCTTAAGTAGTAGATGTTTTTCACGGCAGCACAAGAGAACCATTTAAGTGGAAGACAAATACAAGCAGCTCTTAACGCAGGATTGTGCCTCAAAAATACCTTAGAGCGGGATTACTTTCTTGGGCATTTTGGAGAGCAGGTGTGATTTCCTTTCCAGCATGGTATCCTTCCTTCTGAGTTTGGGTAGCACATACTCCAGATACTCTTCCTGCAAGACAGACAGCAATTTCATTTGCACAGTATCAAAGGGAGAGCAGAATTAATTATCTGAGGTTCTGTAGTGTTGACAGAGCAACAATTATGGATGATAGCTATGAAAATAATCGCTGCCCTACCACCAGTAACAAATGATGTTCGATTTCTTTTTTTTTTTTTAAATAAATCAGGAAATTACTTTTGCAACTGCTACTCCTTAGCCCTCATCTTTCATCACAGAGGACAGTGTCATTACCCAGTCTGTGAAGCATCACAGAATGTCAGTCTTCATAACATGTCATCAATGTCTTTATTGTTAGTATTATCTATAATTTCTTTCATTGCCATGCAGAACTCATTCAAACCTGTGAAAACAAGCATTGCAAATTGAGACCTAGACTCAACCAGATAATTCATAACTGAGAAAAAAAAATCATAAAGATGGCATGCTGTAATAGCATTGTATCAAAGGTGAACCCAAAAAGAACCCTGCAGCACATTTCTACAGTTTCCAAATCAGTGAATGTATTTATTAGAACCCTAAATAGTGCAGTTCCTAGCCATTATGCACCCAGACAGGTATGGTACGCAGTTATTTTTAAATTGGTCATTTATATATGCCGCTTTCCAGTTTGCACATGTATCTGCAATAATTTTGCAGACAAGCCACTATGTAACTTTGAAGTATTAAAATTGTGTTGTGAATACCACTCACTAATCAAAACTTTCCAAAATTGATCAAAATGGAATGAGAGGTTGCAGGTGTTATGTTGCCCTACTGTTAGAAATCTCTAGCCTGTATGTTCTTGCCTTTAAATATTGTATGTCTGAAGGAGGAAGTGAAGTTGCATTTTTCATAAAGAGCATATCATAAATTAGGAGGAGAGGAAACTCTTTTTTCATTAAGTATTTTGAGAGATGGTTCCCAACCAGTTTGTTGCTTACTGTAGGTGATCAGAAATAATATCTTCCACTTGTTTGGCACAGCAGATATCTCCGAAAGGCAGTCTTTGACCTCTGCCTGAAAATGTCCTAGGCTGAAAAACAGTTTGATTCAAGAACAGACTGCATGGAGCTTCTATGGCACACAGAATCTCATAATTATATGTCCTGCAGAAACTGAGGAAGAGTTGCGGTACAGCAAATACATTGGAAGACTCTTACAAGGTTACTATTTCTGACACACTATCTATAGCTATAAGAAATGGCCTGTTTGAAAAGCTTTATCATCCAAGGTAACCAAGCTAACATCTCCTGCTACTGTAAGCACGCTCTAAAGAGAACAGCCCTATGAGACCAGAGCTAGCTAAGAGAAATTTGGGAGAACGCAAGTGTTAAACCCCAATCTTGATAATGCTTTATGACAAATATCAACGCCTCCTTAGCAGTACAGGTTTCCATTCATAGCTGTGGTGCAGCTAACGAGAAGTTACCTGGATAGAGAGGGCATCAAGCCCCGTGGACACAGCTGACCTACCTGCTCTCCAGCCACCCCGCTGCAGCGGCTGAAGCTCGTGGGACTCTCGGGGCTCATTTGCCCAGAGAGCAACAGGGTGAAACTATTAATGCCTCTGAACAGTTCGCTCAGCGCTGAAAACTAAACTGCTCTGCAGTTAGAAGGGTTATGTAAACATGGATGTTTCCTGCTCGGGGCAGTCTCAAAGGTAGGGACAACTGCACACACATACCGCTGATCAAAGAGCATTGCGGGAAACAGCTAGCGCAGAAGAAAACTTTTCTTCCCATGTCTAAGGGCCCCGAGAGCATTCTGCCCTCCTATAGATTTGGCTGGTGGAGCTTACACCATCTACTCATTTCAATGTATTTTTGTGAATTTATCACTATTTATTCATCCATTAAAAAAACAAAGCGATGTAAACCACCCAAAGCAGTCATCAAAAGTTTCAAAGAATCTTGAACGCAACGAGTGGCCTATTGCAGCTGTCTCACTGAGCCCATTCAAATTGTGTTAACAGAGCTAAAGAATGAAGATTATTTTCTTTTGCTTTCTATTCACCTGCATCATTCACCTTGTGCTCTTTTTGAAGACAAATAAAGCATTAAACAAGAGCAGCCTGTGTCTACCCTGACATTTCAAATGAATGGAAGTAAGCTCATGAACATGCTCGCTGTGACAATGCCTTGACTGCAGCTCACACCCGAGCTAGTTCAAGATTAGCCAGCACAGATAATACTCTCAGGGTAGCCATGGCAGTACCAAGCCCTACACACGCTAATCACCCACACGCTCAACCTCCCGGGCCCACATGACTTGAACTAACCTTAATAATACGGCAGTAAGTAGGAAGATCTCTCACTCCTTTATTACATATGAGGAAACCGAGAGCTCTTAAGCTTTCATATCCATCCAAGTATTTAATAAGGATCTACCATGACTGGGATTTCTAGGGAGGTTCAGAAAGAGCCGCCTTATCTGAAAAAGAAGGAAACCAGCTGCCACCAGGAGTGCTTTGTGTACCGCCTTTCAGCATCGTGCCAGAGTAAGAAGGTTGTCACTTCTTGTGGTGCTGCTCACCCTTGTAGCACCACATTTCATCTGTTCCCACCTCCCTGGGCATCCACTGGTCACAGGGAGACGGGTCCCAGAGGTGACCGCTCCGCCTCTTTGCCCTTCTCTACCTTTATGTGAGGATTGCTGTGGAGCTTCACTATCATGTTGACAGCCACTGTCACAAACCTCTCTGTCCATTTTCCTCCTCGTTCTCCCAGAAAGCCCTTCTTTGAGAGAAAAGCAAAGATTAAATATGGTTTTGTATTCAGGTTTTGAAAACGGACCCAACTGCACTGTCCCCTCATTTTAACTTCATCTGCTCATCACTTCATAAATATCAATCTGCGGATCTTTGAATACGTCGCGATTTATATCCATACTGTCCCACGAGATTTAATGCCTCCTGAATGCCCATTCATCCTTATGCATCCCCTGGGGACAAAATCAGAGTCAGAGCACTATGAGAAGATTGACAGACAACCATTTTGCAAAATTATTTTCAAGAGGAAAATGTCTGCAAAACATCTCTCAGACTTAAAAATAAAGACATCATCAGTTCATGTTTCCTACAGTTCTGACAGCTCAGCCAAAGATATTTTAAATATATATACACACATTACATATTCATATACAATATTTTAACATTATTATGTTTATTGTCATATTATTTAAATATTTATATATCATTTTAATAAATATTTATACCTATAACCATATATCCATATGTTAAATATATTTATTATTTAAAGGCCACAGATCAAAAAGTCAGCCGTGTGGAAAAAAGAGAAGGGTAATTTTTACAGAAAGTGGCCTTTGCCTTTTCAAAGCTGGGATTGCCTTCTGGGAACTTTCTTTTTGGTCTCAGAAAATTTGAAAAGTTAAGTTTAACTTTGCTCCTTCTCTATTAAAGAGAGAAGAAAAACATTTTCTTGGAAGATACAGATTGTCTGTCTTAAACATCCTCAAAAATACTGTTTTCTTCCAGATAGTCTGATCCTTCAGTTTCACAGGTATTACTCAAATAAGAAAACCCCTTTGTTTTCCATTTCTTTGGGTGGACTTTGCCTGTACCAACACTGGCTCCTTTTCTACCTAAGCACATATTCCCTGCCCAGTATTTATGCACCCAGTATTCCTCTTTAGCCATAGAACATTGCACTTCTCCTTCCTTTCCTTAAAAGTCTTCTCTTGCATCACGTTCAAGTGTTATCTGTATCATACATTTATCTTGTTCCTTTATAACTACAACCATCTCTAATTCCTACTTCCATACCCTCCATGTTCTCTAGTCACATTTCTTTAACGCCCTTCCTTCCTCTCATTCGAGGCCATTAACTATCCAAACGGAACTTCTGTGAGGAACCGACAGCCACAGACACAAAACCTCATCCCCGGAGATCTTACTTACCAACGGAGCTTATTCAGGTCTCCGTTCAGCAAAACCACGGTTTGCATTTTTGCTCCCTGCGTTCTAAGCATTGTCAGCTACAGCATTGCCTATTCTCATCCAAATTCCTTGCAATTTCATATTCCAATTGACCAGCAGCAGATCTGCAATGACTTCGTCTCTCCTTGCTTTCTCTGCATTAAAAGATCAGTAAACTCTTCAGCTGTCCTGCTAACGAAGCACAGGTACCCTGATGCCCACTCCTGTTTCTCTGCCAGTAGCCCCGGTTGTTTGCAGTCCCTGCAATAATACATTAGGCCCATATTATCATCCCCTCTATTTCTCACACCAGTATAGAAACTGAGAGGTAAGGTCTGCGTACCACCAGGTTAGCTTGAAATCTACGGTACAGCCCTCATTAGGTTTACACACTTACTTGCAAAAAATATCTTTCTTTTGTAAGAAGCAGATTGCAGCCTTATCCGTGGACGGATGTTCTAAGAAAGAAAAACTCCCACTGCTGAAGGACGCGCACGTTTCTGTGAACGGACATTCGACTAGACAGACTACAAGATGACGGAGCGCTCAAGCAGCCACATTAAATAGTGATATGATACAACAGCAAGTAAGTTTTTGGCCTTTATTTGAAGGCTTTGAACAGTTACAGTAAGAATTGTCATTGCAAACCAGGAATTTTTAAAAAATTGAACAATAAAAGTTAAAAAAAAACATCCACAAGTCCACCTGCAAGTAAGACATGTTGGTACAGAAAGGAGATGTGAGTTTTTGCTTCTTCCATTCTGTTCATTTTTCAAATATCTGATAAAACTAAGATACTAAGAAAGGTTGGATGCTATTGGAATTGTTCCAGCAGGTGCGCATTTAATATTTAACAGCATATACTGTACCAGTGTAACAGAGTAGCTATGTTAAGTCTATGGGTTTGAGTTGGGCTTATTGTTGTTATTTTCTTCCCCAAAAGGACATTAAAAAAACAGATTGTGCCAAGATATCTATAATAGAGTCATAACTTGACTACATGAGTTTGTCCCCATTATAACTCATCTTGGTAGCAAAGAAGTGACGTAAGCAATTGGAAATCTTAGCAGCATTTGACTTAAAAGACTGCACTTTCAATTTAGTTTTATAATGCACGTCCAATAGGTCCACACATTCAATAGTCTCACAAGACGCACTAGCAGTATTTCTGACTCATCATTCTCTTCACGTAAAAGGATATTTGCTTGCTTTGCTAGCAGAGATCAAAATCAGCCTAATGCAATCCATCTGATGACATGGGTGCTTCACAGTTCTACACATGCAATCCTGTTAAAAAGAGACTTGAAGCAACCACGTCCCAGTGCAAAACTGGACTGCAAAGAGCAGACACCCAAGGAGTTCTCTTCAAATTCAGCCACGGACTATCGCCATCTTCTGCTTTGAGTTGCTGGAATAATGGAATATTTAGAGCCGAAAAAATATGCTTCCGACCTCAAAGCAAGTAAGTAACGGTAAAGAAGATTTTATGTGCATCAAACCCCCTGTTCTATGTCTGCACTTCTGTAGTCCAACACCAGTTTCGCAATCCCAGTAGGCAATGCCAGCAATGCCTATTCTTTAGAATAAGGCATCCACAGAGTACTTCAGGGGCAGGGAGGGTGTTCTGCAGCATGATAGAGAAGCCCTGTAGGGAACACTTCCAATTTCAAGGTTAAATACGTCACATAAGCACTTCTCTGAAGATGCAGGTCTGTGCACACATCTGTGACAGCAACATTTAAGCTCATCTATGAAACACACTTCAAATGAAACAAGTCAACTAAGTTTACAATCACTCTGCTCATAGAGAGTGGTGACAGATGCAATTAACATCTTATTTGTTCATAGCTAATAACCAGTGTTTTAGCAGTTTTCAAACACTTTAAACACACTTAAAGTCATGCGACAGCATTCCTGTTATACAGGACCATCTTCACACCATGAGAAGGAGGATGCCAACAATGCACTCACATTTCATCCACTTGTGGGAGGGGTGGAAAAAAAGAAAACCAAAAAACCAACCAACCCAAAACTCAAGCAACGGTTTCCCCGAGCAGACTCCAAGGAAAGTGTCAACATTACTGCTACTCGAGTTAGCAATGACTGCAACTAGGACTGGAGAATGAAAGCTGATATTCCAGGTCCTGCAAGCTTCATCACGAAAAATATCACGAACTTTAGCTTTGCCTAATCATATCTGAAAGCATGAGAGACTCCAGTAGACATGACACTCTTGAAATACAGAACTTTATTTAGAAACTGCTTAAAATAGAAAAACCCTGTCAAGAAAAATCCAAGTCAAATATGGTTTCTCAGTAAAATGGAGTTTTAGGGCAACAAAAGTCTAAAAGGCCACAAGAGAAATAGCACCACTGCAATTTTAAACAATGGCTAGATTACTTGCATTTTTGGCATTCACTGAATTTGGGTTTTTCTCTGAATTTCACAAAGATTCATGCACTACACAACAATTACCATAAAATGCTCTCCTACACACATTTTAGGACAAGCTACCACCAGAAATAAATGAATACAAGCACAACAGGACTGATCAATCTCAGTAGTGAAGGGGGATCAGAAGTCTTGCAGGATCTTGCCAAACACAACAGTAATGAGGGGTATGATAGCAAAAAAGGACAGGTAAGGAAAGTATTTAAATATTAATATTTAAGTTAGTCTCAGTACTGTATTTTCTGCAATACCATTAGCTCTGTTAGCCAGCATCTTTTAGTTTTTACCCCAGAAGACTACTGAACTGGCAAGTATTATTATTAGATATGCCCTGATTTGAAAGGGAGGAAAAAAGGGACAGAAAAATCATCATCCTCATGTGCTCAATTCACTTTCATTCTAAGATAGTCGCACAGTGCAAGTCCTGTTACAACTATTGGATTTGATCAGCATTCCTTGGGATAGGAAAGAGAAAAGAACAAGTGAGAGACCAAAAAGTATACCAACAAAAATAAAAAGAAACAGGACAAATAGAAAGAAGAGCCAGGAAGGAAAATTACTTCTGAAGAATGTTTTAGGCAGTAAGACTGGATGCCCTTTGCTTTTTTTTGTTGTTGTTGTTTTGGTTTTTTGTTTTGTTTTTCTTACAGAAAACACAGTACGTTTTGGCAAAGTCATTAGCCACAATGCCATCAAAAAAGGCTTTAGCACTCTTCAAGGTAATTTATGTGTCTCAGCTGTTCATACTCCCTCTAATCTTGCGACAGGCAACGTTAAGGCCTATTTCATCGAGAACTAATCACTTAGTAAGCAGCTTTACACAGGAATGGAGTTTTGTTTTAATAGCCCCTTTTGAGCACTTGCTGACAAAGTGAGATTGCCACGCAAGGCCTCTCAGACAGCAGTGAATAGAGTTAAACAAGTGTCTACCCCAATATGAAGCACATAAAATCTCCTGTCACATTACTTCAATTTGGCATATGGAAGCATATTTTAAATACTCTTAAGGCATTTTATTATAATTTCTGTGCTGCAATTTCACATTAACTCAATCTTTCTGTGAGTCAGAGTCTTTAATTTCTCTACTACACACCACCTTAGATACAAAAAGTGTCTTCCCACAAACCAGTGTTTTACCAGCAAACCATTCTGCAACAAGTTCCAAATATTCAGCCTCTTGCTCCCTAAATATACCACCTAGATATGAATACTGCTCTGCTACAAAGTGAGAAAGAGCTCCTAACTCAAACCCACTGTAAAAAGTGAAACTTCTGCAAAGTGCACTTTAAGAAGAGGTACTTTTTTTGCTTATGAAAAGAAACCAGTGAGTCCTCTAAGAATAAAGTGGAGTATTTTACAGTTAAGCACATGATCTGGGGCAAAGAATTCTGATGTTGCTGCTCTGCTGGTACAGTATGTGGTCTGTTAATACTCTTCTTGTTCCTCCTGCGGTGCTCCTTCGTCAGGTATCACAAAGCCTTCCTGAAGGGGAATAAAACAAGTGCTTTAATGAAAATCTGATGTCAAACCAGTTCCTGGGCTACTCTGAACGGCTTTTTTTTTTTTAATCTTTTACATAGGATAGATACCCTTAAGTCACCATTTACAGTGTCAAGATATATTACCAGAAGAATAATTTTCCTCATCTTTGATCTATTTGTTACATACTCTTCAGGAAAGGCTAACCTTGTTTTCTGCCTGACTGCAATTATGTTATCTGTTCCTTTATTATGGGAAAAAGCTAGGCCATAAACCTAAAGAAAATAAAAAGGAAAAAACCAAGTAGAGGGAGCCCTGGAAAGCAAACCAGCTTCCAATTACAAGGGGAGGGAGGAACTATGCAATACAATTTATACCAGATTACTTACATCTGTGGCATAAAGAATTTCCACAATCCTCTGCAACACTGGATCATTCTCCCCTTCATTCTCCTGGCAGATCAATTCAATGTTCCTCAATTTGCCAAAGTAGAAGTCTCTCTCCTTCTCCAGATCTTCAACAGTAAGTTTCAGGACATTGATCTGCCAAAGGGCATCAATAATTATTTATCCACCAAAGAGAGAATTCAGTAGTAGCTATTCAAAAGGCAGGGTCCCCAAAGCTCTCAGAAGGGCATTAATATGCAAAGCACTTCAGCAGTAACCACGATGGGACGGAGGGGAAGGAAGACTGCGAGAGGAAAAGGTCTATTTCTCAAATTGTAATATTACTGCCACAGCACACACCCAGTCCAACACATGCAATATCACTTGGAAATTCTGAAGGCTTATTACATGAAATAGGTAAAATGCTAACTGCCTGCAGTTTTCTTTGCTAACACGTTCTTTCAAGACAACTCTCACACTGATGGCAGTTTTAGTTGTATTACATTCAGTATTTCAGTGAAGTAGCAGCTGCTCATAGCTCAGTTGGAATGCTGTGATCGCTGCTACACAGCTGTGGAAATACTTAAAAACAATGCTATGTGTGATATGGCACATACTAGGTTTAAATGTCTGGGTACTCATGTACTACAGAAGGAGTTTTGCTCCGATCAGGAGAGCAAGATCACTATAATGAAGGCTTCCAATTAAGTGATTTTAAATGAGTGTACTAGATTCAGATCATTTTCTTCCATCTGCCTGACCCAGTCATTTCATGCAATTAAAAAAAAAAACTGTACATAAATCTATAAAGCACAGGTCATTACACAGGGCCATTCTGGTCAACACACCTGCTCAATCAATCCTGCCGATTCATCATCTCCTGCAGCCTTTTTGACCATTCCAGTACCAGCTTTTGGATTTGCTGCAGTCCTCTGTGTAACAATGGGCCTCTGTGGGGCTGCAAGATTAATTCGGTGTTAGTTCCTCTCAGAACATCTTTCTTCCTCCTATAAAGGTACTATCCCCCTTCCAAACACGGTCAGGCATGTAAGAGTTTGAAGATATGTTCCTTCTTTCTTAATGACTCTATGCAACATGTCCTTTTTTTTTTTTTGGCATGTGCTGGCACCAAGCCTTGCCATGTTCTCTTTTAGAAAATATTGATCTTTCTGTAGCTTCCAGATAACTGGGTACTACAGGATGACCCCATGTTTGAAGCCTAGCATCTCTGAAACAAGATGCAAAATACTATCAATTTCATACATTGATTTGAAATAGCAACCCAGTCTTATTTTCCCCAGAGTTTTTAATGAGCTATATAATTTGTAACCATTTTCTCTACCTGCACTGCTAGAACTGAGAGATTTCTTGGGTTTGTTCACAACTGGAGCAACAAGGTTTGGTGCTACTGTCTCTTGGCCTTGTCGAGCAGCAACAGGATCATATTCCTTCCCATCATAGTTTGCATCAAAAAATTTTTTGAACCACTGAACAAATTCAAAGTTGTCCTGAAATTTTCCTTTCACTAGTTTGTCCACAGGAATTATCTGGAGAGGGGGGAAAAAAAAAAAAAAAGTCAAACTCATATCAAGGGTAAAGAACCTCTCTCTCTATCTTTAGATAAAGTTTTAAAATAAGTGCACTCAGAAGATATGCAAATGTAATTCTTTGTCCAGTCTAGAGAAAATCCTCTTTGAACATAAATGTATGTCAAATAGTACGATTTTTGCTAATAGTTGGAAGTAAAAACAAATCATGCCCTCAGTGTGAGGGTCCAAATAATTTTAAATAATTCTACAGCAAGGTTTCTGCTGCACCGAGTTTCAACACAAAACTTTCTGTAAATCTGAAGCTGGTTCATTCTGTGCTAGCTTTCATGAATCTGAACTGCTGACCAATGTCATAGACAGCTAGAACACAGAACCGCTACAACATCTAAACCTCACCTTTTTAGAAGATTATAATTATAATTTCTTGGGAATGAGGAGTATAAGTGAAGATTATTCAAAAGATGCAGCAATTTGGGAAGTCTTGTCTGTAGGCCATGAGCTGAGAGCCCATGACCTGGCAGGGGCCAGGAGCCATTATCATTACGTGATTATTCAGCATTTGGAAGCATGGCTGGCTGTCCAGTTCTGGACATACTGCACAAGCTACCTTCTCCAAACAGAAGGCCAATTAAGCGTGTGTTGAAGCTGCTAGCCAATAAAGAATGAGACGCCTTCTTAAACACAGGTAAAAAGCTTTAACACAGAAATGTTCTGCATCATACCAGACATGCTGTCAGTAACTATGACCCAGATAAATCAACCTACCATAAGCAGAACTATCATGCGACCTGAAAAAGTTTTTTCATAGATCTCATTTTCACTACCTTAAGACTACATTCACTTGTAAAGAGGAATTTGAAATCCTTAGGACTGCCACGCCTGGGAACATACCCGGTACAAAGATGGGTCAAACAGGAAGCTCAAGTAAACCTTACCTCATAGAAATTTCAATATTAGTCTGTGCTACATAAGTTGCACAGAATTAAAACTGAAAAATTCATCTCATCATTAGGAACTGGAAACCTAACCTTATCTGGAGTAAAGCAGATATTGTCCTAAATCAAGTGAGGTCCCCAATGCAAACAAAAACCTTTGAGATTTACACCAAAAGCAATCTCTGTTGCCAGATTTATCCAGCTCTAAATTTGAAAGTGCATTCCGTCTACTTTGATATTTAGAACACAGAGAATCAGTTACAACCCAGCTTACTTTGTCAACACCCATTCGTTTAAAACCTGCTTGTAGAACCTTGAAGTTTTGAATGTACTCATGTTCCAATTTTGCTTGAAACTTCACTTTCTTGAGTGCTACAGAACCTGGGAAGAGCATGTCCATAAACTGACAGTATGCAGCACCTGCCAAAAGAAAAACAATACAAAGCCCAGGATAAATCAAGTCAGCTCACTAGCCTACGTAAGGAACTTTTCAGTCAGATCAGCAAACTGACCTGACTCATTCCTCAGCTACAGGCAACAAAAGCAAGAAAGCAGCAACCTTCAGTCTCCCGGTTTAGTGCAGCGTAGCCATAAATAAGCTTAAGTAAACTGCAGAACCAAACTTTTGGTCTCGTGACTTGAACTCTTAAGAACAAGAGCAATACTGCGTCCATAATGCCAAGAGAAAAAAAAAAATCCAGTGAGTAATTTGACTTTCCTTTCTTCATGGATATCAGTACAGATCTGAGATGTCACATGTGTCCAAGAGGCACGTAACCTCCTCTTATCAACACTAATAGAACTAAACTAGAAAAATAATTATTCTAAAAGTTATATTTAATCACTATTTAAAAACTGACACATTTATGTACTACAAACAGAACCTATACACAACTCAAGGTGCCCTCAAAGGTAAGAGGCTAAATTAAGCTGCATTATGTTTAAATCAAGCCTTAATCAAAGAACTGAAACGAGTCAGTGTTTCTTTTTATTCATTTTAAATGCTTTATGCCCTTCAATTCAGCTCTTACTGTAAGAGCAAAAGAGGGATTCAGTTCAGCCACAAAGAAAAGACAACCACCTCCAAAAAAAAAATGCTTTTGTAGAATATACACACCCATTAAAAATATATATATATTTTTAAACTATATCCTCACTCTGCAGTGATGATATGCAACTGTGTGCCACTGAAAATACAAGCGCAACATTCTGAGCATTATTCCCCCCACCAATATCAATGAACTAAGTGTACACGGAGAGTAACAAGAACCATAACCTAAAACATCAGCTACAGGACAGCTTTGTGAGACACCAAAAGGCCAAGTAGTAATACATCATGGCACATCAGCTACAGTCTTTTGTGAGACACAAAAGGCCAAGTAGTAATACATCATGGTGTTTCCCTAAGCCAGTCTATTCATCTCAACCACAGGTAACTGATAGAAAATGAACAAGATAGGACTTTCTAAGTATTTTGCTGGTCTTTTGGGGCTCCCACTTTCACCTGCTACTAGAAGATCGCTGCTCATCCACTGGAGCAAATAAAAAAAATAAAAATCTTGCTGTTTGATCTCCACTGTTTTTCAGTTCACTTGTTGAAGAACTCCAATGCCCAGCTCAAAAAAATAGATGACCTGCTAGAAATCAAGGTTTTTCTAACTGTTGGTAGTCTGAGCGATAAGCATTATTAAAAAAAAAAAAGAAAGATCATAGCGTAAGCCAAAGGTCATTTTTTGTGCATTTATGCAACCTCAAATTGCTGCTGTTGCTACTGCCCTTGCCAAAGGTAGCAAAGCAAGCTTGGAAACTCCCGTTTTCAGATGACACTGAAAGCCACTTCCATACCTGCAGAGGCATGAAGTATTTTTGCAGACACAGGAAAGGGACATTACTCAGCGCATACCACATAACAGCTCTCAGCCTTCTCCTGAAAACAGGCGAGCTGAAATTCTGCAGAGCCGGTATTAATTATCCTCACTTCTCAGGGACAGAGCTCTCACAGCATCCAAGACTCGCACCAATTCCAAGCAAGAGTTCTCAGCCATATAAATCAACACTGCACACAACCATTTTATTAACCTGCTTATCTGAAAGCAGACAATGCTTACCATTTCCTTTACTTCTGTAGTTGTAGATCTTTAGTTCCTTCATCCTTACAGGTTTTCCTCCATCATCTCACTAGACAAAAGCCACTGCAAATACCTATCAGATGTATATTCTAAGTCCCCTACTTCCCTGTAATCTTTGTAAACATTTCTTCCACGGTCTCAGCCGCAGGCTGTACTGACAGTCCCAAACTTATTTTAACTTTTATTCCACCTCCAATTTCCACATCTCTCATTCTGTGAGCAACACTTTATCTCACACTCACTGCATGAGCTGCACTTCCACTTTTCACCAAATCCCTGCCACCTGCCTCTTGCAGTTATCCAAATCACTATGTTTTACCTAGGCTGCATTTTTAGCCTTGACGGTTTTTTTTCAGCTCTTACTCCACAGACTATTATTTTTATTCGTTTCTACAAGTCTCCTCCCACACACTCCTCCCTGTGATGACACTTGACTCCATTTCTGTACCACAATGACTTCCCCTTTTCTGCATACAACTCTGAGATTCAGCTGTGCTAAAGTCAGCTCAAATCAAAGTAAGCTCGGGTGACACAGATGAACATACTCCTTTACCATAAGGAGTTGTAAAGTCATGAAGGCAAACCCAAGAGTCACCAGTGTGCCTTCCTCACTCTGCTCGTTCTGCCCAACCTTCCAAATCTGCTAGTAGTTCTCTTCTGTAAGAAATCACATTTGTTTATGCTAGTTACTATACTTGTAATACTTACTCTATCCATCAAGACTAAACGCTTAATTCCTCATTGGAAAACACCTTCTCCTAAGAGTGTTTTCTCCACATTAACCCCCATTCCCTCTTATAGCATCTATGCCGCAGTGAGTCAGAAGAATATGCCTTTTCATTATGCTTACGTTATTAACAACCTTTTCAATAAAACTCTAAGCACAACCAGATTATAACATTGACCTTGAATCTGTTCATGCCAGGAGTTAGGCCAACAGCATGGCTACTGAGGGCCAGCACAGATGGTTCACACAATGCGACTGGATCTCTACAGAACGAGGGTGCACATGAAATTTGGAACTCCCCTCACCTGAGCATAGCTGTTCAATCTTTGTCAGCGTCAGTTGCAGAGACTCGTTGATCCACGCAAGCATGTCATGTCGACTCAAATTATCGCTAGTCACTGAAGTAGAATACACATTAACTGCCATTTTCTGAAAGACAGAACCAAAGGCATTAAGTACCACAAACGGTAATGCTGCACGTTTTCATCGTTTCTGTTAAGGCTGCAGTGGAGGCACTTCCTTTTGAGCCCTCATGACACAACAGCCAAACGTAACACAATGCAACGGAAACGATGAAGCTGTCTGCTGCTCAGAGAGGACCTTATTTCATCACAACTGTAAAGGGCACGGTTTCGTGCTTTTTGAAGAAAAATTAACACCAAGGCACTCACATGGAAACTTTGATGAAAGGAATCGTAGCTGCGGCAAGTTATTCATCCCTCTCATCCACGCCAACCAAGCAGGGCAGGAATACTTCCTGGTCGACCACGGTATCTCTCCAGGGAGAAATACCAAGCGGCCGGTCCCCGCCCAGCCCCG
>NW_009661368.1:4244992-4250805 GCF_000708025.1 Charadrius vociferus
GGCCTGGCTGCCGTGGGCTCACGCGTCTGGGTTCCCCGGGGCCGCTGTGCCGGGCTTGTCGCCTCAAGGGGCAGCGGGGAAAGGGGCAGAGGGGGTCATCTGTGGGACTTGGCCCTCTGTAAACACCCCTCCTTTTTCACGCGGTGAGTTCATCAAATAAGGACTGTCCGGTCATACAGAAATACTGGTTTTTAATTAGACGGCGATAAATGGTAAACTGTTGACATGGATCCCCTTTCTTTCCCACACGAAAAACGAGTTAAAACTGCATGGACAAGGCACGGTTTTTCACTTCTCGCACGCCCAGTACAAAAAGCATATGAAATGCGTTTAACAAAACAATAACCTTTTTTTTGTTTGTTTTTTAAAGATTGTATAAAAACCCGCAAGACTTTTGACATCAAAAATCCTTAACCTAAAAAAAAAAATAGCACCAGGGAGAGTTAGAAACCTTTAAAAAAGTACTAAAAAGGCATTTCTGAAATCTATCTCTCCTTACGACACATAATAAAAGGCAGCTCCTTACAGGGAAAAATAGTTCAAGGAAGACATGTCTACTGCAATCCGTATCAAGCAAGATGATTCTCATTCCTCTTTTATCTTTGTTTACTTTCCCCAAGTCCATTTTTTCCTTTTTTTCCTCTTCTATTCGTTTTCCTTTCGATGAGACAGGAAAGGATGGGAGATCTGGAGTATGAAATTAGAGGTGCCATGGAGTGGAAGTTACGTGTTAGCCCGGTTTGGAAAAACAAAAGCCATCAGAGGGTCCCAAGGGGGAGGACGGCTGTCGCCCCTACGTCAGGCTCCATACGGGGGCTGCGGCTGGGGCTGAGCTGAGGAATTAGCGTTGTGACTGGGGTCCAGGCTGGGAATGAGGATGGGAAGTTGGCGAGGGGTCCAAAACCAGCCGGAGCAGCAGTGGCGACGCCAGGCTTCCCAAACACCTCCAGCGCCCACAGAACCCACCCTGCCATCTTCCCAGTCAGGGGGCTGGTGACAAAGGTTAGAGGGCGCTACTTGTCCCGGAGAGCTTGCCGAGCATTGCAGATGCCAGCGGTGACACTGAGAAGACCGCTTGGCTTCCTCCAGCTTTTTCTTAACTAAGGCGTGCGGCTTGAACGCACTTGAGAATGAATCCCTGTGGGAAGACTAAAGAGTAACCTCTGGGCAGGATCAAGGGAAAAAAAGCTTTTAAATGACTTGGGCTTCCCATCTTGCCCATTCCTGAGTGCAGCCTTGGGTTGGAGACCGAGAGAAGATGGTCCCCAGAGCCTGGGGATGAGGTGGAAAGCTGCACAGAAGCAGCTCCATGACAAGAAGAGTGGAAAATGGGAGGCTCCCTCCTCCAGAGAGGCTGCCATCCTCCACCGCCCGTGAGGGAGGTGCAAGGGGGTCCCCATGTGTCAGAGAGGTAGAAGGAGCCAGGAGAGAAGCTCTCATTTCCCACTGATGCTGTACTCGTTAGGCAGCCTGGCATCAGGCGGAGGGCTGGCCCATGGTTTGCACTTGATTAATCTTGAGAAGGCACCCAAGGACTCTGCCAGACCAAGGCGACAGGTTGTAGTGACCAGCAGAGGCAGGGGAGGACAGAGGGACTGAGGGGTCTATGTCACGAGTTGTTTCAGTGCATTGAAATGTGCATTGGAGTCAAGAGTCCCCGGGAGATGCTGGCTGGGACAGCAGCCCCGCGGCTACAGAAAACTTGGGAGAGAGGGATGGGCTCTGCTGTGCATGCACCCGCATCTCGCGGGATGCTGGCCATGGGAACAGTGCCCTCAGGACTTCACGGACAGCGAGATAATCACTCTGGCCAAGTCAGGGAGCAGAGGAGGGCAATCAAAAGCGAACACAGTGGTGGCCGCAGGAGCTCCTGGTTTGGGGGAACGGCCCCAGGAGCCCCCCAGGGTGCTGTCAGGCCAGCACCGGGCATGTAACAAGCACCAGCAGCATCCCACTTCTGTACACAAAGTCACGCGTGGGGAGATGGGCACACAGGGAGGGAGAGGTACAGCCCCTGCCTGCGGACCCCCAGGACCTGCCCCTGTCCCCAGCGCACACACCCTGCCCCAGCAGCAGTGCCTGCAGCGGGGGGGACGCACACAGCACCTGGACACAGCAGCTTTCACACCTCACTGCCGCCGCAGGGTCAGCTCCTCTTGCCCACAGAGCAGGATCGGTGCGGGGCAAGGCCAGTGCTGTGCTCCTGGAACCCTACAGCCCCATGGCCCCGCTGGGGCTGGGTGGGATTTTTCCCTGCAAGGAACCCCCTGCACCACAGGACTGCCCATACTGCTCGAGTCCGTGACATTGTACATGACATTTGAGGGGGGCTGTATTTTGAAGCCGACATTGGCCACTACGCTATCCTTCCTACCGATGCACCGCATTCATTTGGGAAATGAATGCTCAGAGAACGTTTTCCTTTATGGACACATTGGAGCCCAAATCCTCTGTGCTCTGATTACTGTGTAAGCTTTGAAACCACTCAGCAGGATTTTAAAATGTAAGGAAAAAGTTTTAGATGCTTTAAAAAGGAAGTAGTGAATATTTGTAAACTACAGCCAAACACATAAAACAGTATTTCTTTAGTTCTAGCTAGAAAAGTAATTCTATCACCTCACAGTTCAGTTTCAGCTACATTCAGGTCTAGGAATCTCCACATTCTTATGTAATGCCTTAAAGCAGCAATAGACGTTAAACAACAAAATTAAAGTTTATCAAAAAATTCTTAAAAATAAAAATAAAAAAAAAAGATTTGGTTTCTGTATCCTGCATGTTCAGTGTATGTAACCTGACCAGGGTCCCTTACACCTGCTGCTACAGTTTGGGGATTTTTGGCAGTTGCTTCAAGAGAGGTTTTGTTTGTTTAGGAAAAGCAATAATTCGCTATAGTTCAAGTTTGCCTGCAGCACCCCGGCAGCTGCCTCCACACTTACTGCTCAGCTAGTTGTGACTTTCCAGCTCTAGGCTAAAACGGAATATTTAATGCTCTGGAGGAGACTTCTCGTCTCATCAGTTATGCATAGAGCTTCCTGCACTGGGTAATTAAAGCTCTTTTGTCCATCATTTTCTACACATCGCTGCCATTAGTCCCTTTAAAGAAAAGTTACCCTGCCAGGTTCTTTGGTTAAAGACATTTCCTCAGCTCTCCCTGCGGGGCCAGGCTGCCTTCCCACAGCACATGGCCGGGGAGGGATGGTGCCGTGGCAGAGTCCGGCAGCCGTGCCCATCCCTCTCCCGCCACGGCAGCGGAGCTGTGCATCTTTACCAGAGAGACGAGGGACGCTCGGCTTGCTATTCACAGGCAAAGTAATCCTTGAGTGGGGAAAAGAGGTGCCGGATGACGGGGACGCTCCACGATCTTCCCAGCAGCTTCTGGCGAGCCCCGCGGCCGATGTTGGAGACGTCCGTGTAGTGGAGGGGGAAGCCGAAGATCCTGCGGAGCAGAGGCAGGAGAGGGGGAAGGTGAATTTTGGCTGCTGCCCCTCTCCCCCGGTGCCCACTGGCCACGGCCAGGGCGCAGTATCCCTCTGCCCCATCCCCACATCCAGCCCGCAGCTCCCTTGAGCCCCAGCCTGTGTTTTACAGTCTCGCTCGGCAGAAGCTTCTGACTGCTAACAGCCAGCGCTCCCTGCCAGCTCTCCAATTTTCTTTCCCAGAGCGGCAGCAAGCAAACACGTATCACTTTCCACCCGAAGCCTTCAGAGCATTCGGCAAAGGCGATGCAGTCATTCCTGCCCTGCCCACAGCCAGCGGCACACTCGCCCCAGGGCAGCGGCAGCAGAGCAGTGCCCGCATCTCCTACAGCCCCGCTCCTGTGGACACACACGGGGAGCCTGACAAATCATCCCACATGTATCTGAGCAAACTTATCTGCTCCATACGACTTAACCTGCGCATGGACAGGGACCAAGTGCCCAGAGCCAGCTGTGAACTCGGGATGCGACCCGTCTGGGGGAGTCAAGCCAGGAATGAAGGAGCCCCACGCTGCACCTGCTGGCCCGCGGAAATCTATACGCGGCAAGTATGTGCACACGCCTCCCGCCCCAGACGTGCCTGCGGGCAGAGAACGGCGAGCTGCCCCAGCTCTGGGAGCTCACAGCACCACTGCATTTACAGACACTGAAGGCAGCCAAAATTAACCACCAGCCACGCTAAAAATTTCTCTTACAGCTCTGGAGTCCACTAAGTTGCACTGATATACGCTGTACTGAAGCACCGGTGCCCCCGAGTGAGCCGAAGGAGGGGCAAAAGACGTTGACATACACCCCAATAGCTGACAGGAGAGCAGCAGCCCTGAGTAGTCACTATCATCTCAGGTTTTGAGTCCTACTGAATATCAGAGAGAATCTCTCACAGCCGGGACGCAGTACGAGGCTCCTGTCTTACCAAAGTGCCCCAACGTGCAGCCCATCAGGTGAAACAGTAAATGTGCTGTGCCTTCCTGAAGAACAGTACTGTGTTCATCGCACCGATGGCCTCTCCTACAGCCACCACAGCTTTCCTACTGACATACCTGTCACCTCCGCAGATTGCCTCAAAATCTGGAGCAGAATTGTCAAATACTGGAGCATCACTGCTCCAGGCAGTTGTTGGAAGGAGCAGAACCACTGCCATCCCGCCGTGAGCTGCAGGAGGGTCCCAGCCCACTGCCACCAGCACACCCAGCACCAGATGCCCCTGGGAACACACCCCAGCAGAGCTCAGATTTCCCAGTTAAAGGGCGATACTGGCAGGGATTTTGAACCCAGCATGCTGGCTCCATTTAAAAATTGGATTAGTAAAATAAAAGGAAAAAGCAAAACAGAAGAGCCACCAATAGTCTCTCAGCCGGGAATCAGCACTAGCACTGAATACTGGGGAGTAAAAAGCAAACACTAAATATCTAAAGACAATAGAAAATTCCTCCTCCCAGCTCTGTGTGTCAAGTCCTCATGCAGCCTCTCCGGCTTGGCCGAGGTCAACTCATCACTCTCCGAGGAACCACCAAGTTGTCGGAGATCATTTAGCATAAACTCACAGCTCCTGCCTGCTCCAGCGCATGCCAGACCAGAGCAGCTCCTCCCAGGGCAGGCAAAGGAGCCCTTTTTCCAGGGCAGCTCCCTTCCTGAGCCACCCAGCGAGGTAATAAGCTTCAGGAATCTCCTACGGGAAGAGTACTCGGCTCCTCAGCACGGTCAGAGCCCTGTACATCCTGAGCAATATCACCATCCTCGCTCGTTAGCTGTTCCTAATGGGGCCGGGCAGTGCCAACCCACTTTGCCCAGTGCACTCAGTAGCGCTTTCGGAGGAGCCCTGTGCCCTGTGCCCTTGCCATCCTGCCTGCCTCTGCTCAGCAAGGCACCTCTGCAAGCACCGCCCTGGGCCACTTCATGGCGATGGCACCGAGTCACCCGCGCTGGGCGCTTCCGCCTCATTACGACCAGATGAAAGTTCAAGTGCCATTTAAATGGCATGACACAACAAAGGCTCAGTAATTGCTATTTCACTATCATATACCTACATGCCTCTAGCTCAGCTTTAATGAGTTTTAACTCTGACAAATACTGGCAATTTAAATATAAACAAGCAAAAATATTTAAAACCAGTCTGCGTTTATTGGCTGAGGCTTTGCCTGTGCAAAAACTCCAGTTTTTGTTGCTGTAAGTAGTTGGTGTGCAGGACTGCTAGCAATTGGGTTTTACTTTACTCGAAGTCTTTCTGTTGTGTTTTGCTGTGAATTTAGGGTGCTAAAGAGGCGTGAACTAAAGTTTGGAGGAGCGCAGTCGTGCTTTGCTGCAGCAGCAGCTGCCGCCTGCCATAGCGTGAGCCTC
>NW_009661368.1:4250976-4256297 GCF_000708025.1 Charadrius vociferus
CTCACGCCGCCGCACCGGGCTGAGCCGCCCCAGCCAAGGCGGCTGCTCGGGTTTATCTCCAGCAAGCCCCTGCATGGCACTGACCAGGGCACAGGGCTGCCATATAGCACCCCAAATCAGCCTGGGTTTTAAACAAACGCTGGTGCACACGTGAATCCCCAAGCTAGACACACCACGCAGCATCCTGCACAAGCCCTACCACTCTTCCCTCCACAGGCTTCAGGTCCGGGGGCAGAGGATGCTGCTACACTTTTCCCAGAGTCTCATCTTTGCTCATTAACAAGCGCATTATCATGTGCACATCACCGCAGGGAAACTGCACCGTACAGGAGCTGCAGCTCCCTGGCTCCCAGGAGCCGGGCTTAGGGCCAAGGAGGAAGAGAACCACCACACAAGCACCACAAAACAAAACAAAACTACAGCAAGAGACTCAAAATGACAGCGAACGATTGATTACCTGTTCATCCCCGGAAGGTTGCCCCAGAAATAGCGTGCTCGGTGGGCAGCTGATATCTTGATAGCATCGATCATAACCGGGTTACACTGCAGATGATGAGAGGGGGAAAAATAAAATTTAAGAGGAGGTGTGGGCTCATCCCTCTCCTGCACAGGAAGCCCTTCTGTGCTGCAGGGACTTCAAAGCCTTCAGCAAATGCTCCTAAAGATGTAGTCCCCTCAACAAACCCTTGCTCCACCAGAGCACGGTCCGGTCAGCCACGTGGGCTCCCACGACAATGGCCAGCAGCTAACGAAAATCACAGCATGCTTCAGCAACCCATTTCTCTGGGCCAGGATCAGGACCATCAGCCTCCGATGGGGCTTCTACACACATGGGTTCCTGCCGATCCACAGCCCGCCTTGGCTACCACAGAGTTAAAAATCCTTTCTAGTCCCTGACCTCCCTAGAAACAACAGGCATTGCTCCGGAACAGATGCTTTCTGCAAGGCTGGCAAAACCCCTCCCCCAGAGAAGCAGTGCTCGGGATTAACCTGCTGAAAGCCAGAGGGGATCCAGAGCCAAGACTAAAAAGTTGATTCCTGGTGTCTGCATCAGGCAGGGCGTTTTCCAGCGTCAGTGGGTTTTCCAGCATCAGGGCCATACCAAACCACAGCCAGACCCTCACAGCCTCGGCACACCTTGCATAGCCCAGCAAGCGCCTCCTGCTCCAACGTCTTTCCCGAAGCCAGCAGCAATCCCTACCTCCAGAAACCGAGAAATGTCCCTCTTGTCGTTGACCCTCATGGCCACCACGTTCTCGAACATCCAGAAGAAGGGGCGCTCCTCTCCCGCCTTGGGACGGGCATAGTTGAGCAGGTGGTAAAATTCGAAGAACAGCCTCCCGGTTCCTTCTAAAAGTGAGAAAGCCGGAGCGGCAGGTTGGAACCAGCTGTGGGAGCAGGGGGCACGGGTCTGGGGGACCTGGCTGCCCTCCCCACCGCGACTGGCATGGAGACAGCCTGTGCTTTGCAGGTACCACCCCACGGTTTGCAGGTCAGAGAGGAGCCACCACCAACGAAGACTGGGGCTGAACCCCTCCCCTGGACTTTAAGGTGGCTCTGCACCCCAGAACACCCTGGGGGTACCCAGCCCTGCAGAGGCCAAGCAGCCTTACCATACAGCCCCTTCCTGGCCGGATTGACAAGGGAGAGGTCGTTACAGGGGCTTCCACCGATCACCAGGTCAAAGGGACCCCACTCCTCGATCTAAAGTGAATAGACAGACCCAGTTAGGAGACGCCATGGAAGCAGGTCTCTCCTCCCCGGCAGGACAGTGTGCAAGCCCGTCCCAGGGCTGGTGGGGTGAGACCCATGGAGCCGTGGTGCCCCGTTCCCCAGCCCCCCTGCAGAACCGGTGCTCACGTTTCTCTTGGTTATGTTCCTGACATCGTGCACATAGGTGATGTTGCTCTCGTGCTGCATGGTGCCCACAGCGATGGGGTCTTCGCAGATCTCTGAGGCAATGTACTTCTCCACTTGGATGCCCAAGTCCTTCAGCACCAGGTACCCTGCCAAGGGACAGAGGTCTGATGTTGCACTGCTCTCTTTAGCCTCCCAGTCTCCTTCGTCAGCACTGAAGCTCGATGTGGCCGCTCTTGCATGTCCTAAGTGAGTGAAGTCACACAGGACTTCTGGATGAGCAAACTATTTTTTTGACCTGTTCCTCCAGGCAAGTTTGCTCCCAGAAAGAACTCCAGAGCCGAGTAAACTGAATCAAACCAGTTTGCCCTCAGGCATTTCTTCACCAGAGGCCGGGTTACCAACCCTCCCACAGCTCTTGCTTCTCAGTGAAACCAGCCACCCGAGATGGCACTCGGTGCAGCAGGAACCTCTGTGAGCAAAATTCCTATGCCCTCCCTCCCTCCATCCATCCCTTCTTCCCTTCATCCCTCCCTCCTCCCCAGCCCTGTCCAGCAGGAAGGGGAGCCCCTGCCCTCATCCCCTTCTGATGGAGATACCCCTGCCCTTCACCCATCCCCTTCTCCCCAAAGAGCTTGCAGAGACCGGTTTCAGGCCATGAAACTATTCATCCCTGACATCCAGTGCTGTAAGCCATCAGGACGGTGCTCTTCAGTGCCTCACCTGTTGCTATGCCATCAAATAAAGAGAGCACTCGAATAGGTCTCCTCTTCGCTGGTGGGACTGTCGGGTAGATTTTGGGTGCAGCCTGCAAGGAAAGGAAAGCAATGAAGCCCCAGCTCTGGGCAATGCTGCGATGCCCTATGAGGCTAAACCTTGGCTTTACAGGCATCGCCTCCACCTTCAGGGCAGCATCTCTGAGGCCAAGAGCCCAGCACCCTTGGAGAGAGTGGATGAGCAAGACCAAGGCAGAGGGAAGGAATTTTGAGCCTTGCCCCCTGCAGCCCTCTCCCCCAAAGCCCAGCGCACTGGGCTTGCCTGCCCGCAGCCCTTACATATTCCTGTCCCTTGTCGCTGGTGAAGAAGTCCTGCAGGCGAGTGTTCCAGTCCTGCCGGCGCTGCAGCACCCCGTAGCTCCTCTGGGGCTGGCACATGTAGCAGTTCCAGGGCTCCTGCTCTTTTGCCTTGGCCGACGTCCCTCGCCCCACCAGCACCTCCAGACACTCCACACAGAAGCACCTGCCCAAACCACAACACCTCGTGCCCGTCACCTCCAGAAACCCCTCTGGGTCACCCCAGCCTCTCCTGGCGTCTCCTTTGCCATGCACCTGAGTCCCCACCCCATTTTGTAGGATGCCTTTCCATGCGGTATCCTGGTTTTTAAGGCAGCTAACACAAGATGGTGACCAAGGTGTGGGTAAAGCTCCTGCCATCCTCCCCAGAGTTTATTCAGGTGCAGAGTGGCTCAGCAAGGACCGGGTGGGCTGTGCTGGGATGTGCTGTGTGGCAGCCAGCTGGGCACCAGTGCAGCACCCTGCCCAGGCTCAGGCATGACCCCGCTTCCCTGTGGCTCCCCAGGAGCAACACTGTGAGCTGAGATGGAGGAGCAGAGACGGGGCCCACCTGCAGCAGCTGGCGTTGCTGCAGAGCAGCAGCTCCTTGCCTTCGCAGCAGACAGTGCAGTAGGACTGGTAGCCGTCTTCATCGTACATGTAGAAGAGCTCCAGGAATCTATCCTAGCAAAAGGACAGCCGGGAGGAGAGAAGGACAGAGGATCAGGATCTGTGCTCAGAGGGTGAAGAGAGAATGCAGCTCTGCTCCATCCCTGGTGCATGCCAAGAGCTCGGAGAGGCACATCCTCAGTGCTTCATGTGGAGAGCACATGCCAAGGGACAGCCCCGTGGTCACCAGGACCTGGCACGGACACCTCTGCTGTCCTGACAGTGCTGACTGCAGCAGGGGTAGACTCTCACCCCAAACTCCGGCCCCCGCTCAGCCCCGGGACAGCAGCACTTACCCTGCACGTCTGGCAGAGGCCCCCCTCGAACAGCGGGTGGAAGGTGGCCGGGTTTCTCCTCCCACAGGACAAACAGCTGTCTGTGTGACAGAAAGAGCTCCGCTCACCCCGGGGAAGGGAGAGCGCAAGAGCGCAGACCCCACACCTCCGTCCCTCCGCGGGCTGCAGAGACTGGAGCCGCTCCTCTCAGCCACATGCGGGTGCAGATGCAACTGCGGCTCCGCGGGAACGGGCCCTGCGGGGAGGATCGGCACAGCAGTCTGCTCCCCTCAACACTAAGTGAGGCCCGGTAATCTGCAATCACAGCACTTCCCCCCTTTTCTACACGGTGCGGTTAAGATGGGACCCATGATCTTTGCCCAGTACCAACTGTAAGCACCCGCATCAGCCCCACACCTTTTCCCAAGGGACACAGGGCAGTCGATTACCTTCGAGACTCCCACTGTTGTTCGTAACTTCGGAAACCATTTGCTCTTTATAAAATTAAAAAGACAAAAAATAGAGATTTATCATTCCTTATGTAGCAAACTTTAAATGCGCTCTCCTTACAGATGCCTTATTTCTTGCATTAAAACTGCTACAGCTTTGCGGAGCGCTGCACAGAGAAGGCAGCCCATGGGCACATTAGAAATTTTGGTGCAAAACCCATGTCCTTTCACTGCTGGAGATATTAGAGCTAGAGCTCTGAGTAGCAACACACAAATCATTTCCAAGCTGAGCAAATAATGGAGCCCAGCTTGTGGCCCCACACCTTGAAGTTGGGTTTGTGGTGTCTTATAAGGCACAAGTGAGCAACACGAGACCACCTAAGCTTTTGCCTTCAGAAACTACGCTCATGGTCCCTGGGAAGAGCCAAGCCCTTTCCCAGAGAGGGTACCCAATGCTTTTCAGGATGCACGGGCCCAGGCCATGCCGCTCCCCAGGTCTTGCCACCAGTTACCTCGGGTCTGGTCCTCTTCCACTCGCTGCTCCTTGCTATTGTTGCAGAGGTTGGTCTTCAGCCTCTTGGTGGGGGGGCACTGCTCGAGGGAGATCACCTCCTCCGTCCCGTTCCTTAGAGCCCCGTTCTCTGCAAGGGAATGGCGGCTGAGCCTCCAGCCCCGGGAGCTCCCCAGGGGTACATCTCCTGCCAAGCCCTGTCATGTCCCACCCCAGCCAAAAGAAGAGCCCTTCCTGACCGCCCGGGTTCCCAACCCATGGCTCGAGGCTCAGCCAGGTCGTTGGCTTCCAGGAGCAATGGCTTTGAGGGTGCTTTACTCTGGCCTTTCACAAGGCTGCTGTGGGGGACCCCATGAGGAGCGAAGAGTCCCAGGGCCATCTCCTGCCCAGGCCAGCACAGCCACAGCAGAGGGGTCAACCAGGGCTGACCGCAAAGTCTGGGTACCGGCGGCTGCTGCCCATGCCAAGTCCATGCCCAGCTCATGCCACCGCCTCACCTGGGGCTTTG
>NW_009661368.1:4256541-4264157 GCF_000708025.1 Charadrius vociferus
CATATCCCCGCACTGGGTGCACCTTCGGCTGTGCTCCCGTGCGTCCGCCCCCTGCAGTGAGCCCATCTGTCCTCCACCAGCCCCAACCCAGATGGGAGCAGGGACAGCCCAGCCCCAGCTCTCGCCCAGACTCGGCTCCCCGGACAGGTGAAGCGAAGGCAGAAGAGGTGCCTGTGGGTTTGCAGCACCGTAACCCAGAGCGTGATGTGATAACCTCCCCTGGATGGGGACCAGACCCACGGGGTGCTCAGGACCAGCCCTGATGCAAAGGGCATCCGGCACCAGCCCAGGACACCTCCTGCCAGTGTGACATTGCCTTGCCAGTGCAATGCTGCCATGTGTCAAGAGCCCCCGGAGGGAGCCTGGCCCCAGGGGTTTCTGGAGCAGAGACCCTGGAACAGCAGCAGTTACTCCTGAATCCCCTGGGATAAGCAGAGTTTGGCCCCATGGCTGCACTTGGAAGAGTCCCAGCAGAGAAAGGAGGATTTTCCTACAGACACCCGTTCACATCACCCCAGCAGGTGGGGGAAATGATTAATTCTGGACTGCGGCAGGAGCACACTCGCTGATCGTTCTCAAGATGATCCACAGGCATTACCCAGAACCTCCCCCCAGTGCAAAGCAGAGCAATATATAGGGGCAGAGCCGGGAAGCCCCAACCCCAACCACCTCCCCACACACTGCCCGAGCTCTGCAGGCGCCTGAGCTGAGCAGACCCTCAGCTTCCCAGCTGGGGCAGCCCCTCCTGCCCCGGCAAAGCGTTTCCTTCACCGGCTCAGCTGCATCAGCCGCCCCAAGCACAACCCATCTCTCCCTGCATCCCATGGCTCCCCGCAGAGCCCAGCACCTTATCCACCCAAACCCGGCTCTGCTCCACGGTTACCTCCAGGGCATGGTATATGGCTCGTCGGTAGGAAACCAGCTTATTAAACGTGGAAGAATTGAAATGCTGCCTAAAGGCCATCAGTCCCACCAGCTTGTCCGCAGAAACCTGGGAGAGAGCGACGAAAGCTTACCAACGGGCATGGGCATGCCTCGCGTCAGCCGTGTCCCCCACAGCTCTGTGCCCCCCTGTGCTGCGGACCCGTTTGCCAGCACAGCTCTCATGCCGCAGCCGAGGACGCTGGGCTGCAGCCATGCCGCGCTGCTGGGGCTTTGTCTGGACCATGCAGGCGGGTGAGGAAGCCCAGCGTCAGCTTCGCAGAGGGAGACAAGCGGCAGAGGGAGGAAAGCAGAGAGGCGGCAGCGTCGCACTCATGACTAACATGGGCGTTTTGCACCCTCTGCTGGCACTGCACCTCTGCTGGCACGGCCGGCACGGCACGGGCACCCGGCACAGCGATTCCCTCCCTCCTGCCCGCAGCCCAGGGGAGGTGAGGGATGGCCGAGGGGTGATGGGGCTCTGGGAGAGCATCCCTCACCAGGCAGGGAGCAACGGGTGCTGCCCTAGAGACCAGGGCTTGGACAAAACCCTGCAAAGGGGCTGGGCAGACGTCCCCGTCGCTGGATCCTGTCAATAACCTACGGTGGCCAGTCATTAGTTATAGACAGTGGAGCCACGAGAGCATGCCAGAGCTAAACACCGGGGTCCCTGCCCAGGGGGACTGCAGGTGGGCACACACACGTCAGAGGCAGCCCCAGGCATGGGACAGACAGCAGAAATGTGCAGGGGAGGCGATTTCAGCCTGGGCAAAGCCGGGCGTAGGCAGGGGCAGGCAGCAGGCTTACCTCGGAGAACTTCCCATCTCCAAACCACTGCACCCACCGCATGCCCGAGACAGCCTGGCGCTTGGCCGTGGCTCTGTAGGAGACGACGATTGCAGGCCACCAGGAGAAACCTTTGATCTTTCCCCAGACGAGCTCCCCAATTCCAAATTCCTTTCCATCCTGAAAGCAAAAGAGAGCAACACAGGTCAGCCAAAAGCACAAACTCACCATTTTATCTGGGCACCCGTGTGGGGGAACGGCCACGGGACGCCCTGCAGAGCTGCTACGCCATGCTTGTCTCTCACTGCAGTATGCGTGGACCTTTGTGCAATGATCTATAAAAACTGCAGCCCCTCCCTCAAGAAAAAAATGGCAGAACACATCCCTGGTAGCGCTGGCACTCAGCCCTGCGCCATACAGGAGCTCGGCGGGAAGGTCTGCGCGTTGGCAGCCCCACGCCAAGCCCGGCGGCTGGCACGCACAGCGCAGCGCGTGCTCCATCCTGCACAGCCCTCCTGGCACCGGCACCCCGTGCGTGCCCACTCCTGCCTGCCCTCCTGGGGTCTCTGCAAACACCGGGATGCCTTTTCCTGCCCTCACAAACCAGAAGCTCCGGCTGTCCCAGAAGGGCTTGCAGTAGCCCTGGTGATGGGAATGGGCAAGGCAGGAGGGCAGCAGCTCTGGGAGTGCAAATGGACTCTCTCCTGATGCCCTCGCCCATCGCAGCAACGTTTGTCCAGGAGAACTTGGCTCACTGCGCACTGCTGCCGAGCCACGAGGCACAGCCCGGGCTGAGGGACGCAGGAAGCACGGCAGGGGATGGTACGCGTCCTGCCTGGCTGCAGGGAGGAAGGGGATGGTACGTGTCCTGCCTGGCTGCAGGGAAGACTTTGCACCGAGGCTGCTCCCTGGGCTCCCCGAGCACATGACGTTGCTCCTTGGCACGAGGAAGCCCCCTTCACGGGGCTCACAGCTCAGCTCAGTCTCACTGCACCCCCAGGGAGAGGACACCTACCCTCCTCTTGCTCCCACAGGGGAGAGCGGAAAACAGGGCAGAGCAAAAACAGACAGAAAAAAAGGAAAAGTTGGGAATTTTGGCAGGACCATGCCAAGGGCCCCCAACAGGCAGCCTGATGGGGACCACGCGGGCATGGTGCTGTGCCCAGGGAGGCACCACGCACAGCAGCAGTCACCTCTGCTTGCAGAGTCCTCCTTCCCAGCTTTGTTCTGCAATTAGGCACCTAATTATGCAGCAAGATGCGATTGCCCAATTCCTACAAGTCTTGGGCCCTGCCCTGACGCCTGCAGGCACTGAATCACGCTCCTCTGCAGCTCCAGCGGCTTCGTTCCTCTCCAGCTTCCCCCGACAGAAACATTTTCTACACATGCAACTGCCTGTCTCGGCGGGGCCGGGCACGGCTGCCAGCCCGGCGTGTGCCGCGCACACGTCTCTCGGTGGCCCTTGGAGGCTTTGCAGCCCCCACGTGTGGCACAGGCAGGGGCTCGGCGCGGCTGGTCCCCACATGCCACCCGTCTGCAGCAAGGTGCCCCCGGAGCAGCACCAACCCCACAGCCTGATGGATGGGGACAGCCCGGCACCATCGCACTCTGGACACACAGGGAAGGGCAGGGAGGGAAGAGGAGGCAGGAGAAGCAGCAGTGAGGTTTCCAGAAGGTCCCCCTGCCTGCAGGCTTGGGACAAGCCAGAAAGGTTCATCCTCACCCCGCACCATCCCAGGTGCAGGATTCTGGTGCAGGAGCAGAGTTTGGCCCCTCCATACCTGGTACTCCAGTGACATCCCTCCTTCTCTGCTCTCCGGCTCCTCGGCCCCCATCTCGGCGGATCCATTCTGCCCCTCCTGGGAGCTGCTGCCGGAGAGCGTGCTGCTGCTCCGGGACGAGTCCCGGGAGTCCTCCTCTGTCAGGTCGATGGTGGTGACGGGGATGGACGTGGCCGAGCGCCGCTTGGAGCTCTGCGCAGAGGAGGGAGCAGAGTGTGAGTGCAGCAGGAAGGCGGGGAGAGGGGCAGGGGGGAGCAGAGACCTGCCCCATGTCACCCCCAAGCTCTCAGGGGGATCAGAGCAGGGCAGCCAGGGAGAGGGGCACCACCACAGCTGGGAACGGAGGGGAGGTCTCAGGACTGGGGCATCTGAGGGAGAACTGCTCTGCTTTTACTTGCAAGACACATAGAAAATGGTGCGCCACTTGCTCTCTTCCCTTCTCTCCCCAGTTCACCCCAGGGTGTTCAAAGCACCCAGTTCATAGCAGGGGCAAACAACAGCACACACGCACCCACTTCACAGGGGAAACTGAGGCACAGAGAGGCTGCAACGTGTCTGAAGCCACTTGGCCAGGGCACAGCAGAAGTGTAGGTCTCCAGAGCCCCAGGGAAGCCCTGGCCCCACGTAGACCCTCACCCGCAGGGGAGCTGGCAGATCCCTGAGAGTCTCCACGCTGTTCGTTTCCTTGATTTTCATCTCGTGCCGGGTCTGCCCTGCCTGGAAGATGAGGCGGACGGGGGGCTTCTGCCTGAGGCTGCTCTCCCAACCGGCGCTGCCCCGGGGCCGCACCTGCAACCAGAACAGAGACGTGCCATGGCACAGACACCTTCCCCACACCAGAGGCCACGTGGGGGGCAGGGACAGCCCAGCGGCACCGGATCCTGGGGGATCGGGGCACAGGGAAGGCAAGAGGAGGGCGGATGACTGTGGGAGGCACCTCGGGCTGAGCCCCTTGGTGCCACCGTGCACTTCACAGCATCTTTGCCAGGCTGCAGCCGTGCTCAGCACCTCCCATTGCTGCAGCCCCCAGCACCCTGCACTGGGGGCAGCGGCCCACCAGCAGTTGCTTACAACAACTTTTGTTTCTAGCTTTCATGTGCATCCTCTACTATATCCTCCCTAGACGCTCCCTCCTCGCAGCTACAGCCATGGCGGTGCGACCGAGATCGGCAGGAGCCAGCAGCCAGGAGGACCGGCCACTGGGAGAGCCACCAGCACGGCACGGCACCCCGCTCACGCAGGCGTGGGTGCTCTCACACATGTGTGGGTGCATTCCCCTCCGCAGCCCAGCCCTACAGAGGCACCCAGGGCAGCCTTTCCCCTGCGGCTTCAGCACCCGCAGTTTACAATCAGTCTAACCCAGGCGTGTTTCCTGCATCCGGCGTAACAGTTTCAAAATGAAATGAGATTTTGCAAGCAAAGAAGAGCCCCCGAACCCGCCATAGTGGGAAAGCAGAATTTTTCACCCCAGTTGGATTTATGGCTCTTTCTTTTGGAAGCTGCCTCATCACAGGCAGATCTCCAACCTTGGGGTTTTATTTCAAAGTCAAAACAATAAAGCCAGAAGGCGAAAATGCTTCCACACCCTGGAGGTTTGTCAACCTAGTCAACAAAAGGAGGGGGGGGCAAAACTGGGATCCATCCCCAGAGCAGCTAACAGCAGGCCACCCTGAGAGTGGGAGACATGAGATGATTCAGTCCATCAATACAGCCAAGACTTTTTAAAGAAAATATCAGCATAATAATTATTAGACTGCTGCAACACGTAGTGGGCATCACCGCATCACGCACCATACCCTCCTGCTGCTGCTGACATAATGTAAATCAGGAATTTAAAAATTAAAACATTATGCTTGTAAATGAATATTGCATCTGTCACTGGACTGTTCCCCCAGCAGCGAGCGCAAGAGCCACCCCAGAGGGGAACAGGCGAGGAGAGCCCTGGGCACCAGCCGCCCCCCACAGACAGCCCACAAAGCCCCCAGGCAGAAAGGTCTTACAGCAGCCTTGGTGAGCACTTACCTCCTGTGTCCCTGTGAGAGTGAGTGGCCAGGACAGGTCATCCTTGGAGAGTTCTCCTTTGCTCACCCTCTTGTTCTTCAGGGATGGCAGCCCCAGGCCCCCAGCATCTGCGCAGGGACAAGGCAGAGCAGCCTCAGGCTCCGTGAGCCGTCCTGGCCGTGCCCCTGCACGCCTCTGCCCGCCACTGCTCCGAGCAGCAAGGTGTGATTTGAAGAGACCGAAACCTCGTCTTGGAGAAATGTGGCCAAGAGCAGAAGACAACCGGTGCCCCCGAGGCTCCCCATTGCAGTACTTGCACTGGCAGTCCCAGATCACCCACTTGCCCCAAAACTGGCATGGTCTCCAATAGCAAGTGTGGGGACCTTCTTGTGGATTTTTCTGTTCCTGAAAGCTCAGAGGCATAAGGAAACCATACTCCCACTATTCCAGGCTTGTCACCAGTTCATTTAAAGCAGGACCTCATGAACCCAAGAGATGGGATTTGGTCACTATGACCAGAGCATCCTTGGGGCTGTGATGCAGCTGGCAGCAATCCTTGGGCACATGGGGGCTCCCCATTTCCCTCCTCCCCAGCAGCGTTAAACCTTTAAGAGGCAGAGCCAGCATCCCAGTGTGGTACCCATTTCCACAATCACTTCTGTTGCCATGGCCTGGATGTGCCATTGAAAAGCAGAAACCCAGCGGTGTCTCAGAGGGATCCTGGCCACAGCCATGATGCTGCAGCCCCCAGGAAGCCCTGGGGACGGTGACTGGGAGATCCCTGGCCCTGGTCATTCCTGAGCATCCCAGGCATGGTGCATCCTGGGCACGGAGTGGCAAGACTCACCTGGAGCACTGGGCTTTCCATTCGCCTCCAGAACAAGGGCAGGGGTGTCATTAGCGGGGTCGGTGCAATCCCCATTGATGAGGATCAGCTCTGCCCTGCAGTCTGCCTCATCCCGGCCGTGGCTCTTGTCCTTTTTCATGGTTGCCTGTGGAAGCCAGAGTGGAAAGGAAATTTAGCCATGCAGAAAGCCCCAGGGAAGGTAAAGGGGACAGCATAAGCTTTTCAAGCCAGCCACAACTTCTCATGCCCTTAGCAAAGGGGTCTGACTGGAGAGACGTGTTTCGAGTGGTACTGGGAGCCAACGGGCACCTGGACAAAACCTCCCCACAAACACGGTGGCCCTGAAGATCGCCCAGCTCCAGCAGAGGCCGCAGATGCAACCTGCTTGTCCTCAGGGAAGTGCCGGGACTTTTCTCTGGGGCTGCGCTGGCCCAGCCCTGCCATCCGTACGCCACGGATCGCTCCCGAGCTCGGTGCTGCCCAGCCCAGGCTACCCCTGCTGAAGCGCTCCCGGCCATGGCTCCAGACCCTGTCTGGAGGGGAACTGCATTTCCCAGCCACCTTGCAGAAACCAGGGGACATCCCACCCACCCCGGTCACCAGTTTCACTGTGCTCCGGCTGCTCAGCACACCCAGGAAACCCAGCACGCCCAGCACACCCAGCATGCCCAGCAGGGGGTGGGCTGTTACAGCACCAGCAGGACACGGCAGACAAGTCGCCACGGGGGGGCAAAGTCCTGGCGCCTGCAGCGAGTTAAAACTCTCCTAAAGGCAGAAAAATCCTCCTGGCCGCCCCCCACCCCCATCCCCAACTCCCCGGCCCCAGGGGGAAGGGCCGGGCAGGGGTCTGTGCTGGCTGCACTCATGCCCCACCGCCCCCTGCCCCAGGGGCCGGGGGAAGAGTGTGTCGACGTCCCCCCGCCCCAGCGTCCCCCCAACCCTGTGTCCCCCCGCTCCGGGAGCTGCTGCTGCGCAGCTGAAGCCCAGCCAGGCATCCCCCCAGGAGAGGTGGGGTACACCTCGCCTGCGCCCAGATGCTTCTGCCCTCCCTCGGGTGCACTCCCTGGATCCTCTTTTCGGAGGCGGAAGCTCCCAGGCTCTCCCAGAGGCACCCGGGACTCTGCTAACGAAGCTGCCTCACTGCTGGGCTATGGATCTGTGCTGCAACTTGCCCCTTCGCCAGCACAGTTATTTCAGGAGCACATAACTCAGCTCATCAAGTTAAGGAGCAAGCAGGGCTTTACCCACCCCTTTCCCTGTCTGGTAGCAAAAGGAACCCC
>NW_009661368.1:4264268-4268040 GCF_000708025.1 Charadrius vociferus
CCCCCAGCCCCAAAGAGACCCCGGGCTCCAGCCCCGCCACCCCCTCCCCATCGCCCTCGTTCAGCATCGCCTCCAACTGCTTCCCTAACAATTGAGATTTCTGCTTTGAGATCATCTGTCAGCACCTCTGACAAACAAAGACCAGTCGGGGTTTGATATTTCGGACACCGAGAGCAGCGTCAAAACCCTGGTGACATCCAAACACGAAAGAAAACAGGTGTCCAGAACCCACCTCCGCAGGCAGAGCCCCCGGGTGCCTGTCCTGCCTCCCCCCGCAGACACATCTCCTCAACAAATGATGAGGAAGAGCAACGGCACCAGAGGGAGTCGAAAGCTGCGTAAAACCCTACAGCTGTGTGCAGAAATCCCGCTGCTGCAAGCACATCTGCTCCCAGACCCGGCGAACAATTCCTGGGAGCTGCCCAGACTTGCTGGGCTGCCCCCAGCCCAGGCTGGCCAGTCCCACATGCTGGCCCCGCGCACGCCGGCCCCGGATGCTCACGGATGCAGCAACACATCCCGGTGCCGCACAGCCGGGTCAGCTCCTCCAGGGTCTCTTCCCCTTCCCCAGCCTGTGAACCAGCAGAACGGCAGCGATCACAGCCGGCAGCGATGCTGCCACAAAAAAACCCAGCAATTTTCACAAAATAATAGTGAATCTCACAAAAACCAGCGAATTTCACTCAGGAATCCATACAGCACGGTGTAAAGAGGATATGCTGCTCTCTTAGCATAAGGGTGACCCAGAGGAGAGGCTGGGGACAGGGAGATGGGGCAGCGTGAGGCTGTTAAAATCCAGGGAGGACAAGAGCAGGCACGGCCACCTCCCAGCCCTGCAAAACATCTGCACCCTCAAAACCCCACCGGGATCTTCGGCCCTTTGTCAGGAGCCCGTCTGGGAGCCTCAGACGGGACCCTGAGCCCAGGAGGTTCAAACTTGCACCTCAAAAAGGCACGGCCAGCCCACAGCAGGCGATCAGGCGAGCGTGTCCCTGCCAGCCCCGCACTGGGGAGGCGGAGGGGAGGGTAAAACAGCAGCCAGTTCTCCCCGGGACACACAGCCACGACCGAGCACCCAATATGCCACTCTCAGCTTCGCCGCGTGCTCAGGGACCTCCGACATAGTCTTTGTTGCAGATATAAAGTTGGGGGAAAAAATGAGTTATCGTTTTGGAAGGAATTGCTCCCTGGCAGAGCTGGAGACCCCCACACCGGTCTCTGCCGGGCCACGAGACCTGGCTGCAAGCACCAGCGTAAGCACAGGCATTTCGGCTCACCGGCTGCAGGCAGGGCCTGCGGTATACGTGCAGGAGAAGCAGTGCATACGCAGGAGCATACGCAGGGCTGGCTCCGTGCATTTCTCCAGCTGCACCACCTGAGATCACTCGAGGACATCCTGTCACCATCCTCTGATACACAAGCGGGAAAGGGAACATCCCACCACGACTCAAACCGCAAAGCTAGTTATACTCCTGCTTTCCCAAAAACTTACACCTAGGCAGCAGGACTGCAATTCCCATCCCTTCTCCTATTGCTGCTGCCTTTTGCATCAGGCAATGAAGCCACATGCTGAAGTCCATCCTGCCTGCTGAAGAGGGCGGGCGGTCCTGTTGCGCCTCCGACCACCGAGGCTCTCCCACAGGAGCCACCGTCCTCGCAAGCCTCACCACCTCCTGCTCGGGAGGAAGGCTCAGCCCTTTGTCCTCGCCTCCCCTTGCAGAAACACCCACCAACATGTGCACACAGGGCATTACAAAAATAATAAGAAACAGAGCGCTCCCCTCACATGTTCGGTCTCACGGGAGGAGGAGAAAAACAGCACCAGTGTTTGCATTGCTTAACGCACTGCAAACATACAGACATGCACTACAGCCATACGCTTCCTACAAGAACCCATGAAGAATGAAATAATGCAGAATTCCGGCTCCGATGCTCAAAGCTCCCCAAGAGACTGGCGCGAGTGGCAGCCCTGCCACTGCCTGGTGCCCAGGACGTGCCCTGCAGCGATACCCCACCGAGACAATGAACCCACTGACTCCGGATCCCGCCCTAGTTTTGCAATACCAGTTTCTTTAAGGTTTGCCAAACTGGTTAAAGACCATGCCACAATATTAACTGCTTAGAGAGACTCCCGGGCCCTGCCCGGCCGAGCTTGCCGGCTGCCCTGGAGCGGGCAGAAGCGGCTGCGCTCACCTGCGAAGCATCCCAGCAGGGCCGTACCTCTGCACCCCACTGCCCCGGGACCAGAGCTGCTCCCCCAAAGTCTGGCTGGGGCTGGTTTCAGTTTTTCTTCTTGAGAAAACAGCCTGGCCCTTATCAGGTGCGTTTCCCCAGTAGGTGGAGAGATTGCAGGGGAGACAGCCGGACTTTGCCTCCAGACAGGGGCATGCATATCAAAAGGCTGGAGGGAAGCATTTTACATGATGGCTGGGATGGCAGCCATCACCCAAGCCCTGTTTGAATAACAAAAAGAAATAAAGGACCCCAATGGCCGGGGCTCTCCCTCCAGGCTGGCTCCTGCCGAGGGCTCTGGGCTATGGCGCACACAAATGGCCTTTAACTCTCCCTAAACTGAACATTTCCCTCTAATCCTGGGAAGAAAAGAGTTGCTGGGTTGGCAGTTTACTAAGAAAGGGAGCCCATTTTGGCAGATATGCTCATTAAGAAGGGCAGGCTCTCCCCTCCCCTGCCCGTTTCCTGTGCCTGGCCCCTCTCCGGCTCTCGCCGCGCTCCCGCGCTCCGGCACTTCCCTCCATTTTCCCCCTGTTTCCTCTCCTGCCACCCCTGCCCCGCTCCGCTCCCCCTCCGGACCGCAGCAGCCCTTTGCGGCCACCCCCAGGCTCCAGCACATCGCCCGCTGCCTTTCAGCAAAGCTCGGTTGAAAGAAATGAAACAAAAAACAAACCGGCCCCTCCTCTCCCAGTGAAGACCAGGCCTGAGAAGTCTCCTGGGCAGCCACCATCACAGCCAGCCGCTGCTCCAGCCGCTCTAGGCTCTTTACCATGCTCATCTCGGTCACGTCCCGCTGAGATGAGCCACTCTGGCTCTCCCGGGCTCCCTGCCCAGGGACGTGCCCAGCGTGGAGCCGGCACCCGTGCTGGTGCTGCCTGCGGGCAGGGCTGGGGGCTGCGGGGGCTCTGCCGTCACGCAGGTGGGTCTTGCTCAGCGGTGGCAGGTCCTCCGTCCGGAGCGGTTACTGCTTCATTTTTCCCCTGCAAAAGAGGACATTAAGCGATGACAATGACATCTCGCTGTTCCCGTCTCCTCCCATCCAGCCCCGAACAGTGAGGGCTTGAGCCTACAACCCTCCCCAGAGCTGGGGGCTGGGGCACCCTGGCTCATTCCCTCATAACTTAAAAATTAGCAAGCTGGAGGCAGAGGGAGAAAAGGGAAGTCCTACTGAGGGGGCAGCATCTTTCAGCCCCCTCGCTCCTTCAGCCCCCTTTCCGAGGGAGGTCAGGGCAACATCAGCGAGAGTCCCAGGACCAGCGCTCGCCCCGGGTGTCCACCCGCTGCTCCTCTCTCCCGGACTCCTGGGACTTGTGCTCCACGGTGGGACCACCCTGGAGTTTACTTCTCTTTCTCCGATGCTTTCCCTCCTCTGCCTCTCCCTCCACCGGAGCTTTTCCCCGGGCTCAGGAGGAGGAGGATGCCACCAGAGCTCCCCCGGGGATGCCCCTGGCTCACGAGGAGGAGGATGCCGCCAGAGCTCTCCCCGGGATGCCCCCAGCTCGGGAGGAGGAGGATGTCGGCGGAGCTTTCCCCAAGACCC
>NW_009661368.1:4269316-4276122 GCF_000708025.1 Charadrius vociferus
GCACCCCCTCGGCCCACCACACACACGCACCGCCACCACCCCCGGGCCTCCGCATCCTCCAAACGCGACTTCGCAAGCCCGGCGCCCCAGTAGCCCCCCACTGCTGTGCATCGCCCGGGACTCCACATCACCCAGTGCCCCGCATCCCCTGCCCCTCGGTGCCCCGCAGCCCCTCCCCGAGGCTCAGCATCCCTCTCCCGGGGCTCCAAAGCCCCCCTGGTGTCTCGCACCCTCCCCTGGCTCCCCAACCCCTGGTACCCGCCGGCACCCCGGTGTCGCCCCGAGTGCCTGGCGTTACCCCAGGGCTCAGCATCCCTCCGGGGTTCGGCCCTCGGAGCCCCTCCCGTAGCTCAGCCCCCGCGGCAGAGGACCCCCCCTCCTCGAGGGGAGAAGGGGCACCCCGACGATGCCGGGCAGAGCCCTCACCCCGCCGAACCACCCCTCTGCCCACCGGGTTTCCATCAGCACCGTGCCCCTTGCAGCGTGGCACAGCCTCACAAGTTTTACAGTCAGTTTTTGTTTGTTTGTTCTTTCCTTTTGCCATACAGAGGCGAGACACTTGCGAGGGCTGTGCTGGGGATGAGGAAAACAGTCTGCGCCTCTCCTGCCCAAGACAAAGCATCCAGAGTCCACGTGGGGTATAATCTTCTCGGCTCACTTGCTATTACTTCTAGATCCAGCAGAAAACTGTGTAACAGTAAAAAGAAGGAATATGATTATTCCTGGTGTGACAGAAACAAGCTTTCAAGGCCAGGAGGAAAAAATGAGTTAGCCAAAGTATCCGAACCCTGGGGGAAGTGCCTGGACCAGCCCAAGGCCTGTGCAGCAGGTTCCCCCAGACCACCCCTCCATCCCTGCAAAACACAAGCATGAAAAATGTGGCTGCACATGTAAAAAAAGCCCTGCGAGCAAATAAGAGGAGCCGTGAAATCTGGTCTGGATAAGCCTTCGGGAACACTGGAGATTACAGTTCAAACAAACACACACTGCATAAACCTAAAGCTAATTTGCAACTCTGCCGAGTAGATTAAAACACAGCAAATAGATTTTACTCCTGGTTGGTTTTCCAAATTTGAGAAAGCAGAATGCTTTTGCGGGTTGTGTTCATGAGAGTTTCTAGGGCACCGTTAGGGTGGAATCAGCGGTTGCTTCAAGCATCCACGAGCTCCTCTCCCTTTCTACGGAAACCTTCCTGCCTCTGTTGGCCCCGCTGACCTGCCATCAATCTCCCGCCCGACTGAAACGCCCTCTTTCTCTCTCTTCCCCTCAGTTATCATTTAATTCGGGAGAGCATGTCTGTGCATACTGTTTGTGAACAAGGCCTGGTACCAAACAAAGCAGCTCTGGGCAGATTCTGTGCCAAACCCTGACCCTTTTCCCTGTCTCTGCTACACACAACCACGGAGAGATGCTGTGAGTTTATTTCTTTAACAGTCAAGACAATTTGTGTGCCATCTCACGGGGGAAAAAAAAAGATACCTCTAAAAAGGATTTTATGTTTAGGCTCCTGCCAGACATTTCTGGTACCCCGCACCAGGCTCTCAGCCGTCGCTGCTGAACGACAGCTGCTGCATGGCAGCTACCAGAGCCTCCCCACCACCGCTCCCCGTCAGCCCTGAGGCTCTCCAGCATGGACGTGCGGTGGGACATGGTCCTGGGGGCAAAGCTCCTCTGCTCCATCACTGGAGGCTGCACGAAGCTCTGAAGTGTGGTCGGGCTTACATGAGCAGGGAGCAGGGGCTGGGGAGAGGTGGGGCCCTCCCCACCCCTGGGTGCAGGCTGCATGTCTTCTGCACACCGTGCCATGGACATGTCCCTCCCCATGACAGAGTGACTCCCATCGGTAGCACGGCCGGACTACCCAAGGCTTCTGCAAAAAATCATTCCAGCAAGAGCCATTTTCACACCTGGCTGGCCTCCCTCGGCCAGCATGTCAAATCCATGGAGCCGGTGACCCACCAGCTGAAAGAGCCGCCCTCTGTCACCATCACAACAGAGGTGGGACTGGCAACATCCATTCACATCAGAAGTAACTCCTCATCCTCATCTTCCACTCTGAATGCTTCCCAGTGACCGCGCCAGCCCTTCCACACATAACTCATCTCTTCCATCTCTGAATCCTCCTCCTCACCAAAGGCTGCTCAGCCGCTGCCTTCTCTGCAGTGTCCCTGAGTTATGGCACCAGGCCCAGCTCCTCTCTGTCCACCTTATTCTCCCACTTCTAATCTCTTCCTAAAATTCTCCTTTGCCACCCTGGTCAGGAAAACCAACACCGTTCCCTGCCCAGAGCTCTCCTCTGGCTCCGATCACCTGCTGTCCCTTGCTTTGCACCCAAGCGTTTGAGTCAGGACCCGCTCCGCATTTCATAAGCGACGTGCCTGGAGATCCCAGACAAATAAAGCAATTGAGCAAATGTGTCATTACCTACAGCCGTCAGCAGTGCACCCTTGTCATCTCCAGATCGGTGGGTCCCAGATTTCCAGGCGCCAGTGACAGCTAAGGGCTTCTTTAGTCTTCTAGTAGGTAGGGAGAAGCACCAGCACCATTAAATCACCTCGGACATTTGCAAGCTCTTCCAGCAACCCTGGGGCAGGAGAAGGAGGAACTTTCCCTTTCACTGAAGCCAGCAGCGATGCTCCTGCTCGGTTCAGGCTTCAGAGTTTTCCCGTGTCGGTGTACGCACAGCACAGTGGCTCTTTCCCAGCCCGCAGTAAAAATCATTTTCACTGCCTGGCATTCTTCACTGCAAGACCCCATCGGACCATGTCCCATGGGATGTGTCCTCCTCCACGAGCAGCTCCGTGGCCCAAGCCCTTGCCCCTGCTGGCCGCCCACCTCTCCACCAGCTCTGCTCCATCGCAGCTCCCAGCAACTGGCTGCTCCTCACCACTGCTCCCTGGAGAAGCTCTCCTGCCACCAGCATCTCTCCTGAGCCCCGGAGCGAGCTGTGGTACCCAGCAGCACAGTGGCAGGGCTCTGGCTACCGAGACGACAGCAAGGTCTGTCCTCGCTGTGGGAAAGCCTCATCCTGCTGCCACATGTGGGAACAGAGCCTCCAGCCTCCCCTACAGCCGGGCTGGCTTTTCCCATCTGGGGGGGATTGCTGTTTACACAGAGATAGGAAGTGTTATCCCTCCTACATGAAGTTTCTAGCCCTTCCTGTGGGCTGGCCGGGACCACATGATACAAACCTCTAATAAAAATAAGGTTAAAAATAAGTGTCATCCTTGTAACCAGAACATCTAGAAAGTCTGCAGCTACCGGCGTGTAAACTTCAAACGCAAAGGCACACAAAGAAAAATCTTCAATGCCTCTCTAACAAAGCTGGCCACAAAATCCTCTTTTTCCTAGAAAACAGGATACGCCTGCTACAGCCTAATCTGAAGTGACGAGGCCTCCCCAAACCGCCCTCCTGAGCATATATATACTTTTATCGCAGAAACATTGCTCCCCGGGGGCAGCTGCCTGCGGAGCCCCCTCCACTCCAGGTCCAGAGCTGCTCCTTCCCCGGTGGGTAAGGGATTACCATCGCTGCTCACGGGCAGGGGAGCCGGCAGAGGAAGGGTTTTGCCTGCGGTCACAAGGCAGGAGCGTACCAGAGCCCAGCAGTGGTGCTTCCAGTTCCGCCGCAACCTTCGCACGCAATGCTTGCAATAATTTACTCCTGTAGCAATGTTTGCCCGGGAGCAAACGGTGCAGAGTGTGATGGGGGAAAGGAAAGGGCATTAAACTGCAGGAGAAACTGAAATTCTGGTCTCAGAGACCTCGTTTATATCAGCCTCCCCTGGGAACAGAACTAACCCCTCCAAGGTTTCCGTTGGGCTATCTCCATCACAGCAGTAAGCAGGGAGGAGTTGTAGCATCCCTCAGCCCACGTAGAGAGACGTTCTCTTGAGTCCATACAGCCCAAGGCAGACACTGCAGATGGGCAGAACACACAGAGAGCGGGAGGGCTCAGCACCAACCAGGGTGAAAGGCGTCTGGGTTTTCCCTCCAGCTCCTTCACACACTCCGACCTTTTCCAGGCCTTCCTCTGGCCAGCAAGTGCAGGCAATGCTCTCCCACTTTAGGAAGGTGCTCCAAGGCTGACCTTGGGGTGACTGCAAAGGGCTTTGAGAGCTTTGGTTAGAAAGTAGCATCAGAGAACAGGACAGTGACACCCCAAGAGTTGGTCTCTTGGGAATATATAATAAGACCCTTGCCCAGGTAACACTCTCCAAGCGCTGAGGAAGCTTTTGGAGTTTGACAGATGGAATGAAGCTGAAAAATGCACCTGAAGTAGGGTGCACTGATCCTCTGGCTCATTCTGGATTGCACTGTTTTTATTATTCTATTTCCATCTCTGTGTGTGTGTATGTGTGTCCGTGTCCCATTGCCTTGTGCTGCTGCTTTCATTCCAGTATTTGTGGTGAACAAGCACGCATATCTGTAACTAGGAACTGCTGGAACTGCTGTCCTCAGCTTGTCCTCAGCTCTGATGAGTCCATCAGTGACACGTTCTGCATGAGAATAGCCTGGCAGAGGCACCCATCTGCCGATGGCTACCAGGGGACACAGGCTGCCTCCTGGGGCAGGGACAGCCCTGGGGGCTCTGCCTGGGGCGCTGGGGACGATCCTCCACCTGGCACCCATGTAAGTAATCCAGACCATCACCCTGCAACTTTCTCTCTTATTCGAGTAAATCCTTTTCAAAAATGAGTGCTGGCAGAACCAAGCCTCCCTGCACCAGAGCCGGCCGTACCAGGGATCGTGGCACTTGCACGCCATGCTGCAGCCAAACCAACATCCCAGGAGGTGGGACTGCCGAATTTCCTGGTGATTGTTTGGACAGGATGTTACGAGCACGTACCTCCACTTAAACTCTTCTTCTTGGATCCTGTCACTCAGCTTTCCCCAAGAATTTGGTTTGCTGCCTGGGAAACTGTTTAACCATGTTGGCTTCTCCCTCCTGCATGCTCACACAAGCACACACGCATGCACTGAGACCATCCTTAATTAGTTCCTAAAGCATCACCCTAGAAAGACAAAGGGAAGTAAAGATCAGTCTCAGGCTGCTCCTGCACAGCTAATCCTGGCACACAAACCAGACAGAAAATTGCCTCTTTCCTTTTTTCTGTTTTTTTGGCCACACGGTACAGGTGAATGAATTTTGGTGGTTATGAAAGTGTGCAATTATTAATTGCAATTATTAATTTGCACTTAGGAAAATGTACGTAAGGCTGTATGCAAAATTTTAAGGCCAGGAATACCGCGTTCACACACACTGGCATCCCGTGCTACCCAGTCCATACATCTCCCTGAAGTTTAACTATTTTTTAGAGACAAGCATATCCTGTGGTTTTAAACATGCCAATATAGCCAGTTCACCACAGAACCTGATAAATTGTTCCAATGTGAAAAATCTGCGCTTTGCTTTGAGAGGTGTCCTAAATATTTAGGGTCAAACCCTGCAAGCACCCCCACATGCAATTTTTTTCAGCTAAACAACCCTATTAAATCGAGGCACAGAGTTCCACCCCGTGTATATGAAACAGAAAATCTCCCAGCTGGGATATCGTCACAATGAAAATCACTATAAAATTTCCTATGCTCTCATTTGCAATTGAAAGTGTCAGTAATAAAACAGAAGCTTTGTGGGCTGCCATAGTTTTACCTTCCATAAAGGCTTTTATACACTGTCCATCTGCCTCTGTGAACACCTTCCCAGATAAAACATATCAGACACATTCACACTGATAGTGAAATAACTGCTGGAGAGCTTATCTTCCTGCTCTTGGAAAGCTGTGAAATCGCAGCTTAAGGCAAGGGCGTCTTCAAGCATGGGATCAGCTCCATTGTCCTCTGCGGGAATACATCCAGTTTTAGTATTTTCTGGGTCAAGGCCTTCCTCCCAAGCACCAACAGAAAGGAGACTGCGTAACAGGGTGAGAAGGAGATTTTACAACTCACCTGCCTTCCTTCAGGTCTCTGAACCAAGGAGACCTCCTGTTTATGGGTTATGGTGAGAATGGGTTAAAATCTCGACGTCTAGACACTTTATGCCCTTGGGCTGGCTCAGCCTGGAGCTGCCTCTTCCTTACCATCCATCACCCGTCCATCCCAAGGAGCAAAGCCATGGGACACGATGATCTTCTCTGCTCCGGGCCACCCGCCACCATGAGCCTGTGCTAGTGCCGGGAGCAGCAGCCAGAGGGAGAAAATCACACCCGAGTTTCTGGTCCTAAGTGGAATTTTCAGAGGGAAAAAAAAACTGTTCACCCTATAAACTGTTTTTTAAAACATTTTATTTGAGGTTTTTGTACAGAAAACAACTTACACTACTCAGCTGTCAGCCAGATCTTCATCCCACAGGTGAAATTTACGCTTCCGCACAGGGAGGGTACCCACAGCGCTCTCTCCCTTTTTGCCTGTAGTTTACTCTCCACACGCACCAGCAATCACTCTCCGTGGAAGTCATCAAGTGCATAAAATTAAGCACGTGGCTAAATACCTCTAGCACGGAGATCTTAGAATGAAGAGTAAACATTTATTGGCACAAACACACAGACATATACATGCACTGCAGCCCTAATTTGGGGGTTCTACCGACGAGTTTTGAGTAGGAAAGCACGAGGCTGTCCCAGACCCTCACACCAAAAAGAATTGTTCTGTAAGACCAATTAACATCCCACAAAGCCATGCCATGAGGTGAACCCAGCCACGCGCCCCCCTGCCCATGCATGGCCTTGGGGCCTGTGGCACAGCAGCGCTGCAAGCCCCAGGGTGGGCAACCAGGCACGCCGGACCACTGGCCACCCATCCCACCA
>NW_009661368.1:4276521-4286128 GCF_000708025.1 Charadrius vociferus
GGGGTGCCGGACCCAGCCCGCCCCGCAGCAGCTCCGGTACCGGGCCCGGACGGGCCCGGCAGGCCCCACACCCCCAGAGCAGCCTCCGTACGGGGCGCCATCGGGCCTCCAGGCCCCGCAGCCCTGGTGCAGCCCCGGTACTGGGCCCAGTCAGGCTCTGCACCCCCAGAGCACCCCGGCACTGGGTCCCATCGGCTTCAAGGCTCTGTGCCCCCAGAGCAGCCCCGGTACCAGGCCGGGACAGGCCCTGTGTGCCTACAGCAACCTGGTGCTGGGCCTGGTCAGGCCCTTGTAGCCCCAGAGCACCCCAGTACCAGGCCCAGTCAGGCCCTGTACCCCCAGAGCAGCCCTGGTAATGGGCCTGGTCAGGCCCTGTGTGCCTAGAGCAACCTGGTACTGGGCCTGGTCAGGCCCTGGAGCCCCAGAGCAGCCCGGTACTGGGCTCGGTCAGGTCTCCAAGCCCTGGTGCCAGGGTCCCTGCTGGGTCTCAGCCCAGTCCAGAAGGGAACCGTGTTTTCTGGTGTCTGGGGCAGGGTTTCAGAGCATGGCCCTGTGCTCAGCGGCACAGCCCCACACCCGGCTGCGCAAGACCCACGCACAGCAGGAGCCTGTTTTTGAGGCCGCAAGGCATTCCGGGCGACGGAGGGGCTCATGTCGCACCCTGTGTGGGCTGTATGGTCCTGTCGAGCACTGTTTTTTCTCGGTGGGACTGAACAGCATTGGGGTTGTAATTGCCACACTGCCACCCTCCTGTCCCGGTCAGCGGTACTTGTCTGCCTCTGGGTCGCCCACACACCAGGTGTTCAGCCATATCGCAGAAGCTGGTTTAGCTCTTGCTGAAGTTAGTGGAAGAGCTGTAGCTTTTTTAGCTTAGCTTGCCAGAACCATGGGTAACAGCCATCTCTGTTACATGGCTGACGACAAGGGTAGCATGGGATGAGCCATGTGCAGCAGTGGACCAGCCAGCCGTACCCAGAAGGTCACAACCAGTGCCAACAGAGGAGAGAGGGTGGTGGTGCTCAGCCCTACAGGCAGGCTCTCCAGCCCTGCCAACTGCACAATCAGAAAACTGAAGGCAGTGACTAGACCTTTAAGCAGTTCTTTTCCTTTCCAGAGTTAGTCTGGTTACCTCATGGGGTTTGTGAAACAGAGGTGTTCGCATCTTTTCCCACTCACAGTTTTTGGATTACACAGGACAGAACAGCAGCTTCCGATTAGCCAAGGGTCACAAAAGCTCCATGCAGTGCCAGCTGCTCAAACCCTTTGAGAGTCTCTGAAAAGCATCCATGAGCAAATCCTACCCATAGGCATCTTGTAATGCCGAGGACTGGGGTACCTTACCAGCACGGGAGGTCGAATTCTGGGGCCGATGCACTGGGGGCAGGTGGAGCTGCATCAGTGTGGTAAATCACCACCTAGTGGCGGTGGTGATGGGGGTGGCAAAGTGCTGAGAAATGATGCATGCTGATGCCCAACTCCATAACGCTGTCCTGTTCTTCCACAGCAATTCTCAGCGCTGACTGAAGTGCTCTTCCGCTTTCTAACAGAGCCCAAGGAGGTAAGGCATGTGCAGAACTCCAAGAAGTGTGTGAATGCAGCTCTCTGGTGAGAAACATGCAGAGATAAGATTGTGTCTCTGCTTTTTCTCTTGACCAGGTAGAAAGGTTTCTGACTCAGCTCTCAGACTTTGCCACCATGAATAAGATCAGCTTGGGTCCCCTGAAAAACATTGTCAAAAGTATTCTTCTGGTACCTAATGGTAAGTGATACATTTGCATATGCTACCCTGAGACCAGAACTATTGCGTCCATTCCTGCATGCTGCTAAAGTGCATCTTCAGAACTGCAGTGCACTTGGTTTGCACAATAAATGCTAACAGTAGCTAATAAATGGCTTAGCATTCAAGAATCAGAAATTCTCTTGTTGAAATGTACGTTTGGTAACTCGGGCTTTGTATTCTTTACACCCTGCCTGCACACACATTTCACAAGCTTAACTAAACTCACTTAAATATCTACGCATTAAATGCAAGCACAACACGGTGACAGTGCTTGGTTTAACTTGTGCCCGTAAATCTGTTTTTTTTCCAGACCTGTGCAGCCTTATGTTGACACTAAATCTTTGTAGGAACTTCCATCCAAGTGACCCAATGCTGTTATTCCTACAAGGACAAGTGCTGTTTGAGACAGATAAGACAGTGTACACACCTCTCTGGAGTGGGCTGGAAACTGGCATAGTTCTAGGCCATGTAAAGGAGGCATTTGTCCTTGCAGTCTCATTTTAGAAAAACACTTATGTACCCAGCGGTTTCTCATTCATAAATAGTGGGGAAGAGGGACAGGAGGATTCCCCTTGAATACCCCAGACTCCAGCACTTTATGAGATTACTCTGATGTTGTGGGTGCCGTTTGACACGATAATGCATCAAACACCTCCACTGCGCGTTCATCCCATTGATCCTTCTTGTTATTAATAGTCCCTTGCTATTATCCTTCCATCCTGGGTTTCCCATACCTTTCTTCACAGCAGCGAAGCCGTGCACAACTGTTTCCTGCATTTGGTCTAAACTTTCATTCCACTACATCAAGCCATTTCTTCTGGAGTAGCACTGGATAATTTCCTTTCCTACAGCTGTCCTGGGGATATTTAATGTGGAAACAGCATTTTCTCCCTTCCTGATTCTAGCCTAGGCGTACTCGGTCTCGTCATTTGTGTTCGTGTGCGCTGACTCCAATCCCGTTGTAACTTTTTGTTAGCTCTGGGATGCCACAGACAGTATCGGAACAGATTACAGCAGATAACTTTGCCTATGCGCTACACAGACGGAAAGCCACGTGGGACTGGCAGTCTCTTTGAATTTATGAGATTCCTGCTCTTGGCTTTAGAGAACAGAATCCTTGTAAACTTCCATGTGCTGCCTGTGCCCCAGAACAAAGGAGGCAGGCACAGCAGGGGAAAGTGTTATATGCACACGTTCACACCCATAATCCAAAACACAGCAGGTAGGTCAAATTAGTAGCCTGCCAGCCTTAACAGTTCTCCTTTAACAAGCAAAGCTTCTATAGGAGGGAAAGCAGCAACTTCAAAACACAACCGCTGCTGCTGTTTCCATGGATACCCGCAATGAAATCTCTCCCTCTCTCTCGGGCACTTCCATCGCCCTGACTTTTAAAGCACTGGGCATCTGCAAAGATACCGGCAGGCACAACTGTATTTCCTATCTTGACGAGCTGTGGTTTGTTTCAAAACACAGTCCAAGAACACAAGCTTTCTATCGCAGGGTCTCCGTCCCAGCATTTGTTTGACTCGGTAAAGATTGCTTTGAATCAGTAAAAAGTGATTTTTCTTCCTTGCATTGTTTATTCAGGTGCTCTGAAGAGGAATCTGTCTTCCGAACAAGTCAGAGCAGATTTTATTGCTCTAGGTAGGTCACCTGACTTCCACTAAATAAAAGATAATTAATATTTATCACATATAGTAATCTCATATGGTTTCTCCCACAGGCCTCAGTGAAGAGAAAGCCAGTTATTTTGCAGAACAGGTATTAATACATTTTTGCTTGTCTCTGAGCTAATAAAATGTCAGTCTTTGAGTGGGAACTTGTAAAACCCCACTGGGCTACTGAGATGTGTCAGCACTGTGGGTATTTTCTTCAAAACCAGCTCAGAATTTGGAACAGATAACTGATAAGGATAACTTTGTCTAATGCCATGGCCTCTGCCTAATCAGTTTAGTGAATCCTGCACTTCTGTGTGGCTTTCATTTGATTGTTTTCCTGCTTTGCATGCCTTGAGCCCTGGGGTCATGCAGTTACATGAACACATGACTTTTTGCGCAGATATTGTTACACTGAGCCAGTGTTAAAACAAAAACAGTGAGTTTCATTTACAGAAGTGACAAGGCAGATGGAAATCCTAGCAGGACTCAAACATCTTTGAAAACCCTCCCGACCACATCAGTTTGCCCCTTTGCACACCTCCACTTTGGGCTTCTGCCATCAATCTCCCTCGTTTCTGACTTGTGTTGAAATGACGAGTAACATAAATGGAGGCCTCTCCGAATTGATTGCTTGTGTGTCTTTTGCTCTTGCAGTGGAAGGTGAATTCCCCCACCCTAACACGCCTGGCTGTTGGTCAGACACTGATGATTAACCAGCTGATAGATATGGAGTGGAAGTTTGGAGGTAACAGAGCTAAAACATAAACGGAACAGGTTGGGAAACCCAACAGCAGCTCTCAGCTAAATAACTTTTTATTTCACAGTTTAGCTAACAGATTATCTCCCTTCTTTTCTTTCTGACTCACAGTGACTGCTGGGAGCAGTGAACTGGAAAAAGTGGGAAGTATCTTCTTACAGGTAAATCTCCTACATCAGAGAGTTCAGGTTGTAGTGCAGTTAAGGAACAAGCTACGGCCAGGCATGGGGGAAGTACTGGCTGTGAGAGGAGCTAGCAGAAAGCTAGATCTCACAGAACAAGCTCTGCAACAGTGCATCTGCTTCAGTCTTCTGAGTGCAACTGCCAGCAGATAGCAGGCACACTGCTATTTGTTTCTCTTCTGAAGACATCATGTATCACAGAAGCGTAGCCCACTCTGGAAAGCTGTTCAAAAACCTCAGCCTAGCAAAGGTCGTGCTATCTTGGGTAGGGAGGGGGAATGTGATCATTTATAAAGACTTCCAGAGATCCTCCCAATGCCTAAGGAATCTATTCCTACAGTGACACTTCCCAAAAAGCCTGTTAAAGATGTGTGTGCTTTGCAGCAGTCTGCCCATCTGAAACTCACAGCAGACTCCTGTACTTCTGTCTTTTCATGGTGCTCAGAATACAGGTCTCTGAATTAAAATACCTCTGCTTTTTCTTCCCCCAAGCTGAAGCTGGTGATTAAAAAAGGGAGCCAAATGGAAAACGTATATATAGGTGAGTTAACAGTTCTGGAAAAGAAGCAAGCATTTGAATACACAAAAGCGGAGCAGCAGCTCAGAGCTCCCGGGTGTTGCTGGAGGTGGGGGAGCTTTGGGCGCAGACCCAGCAGGGGTCACTGCGAGAGCATCGCTAGGGGATGCTGCGGCTGCTCCTGCCCTGGCCTCGCCCCACCACAGTCACTCCAAAAGTATTTAGGAACACCGACTGTTGGGCAGTCTTCACATCTTTGCGTAAGTAAATATAGATACGCCAGGCAGCCGTGAAAAGCAGTCAGAGGAGCATGGCAGATGAAAGTAAACAATTCCCAACTGTCAGTTGCTGTTAGGAGACTCCTAGCCCAGAACCCCCCGCACACAGCCCAGCTGGTGTGAAGAAACAACTGCAGAGAGCCGAAGTGTCTAATCCTGCCTAGCTTAGGTGAACACGAGTTGCTCCGCGGTAGCACCACGATGGCTTTTCCAATGTTGGAAGTGTAACGTGAAATCTAAGACTTTGTGCCTCTTTTTTTTTTTTTTTTCTGCAGAGTTAACTTTGCCCCAGTTCTACAGTTTCCTGCATGAAATGGAACGGGTCAAAACCAGTCTGGAAAGCTTCAGCTGAAGCTGCATGGACCTGACCAGATGTCTGTCCAGGATGTTTAATTTCTCTTTGTGGGCCTGCAGATCTGCTCTTTCCTGGCTGACTCTTGACACCCCCATAAGAGAAGACAAGGCTGTGCAAGGAGCAGTGGCATGATGGGCCAGAAGGACCCATCAGTCCTTCAGAACCTGACACTTTGGCATTTGTTTCAAAGAAGCTACAAGTCCACTCATCTGGTTTTTTATACTATTATGAGAAATTGAGGTCAGAAATATGTGGATACTTGTATTAAAATAGCAAAGAAATAAACCCATTCCCATCCTGCTCCATTTGTATCAATCTGATTTTTTGAGAAAAAGAGAAACAGAAGCAAAGAATAATTTTCAAACTTGGAAGAATTAAGCAGAGAGGGCAAGGGAGCAAGGAGAGCATCTAGCCTGGGGAATCACTTAATGCTGACTTCCAAGCCTCTCACTTCTCGTGTATTGAGAAATGGATTGATTACGTCCTTCCCAATTGTACCCCATTATGGAAGAGTATATCAGTGGTAGATGATTTTAAATCTTAAACAACCAAACGTCTGCCTCTGTGCACAGGGAGAAGAACACCTCAGGGGGTGACTAGATAAATGTGGTTTGTGCGTGCTGGGCTCTAGCAAGCAGCTCCTGAATCTGCAGTTTGTGTGATGTCACACAGGTAGATGCAGCCCGTTTCTTAGCAGACGTACGTCCAAACCCCACGAAGCGCCATTAGCTCGACTCTTTCGTTGTATAGCAGCGAGGATGAGCTCTTCATCGGGAAGCAGAGGGGTACCCCTGACCTGACGCAGGGGCAGTGGAAGATGTTATGTTCACCGAGGTTCCTCCCATGTCCAGACTGTTTAACTGTCCGGTGCTTCTTGGCAGTCCAAGCTCGCTGGTGCCTCCTCCCACGGCACAGAGCTAAACGAAGCTCCCTCTTCCAGCACGCTTCCACTGTCAGGATTTCCTGAGGCACCTCTGTGTCCCTGACTCACTTGGTGGTCACAGTGGAGGGAACAAACTGCAGCACTGGGGAAGATACTGGCAAGATCCTCTCCGTTTCTAGCCTGCACCTGAACTAATTCACTGTCCTGCGGCATCCTGCAAGTCTGCTGTGGGATAAGCAGCACTGCGGCTGCCTGTGCCCGCATCTGCTTCCACTTAAAGCCATGCACAAAAAGTCAGTTTCTGTGAGAAAGGGGTCACAAAGCTCCCTGCAACTCACGGCTTTACTTGCAGATTTTCAGCTTGCAGAAAACCCAGCGTTTTCCTGCACTGCATTTCGTGGGGTCCTGCGTGAGTGACTAGAACCAATAACGAGTATAGACTGGGCCGTGTGTTTGGGAAACAGGTCAGGGAATCCCGCTGGCAAACCTGGGGACAGTATTTGCATATTTATTTTCCTGCTTATCAGGCCATTCACAAGCATTTCAAGCTTTGTCACATGATTACAGTAAATTAAAAAAAAAAAAAAAGAATCCTTAGAAATAATGTTCTGCAGAATATTTCATCTCCTTTTGGGTGGCAGGAGAAGCTATTTCAGGGAGGAAGAAAAAGTCCGAAGGGCTGCTTTTTCAAAACGAAAGGATTTTTTCTACCTTACGTTCTCTGCTGCCTGTTCCTATTATTTCTCCTTGCCCTCCTGGTGCCAGGGCGGCACCACTCAACCCTATCCGGTTACGGCGGGAGGTGGACCACAGTGATGCCGGAGAAGATGCCAGGCTCAGTTGTGGGTCAGGAATCCGCCGCCCCGCCGCGCTCCTCCTCCTGCCCGGTTGGGATTAAGCCGCTCGGGGCTGACGCACGCCGCGGCCCGCTGACCCCAAGCGCAGGGGTCACCTCCATGCTGCTCCGCGATCCCCACGGGCATCTCTGATCAGCGGCATTAGAGAGCGCTGCCGCCGCACCGCCCTCTAGCCCTTCGTCCTGCCACCAGTAGTCCCTGGTACCCCGGGAGCGCCCTTTCATCCCACGCACTTGGCTGTGCATGAGCCGAGCTGGCAGCCCCGGCAGAGAAGGGGCACCGGGAGGGAGACGGCTCCGGCAGCACCGGCACAGGGCGACGCCAAATGTGGGGGAACTGGGTCACCCTCCCAATCGGGCCAGCCAGGCGCTGGGAAACACAGCGCCCCAGCCATACCTTTCCCACACAGTGTGGCCCCGGCTTTGCCACCAGCACACGGGGTGATGGCGAATCCCCGGACCCCCACACTGGGACTCGGCCAGCGCAACCAAGCACAGCCACGGGGAGGGTTGAGCGGGGACTGAGCCGCAGCTGGGAGGGAAGGGGCTGCCACGGTGCCTGTTTTGCCCGGCGTTCCAGGCAGTCCCGCAGTGCTCGGTGTGCGCTGCCTCTTCCGGCTTGCCCGTCAAGCCCAGCCAGCCGAGAGCTAATCTCCACAGGACAGCGGGCGCAGGGGAAACAGGGGCCTCTTACAGCTTGGGGTGAAGCTAACTGTACTCCTGCAGCGGTTTGCCTCCCCGAGGACTTTCCCGGCCCATTTCCTCTGGGGGCGGCCGCGCCGCAGCCCCCTCGTTCCTGCCCAGGCCCCCGCTGCGGGGGGGAGACGGGGGCTCTCCTGGCTGCAGCACAGCCCCGAGTGTGGGGACTGCAGTGGGGCAAGAGCAGCTCTGCCGTAGCAAAGCCGCCGTGCAGTCACCCCCTCACATGCTTAGATGCTCGTGCAACCCCACTCACTGCAGTGGGAACTCTCTGCCGCATCAGGGACCACCTTATTACACTCCAGGCTGCCAGGCAGTCTCTCCTGAACCCAGGGGATGTGGCAGAGCGGTCCCCAGGAGCCAGGCTGCAACGGGTCCTGTGCTCCCAGGCATCCCACACACTCATCCCTGCCAGACTCCTGCAAAACTGCACCAGAGACTCAGAGGGGTCTGTCGCTTCCCGGCACCGATTCAATGCAGTCGTGATTCTCAACCATGGCAGATGCTAATGACCAAGGGAGCCGGGATGTGTTCAGATGTGGCATCTTCTCCCCACTGGAAACAGCGATGCTGTTCCCTTCACGTGTGAAGGAGCCCTCCAAGCCCCGAGAACAAAAGCCTCAGCGGCGCCTGCCGCCCTCCCCCTGCTCGGAGGTGGTGGAGCAGACACAGGCTCTGCTTCCGCTCCTGCCTCGAGCCCGCGGGCCGGCGGGGAAGGAAGGAACCGGGGCTCGCTGCCTGCTCTGCCTGACCTTGAGCAGGTCGCGTGAGAACCGGCAGAGCTCCTGCAGGAACCCTCAGCTTTCGCAGAGCTCGCTGGGAGCTGCCCCACGCCAAGGACTTTGCAAGCTCGGTCTTTATCCCCGTCCCAGCTTTCCTGTTTGCAAAACAGGGCGAAAAATCTCGGGGTTGGCCAACAGCTGGGAATGAGCCGTGGCAGGAGAGACAAGCTGGGGAGAAGAGCCAGTGGGCAACGGTCCTAAAAGCAGCCTGGAGGTGAGCCCCATGCCAGGCAAAGCCCGCAGCTTGCGTTGAGGCTGCAGCAGCATGTGCAGGTGCTCGGACCCAGCGCAGCTGAACGCCAGCCCTGGGCAAAAGAAAAAGATGTTGCCTCCATGATGGCATTAATCCCACACAGAGCAGCGTGGCTGATGAAGCCAGTTCTGCCTCTCCTCACCCCACACCTTTCCCCTCCCCAATTCCTCCAGGTTTTAGGGCCATGCAGCACCCAGGCTGTCACTGAGCAAAACCATCAGCTGCAAACCGCAGCACCCAAAATGTATTTATCTGCCTGGGAACAGCAGTCCTGAGCACTTGGGAGGCCCCAGGGCAGAGCCACCACCCTGCGGTGCCACATGAGTCCTTGGGGACAGGGACCTGCAGGGGGTGCATGGGGCTACCTGGGGCTCCCACAGCCCATGCTCCAAGGAGAGGTCCTCAGCATTTGCATCCCTTACTGGGAGCAGACAGGCGAGCACAGTGCTCAGTGCAGCACTGTCACATTGCTGAGGGGACACTCCCCAGGAACACACTCCCTAAGGCTCAGCCTGCCTTGGGACATGCTTCTCCTGCACCCACCCTGCTTGGGAAATGCAGGGAGGCATCCCACCCTGCCTCTGAAACTGAGCTGCTGCCTCCCAGT
>NW_009661368.1:4286159-4286484 GCF_000708025.1 Charadrius vociferus
GGCAGCGGAGGAACTGGTGGTGTCCAAGGCAGTGGAAATATTCCTAGCATGTCCTCTTCTCCTAAGCCTTGCCATCTCTCTAGGCACTTCTTTGTCCAGGCACACTGGGAACAATTGGGGTTGCTCAGCCAGACCGCAGGCTGTCGATCAGCAGAGGGAATGAATGCTGAGGCATAAGGAACCCATCTTCTCCCCGCAGCACCGGGAGGTGGCCACCAGAAACAGGGCCTGTGGCACAACGGCACAGGCAGCAAACAATTCCTGGGCACCAGCACCAGTACCAGCCCCGAGAAGGACAGTGGGAGCTCACCAGCCAAGCCGAGAA
>NW_009661368.1:4286552-4286915 GCF_000708025.1 Charadrius vociferus
ACGACACGGACGCCGCTGAGGTCCCTGTGTGCACCCCTGTGTGCACCCACGTTGCCAGCCCTGACCACCGCTCTGCTGTGGCTGAGGAGGAGCAGAGTCTCAAGGGCCATTTCGGAGCCCAGCCCAGAGAGGAACCCCACAGGCTCTGGGGTCGGGGCTGGGCTGGTGCCTCACAGCGCCCTCGGGGCAGCCCTATCCGGGACTGGTTGCAGGCATAGCTTCATTACCAGCACCCAGCCCCACCGTGACAAACCCACACTGTCCCCACCATCCTGGTCCAACTGCTCCCCTCTGTGACACCCCGAGCAACCACGGGCTCGTGCATGGATGGGGGGAGCGCCCTGCCAGCCCCGGGCCCCGGCC
>NW_009661368.1:4286947-4287796 GCF_000708025.1 Charadrius vociferus
GCTCCATTTTATAGGGCTGCTCTGTCCCAGGGGCATCACTGCCGCAGCGCAGCCGCTAACGAGGTTATCCCCAACCACGCCACCGAGTTCGCCATGGAAAGAGAGGGAAAGCAAGGTTAACCCTTGTGCTGCTGAGACATCTCGCAGCTCTGGGGATTATTTTTGTTTGAACACATCCTCTTAACAAGTCCCAGTGTTGATCGGCTGCTGCAAAACACCAGACAAGGAGCCCCTGTGCCATACCCATGCCAGCCCCTGCACCACAGCATCCCCCCTCTCAGAGCATCCCCCACATCCGCAGCACCGCGCTGAGCACTGAGGCAGTGCCCACCCTTGCACATGGTGCCCTTGGGCTGGGTTTTGGGACAGCAGCCTGAGGAAGGACTGCACGTGTCCCCATCGGCAGCTGAGCCCAAATCCTTCCCTAAGCTTTGTTTCACGCCAGTGGTGGGTAGGATGGTGAATAACGAGCCGGGCGTTTCCAGCCTGCAGACAGGAGGTGTTGCTTGACCAAGGCCGTTGGGAGCATTGCTACCCACAGGCACCACGGCACCTCTCCCCTTTCTGCGTGGAAATTTGGGGGCTGCATGCAACGTCAAGGACACTTCCCTTGCTGGGACACTGCTTCACACCACCACGGGGCTGGCCAGACCCACCGATCCCTGGGGATGGGGTCTGTCCCTGCACACTCACCCCATGGCTGCGGGGTCTGGGTGGGATGAGCAGTGGGTGGGTGAGCATAGGCAACGCTCCCCAGGGACCACCAGCCGGGGCAGCCCCATTTTCCCCACTCAGCATCCCCGCGGGACCGGGTTTGGGGTTGGGGTCCCCAGGCAGAGCCCCTCCCTC
>NW_009661368.1:4288297-4291678 GCF_000708025.1 Charadrius vociferus
CCTCCGTAGTCCCCACAAGCGCTTTCCCAGCCGGGAGCCCCGGACACACACCGGGCGGGGGCGCCAAGTGTCACCCCCGGACACCAGCCGGCTGGACCATCCTGCGCCGGGCTCCTGGATCCCCCCAGAACTGCTCCTGTAGCTGTGACATCCCTGAGCTCCAGCACCCACTGCCCCGAGGGGAGCCCCCTGTGCCCGCTCAGCCTCCATGCTGGCGGCAAGAGCCTTATCACGACAGCGCACACACCCCCCTACACCCACTTTCCAGATTTACTCGAAAAGCAATAATACTGAAAAATTATTGTCGCCGTTCCCCGCCATCACCGGGGCATGGTGCCCGAGTGAGCCCTCTCCCACCCCATGATGTGCCACATCGGAGCAGTTTGTCAGTGGTGTCGGCTTTGCTATGAGCAGATTAAAAATAATAATAGGGAGAAACATCGCCTCGCTGGGGGCCACCTCATGGCATTTGGTTACCCAGCCAGGCAGGTCGGTATTTTTAGCTCTCACTACTGAGGAATTGGCCGTGTGTGTATAAGTATATACATAAAAGTACCAACCCACCATCTACATGGGGTGTGGGGGACACCAGTGGGTATCCAGAGCCCCAGCTGCGAGTGGTCTCTGCAGGGCCAGGCCCTGAGGAAGGCAGCAGGAGTGCGGGACGAGGGGGCAGGCGGGTTCCTGTGGGATGCTGGACCCTTTGCAGCCACCCCTAGCACAGAGTGGGGAACCCCTGGGGTCAGGCAGAACCCCTCAGGCTGCTCCAGCCAAGGTCCCACTGCCTGGGGGGACACACAATGCCCACGGGGCTGGAGCCTGCAGAGCATGGCGGGAGCGGGAGCCCCTCCACGCAGGGCTGTGGGTGCAGAGCGGCTCTGGCAGAGCACTGCCGGAGCAGGTTAAAGAGAGGGGGAGCAAACGCCTTTTCACCAGCTTTTCTACTTGATCCATCTCACATATAAGGGAATTCTGAGCACACAATGCAGTTATTGAATAAAATTATGCTTTTTTTAGTCCTTGTATGCATGTCATTTTTAAGGCTCTGCCTAGAAACCACCCTTACACCCAGGAGGGGAGAGATCGGAGGGAAAAGCCAGGCCAACCCTGGACCCCACACTGGATTCAGAACATTGCGAGATGCGTGATACAAACACGGCACCACTGACGAGCGGCTTGCAGGTGGCACACCCATCCCTCGCAGGTCACAAGCCCATTGCTCCTTCTACCCCAGGGAAGGAAGAAAAAGCACTCCCGGCTGGGGCAGGGAGGGCAGATGCCACAGCCAGCCCAGGGGCTGCCTCTCCTCTCCCTGCCACCATCCCCCATGGGGTCAGCTCTGTCCCCCTCCCCAGTCCCCTCCCTCAGAGCTCTCCCTGCACCCATGAGAATGGGTCCTGCCTTCCCCTCTGCCATCTCGCTCACCCTTCAGGCAGCAAAGCCGAGGCACTGGCAGCTCCATCCGCAGAGCGCAGCGAGTGCTGGGCCAAGGGGCAGGACCCAGCAATCACATTTTCCTGGAGCACATTGTGCTCCCACCTTGCCGAGGGTGTTAGAAACTGGTGGCTGTAATAACGGTGCCACAAATAACTGCAGCTCACTCACCGCAACCTCACAGCCTGCTGCATGCGCCTACTCTGCCTCCAGCTCCAGCCTCATCCCCTCCTGAGGCTGTTCCCTGCCATGATGTGCCCCCTTTTCCAGCCTACCTTATATAGCCTCCTGCCCCAGCCCAGGTGCCTGCAGTTCCCAATCCCTCCCACCCAAGGGCTCCCCTGTTAACATTTCCCCCCCCACACCCCCGCAGTTGGTTTGGCTTTTATCTATCTCACTCCTCCCAGCAGGAGTCCCTGAGCTGGGAGCACAAAAAAAACCCTAAAATAAACCCCAAACGGGGGATCTGCTGCCCGGTGATAGCATTGCCTAAACACCGCGCAACACAAAGGGCTGCGGAGCTGTTATTGCCACTGATCCCTGTGCCGCTACCCCAGAGCTGCCTGGAGCAGAGGCTGCCCTTGTAGCTGGCATTTTGCAAACAACCCTCCTGAGGGCTCCTCGGAAGGACCGGGACACAGCTCCCCGCTCGTAGCCCCGACAGACTGGCCGGAGGGCAGCAGGTACTCCTCTGTCCCCAAAACTGGCTGCGGCGGTGCTGGCTGAGGTGGTGCCATCTGTTTGGCAGGCACAGCCCTGTGTCACGCTGTGCTGCAGGAGCGATGCCAAAGTGGCCGGACCCCACTGGGGTACCCGCACGGGAACTGGGGTTTGAGCACAGTGACCAATGCGATTCTCAGCCCCGGTGAAAAGACAAGGGCACGGATGCCAGCGGCACCTCCCCCAGTTCTGTAGATGAGCCCTGCGGGGTGGAGGTGTGGGTGCTGGGGCCATGGGCACAGCCTGGGGGGGGGCTGGGGCTCCGGTGGGGGGCAGCTCACCAACCCACCCACAGCTCAGGAAGGTGGGCACCTTGTGGGGTCCCCGTGGCAAGCGAAACACCGGCGTGTCCTAGCGGGGGCACAGCGGTCACAGGGCTGGAGTGGTGCTGGGAAGCCTCACACCAGGCTCCGTCCCACTCTGCTTGCTCAGGAGTGAAAGGATTTGTCAACAGGGAGCTGATGAGTCCCACGGGGCTGCCAGCTTGCCCGCCTCCCAGCACCTCCTGCCCTGCGGGTGGCCTCCTGATGGCACACAGCACGCACAGGCACCGAGCTGGCTGGCCCCGAGCAGCCAAGTCCTCTGGAGGGTCTGCACCCACTGTCCCACCAAACACCCTGGTGTGGGGTCCCAGACCCCGCTGCCCAGGCAGCATGGCAGCTCCGGATGTGCTGACCCCACAAGGTGCTTCTGAAAGATGCTCGCTGTGACCTGGGCAGCACTTGGCACACGGAGCAGCCACACACCATGGAGAGAGGAATATTCTTTTACCAGGAGAACAAGAAGAGCCCTCTGATGGCTGCCTTGTCCCTGGTAAACACTAACTTTGAGAGCATCAAATTACAGCCACTGCAGAGGCTCCAAACAAGATGGTAATCGGGAGCGCGGGAGGCACTGTGCCTGCACAGCGGGTGCTGCCGGGCACCGGGGAGCACCGGGGCCCGGCCCAGTGGCACTGCTGAGGCCGTGGCACTCACCCCTGCACCACAGTACCGCCGGGGCCCGGTGCGAGCGATGGTCCTGCTGCCACCCCGACCCCACAGAGCACAGCAGCTCAGCTGAGCCCTGGGGTGTGTGGGAGCTCCTCTGCCCTCTGCCCCCGGCCCAGCTGCCAGCCCGGGCAGGACTGTTGCCTGCTTGTCTCTGGGTGCCCGGATGCAGACACAGAGGATGGTCGCGGTGGGCACAGGGCCCTTATGGCAGGGAAAGCACCGCGGCTTGGCTGCA
>NW_009661368.1:4292689-4306618 GCF_000708025.1 Charadrius vociferus
CACGGGTATTAAAAAAAAAAAAAAAAAATTAAAAAAAAAAATCAAAAATCCACTTTGCGGCTTTTGCCATGGAGGAGCCGGAGCCGTTCCCCGAGCGGTTCTGGGCTGCGAAAAATAAAAACCAAACCAAACACAACCCCAGCCGGTCGGAGGGGGAACCGGAGGATGGAGAGAGAGAGAGAGAGAGAGAGAGAGAGATGCTCTCCGGTGGTGATTATCCGGCCGAACCCTCCCCGCATATCGCAGCCATAGCAACAGCGATGGGCTGTCCCAGCCGGAGTCTGCAGTGCAATAAAAGGAGAGAGAGGGACGCAGGGAAAGAAAGAGCCGCGCGTTGCACTGGGCAATCTCCTAAGGGGTTGGCACAAACAAACAGCAACTGGAAGCAACTGGAGCCAATCCCCCGGCTCCCTTTGTAATGCTTTCTGACACAGATTCCCTCTCCGTGGCTGACTTTGCAAGTTTCCCCATCTTCTTCCCCTCCTCGCGCGGCTCCTTTTCATGCGACTAAATTATACACGAGAGGAGGGACATGCTGGAAATTCGAGTGAAAAAATAAAAATGTGCAGGTTTGTGCAGGCGGCTGCAGCCTGGCCGCCTCCAGGACTCCTCCCGCGAGCGAAGAGGGACAGGACCTGGTCCCAGGTCAGTAGCATTTAAAGCCCGTGAATTTTGAAACCACCAAGAAAAAGGTTTTTCCTGCCGAGAGCAGGAGAGCAGCAGCGTGAGGACCGGGTTCCGTGCCTGTGCTGAGCCCGCAGTGGGTGCCGGGACCGTGGCCCCTCCACGAGCGGCGGCTGCTGTCCCAGCACCAGCACCCTTGGGGACGGAAGACGATGTATTCACTTCCCCTGAGAAATGTCTTGTTTAGGGGCCAGTAAAAGATATGCAAATCTGGCAGGGCTGGGCCTCTGAGCCTCTAAGGCAGCCTTCCTCCCCCCATCACTGTGGTGCGATGGGAGCTGAGCCCTGAGCAGCAGAGGGAAGGGAAAAGGCAGGGCCGGAGGGAGCGTGGGGGCGGCGGGGGCGGCTGGAGGCTGAGATTTGGGATGCCGTGGAGCAGGATGGGGAGATGTGTGCGGGATAGCGGCTCCCCCACACAGCGGGCATGCGGAGAAGGCTCCTGCTCCCTGCAAGCCCGGGTGGGTGGAGCGTGCTGTCACTTTTTGGTGCTGGGCAAGCCCGGCATCGCTGTCGCAGAATTGCTGCCTGTGCTCTGATGAGTCAGTAACGGCACTGCCACGTTTTCCTCCTACCAGGCAGCATCCCGTTGTGGGTCGGTCATGCTCCGCACTGGGATGCTCCCGCACAAGCGGTGCTGGTTCAGCTCCGAAGCCACGTGGGTGGGTGAATCTCCGGCAGGGGCTCTCCGGGGGAGCCCCCCTCGGGCAAAGGGCTAACTCGGGAGAGACGCAGAGCGCCTGGCTCAGGCAGCAATCCCACGGGACACGGGCATGTTCCTGTGCCTGCGTCCCACCTCCTCTGCCAGACAATGAAACACTGCCCTCCTTCCCAAGTCGCAGCAGAACAAATAAAGCGAGCGCCATATGGTGCCAAGACATGTTGGAAATGGGGCCAAGCCCAGGAGGTAGGGGAGATGGCAAGCCTCCATCCCCACACCAGTCCCCATCTCCAGCTCCAGGCCAGGACTGGCCCTGGGGGAGCATTGGACCTGCTCCTCCTCCCCCCGCAGCCACTGCCCCACTCCCCAGGCTGCCGGGCACAGCTCTGCATTTCAGCCATGGCTTTGCAGTGACTCACTCGCCCTCCTCCCTGCCTGCAGTCTTGGGGAGAATGGAAACCAAAGCTGTCCCCAAGAGCCCTTCCTCCTGTAAGGGCTGGGCTAGGAGACACAGGAGTCACCACTAGACCGGTACTGAGGCACTGTCAGGAGGTAACACCCTGCACCCTGCCACAGGACAGTGCATGTCCTCCTACCCTTCCCCGAGAATTATAAATAGGTGCAGAAGGTGCAGACAGCTTGTCCCCTAAAGCCCCTGCAGCCCTGGGGCTGGAGGAGAAGCTTCCCCACAGCTGCAGGACACCATGGATACAGGACCTTCCTGTGCTCAGAAAGTGCCATCGTCTTTCTACCTGCCACAGCAATCCTCCCGCCTGGACACACTCCCGAAGACCTGCAGTTCATGGATGCCCCGTGTGTTTTCAGGCAAGTCACTTCCAAACACAGGCACCTAGACATGAGATACCTCCAAGCAGAGCTGGGCATCCCAACGGCTGGGCTTTCAGAGGTGCTGAGCACCTGCAGTTCCCTTACAGCCAGCTCCCTGGAGCAGATGCACACTCTCCCCGAGCACCCAGTCCAACCTGGCTGCCTGAGGCTAGGGCCTGACCCAGGACAGCACATCCCAGAGCTTCCTCGGGGGCTGGATGTGATGAGCTCTTGTGGGAAGAGGGGCTCCAGGAGTCCCTCCAAGCTCTAACAGGTTCTTCTGCAGGGAGAGCAAGCAGCTGCCAGCCTCGGCCGTGCCTGGGGGCTCCCTTGGCAGAGCCAGCATGGTACGTACCCGCCTGCCACCCTCATTTGCCCCATTCCCTCTGCAACAGCCTCAGAGAGAGAAGCACTTGGCTCTGCCCTCCAGGCCGACTGAATCAAAATTAGGATCTCTTGAAGGTTTTGTAGCCATGGGGCTCAACTCTATCACTTGCTAATGTGAGCAGATCATTTGCACCTGAGTCATGCCGATGAGAATCGTGTAAGTTGTGCAAGCAAAGGAGTTTATTGAATCATACACAAAAATGTCGGGACGATAAGGATCAAACAGGACCAGAGCAGCCCACAGTTGTCTCCCTGCCATCCTCCTTTGTTTAAAGAGGCAGCTCTGCCTCACAGAGTCCCACTGACCCGGCCCTGGTCCCTACCTGCCACCGGCCTCCAGCAAGGTGCTCAGCCTCTGGAAATGCTCCGCACCGACTAGTGCTTGCGGGATGCTCTGCAGATGCGAAGCGCTGCATGAAAATGCTCTGCATTATTATTTATTGCCAGTGTTACAGATCATGGGAAAAGCAAGAGGCAGCCTTGTCCTGCACAGCCTACCTAGACTTCTGCAGAGGGAACGTGGTCCCAGCGGAGGGTCCTGGTTGCGATGCTGTTTGTTGGCCGGCGGCCGTGGAGGTCTGCGGTCATCGTGGTCCCAGCTCCACTCGGACATCCTATCCCACCACGTGTCGATAAACAGAAAAAAATGTACAATGGATGTATTGAAGTTCATAGTTGAGCAGAGTACAGCAGTGTCTTGTCAGAAGGGCAATTTCTGCATTATTTTTTGCTCTATTAATTCAGAGGTGGGAATTGGCTGAAACAAGGACAATCCACAGGGACAGATCTGGATTTTTTAACACCCCCAGGGTTAGATTCAGAGCAGGGTTAAATGTCAGTAGGCAAAAGAACCACAGCAATACCAGGAATAAAGGGGACGTGGGTGTTGTGGGCAGACGTTAGTCGCACAGGCTGACTCCTAGGAGCAGAGGAAGGAGTTGCCAGGAGGTACAGGGTCAGGGCATGCCATGTCCCCTGAGATGGGCATCACTGGGAAAGCACGTGCAGCTGCAAGGTGAGGCTGGGAATCCTGGGTGGATCACCAGCCAGCACTGGCAATGGGCTCCACCAGCACTGCTCGTGCACCAGAGCCATTGAGGAGGTCATGGTCTGGAGCACCTCTCCTATGAACACAGGCTGAGAGAGTTGGGGTTATTCAGCCTGGAGAAGAGAAGGCTCTGGGGAGACCTTAGAGCCCCTTCCAGTCCCTACAGGGGCTACGGGAGAGCTGGGGAGAGACTCTTGATCAGGGAGTGGAGCGATAGGATGAGGGGGAATGGTTTTAAACTGAAAGAGGGGAGATTTAGATCAGATATTAGGCAGAAATTCTTTCCTGTGAGGGCAGTGAGCCCCTGGGGCAGGTTGCCCCGAGAAGCTGTGGCTGCCCCATCCCTGGAGGTGTTCAAGGCCAGGTTGGACGGGGCTTGGAGCAACCTGGGCTGGTGGGAGGTGTCCCTGCCCAGGGCAGGGGGGTTGGAACTAGGTGATCTTTAAGTTCCCTTCCAGCAGTAACCGTTCTATGATTCCACGATCACCCTGCAGAGCAACCACCCACCTTTCCCCAGTGGTGCCCCGTACCTGGGGCACGTACCAGCCGGTCACGGCACTGACACCGCAACTGCACACACAGGACGGTGCCTGGGTGCTGCAGGGGTGAGCAGCGTGCACAGCGCAACCCAGCAAGTCACTGAGCTGCAGGCAGTGGCAGTGCAGGCAGGGAGTGCAGGCAGCGCTGCTGGCAGCAGCCAGGGCTGCAGGCAGTAGCCGACCCAGGGGGGAGAAGCCAGGGAAGCCCTGGGTCCATGCCATGTCCTGGGGACCTTGCAGCTTCCGAGGCCCCTGACCGGTGCAGACGGTCCCGAAGGTGACGGGGTTTGCACCAAGGGATGCGTGTACCCAAACGCCGCGCCGGCTGGATCCTGCTCATCAGCAGACAGTCCCGGGGCCTGTGCCTGGCAGGAGGTATCGCAGGATTGGACCCAGAGCAATCTGTTCAGATAGAAGTGGGTGGTAAATTAATGGAAATGGGAGAACAACTCCCCTGTAGCTCCAAAACGGGGCGTTATCAGCGAGCAGAGCTCTAACAAGCCACGAAGAAGGCTGGAGCCCTCTGTGCCATTTCATCGCTGCTGCTCTGCGTTGGATTTCCCAGGAGCCCTGCAGCCTTGGCCTCATTAATTATGCAAATGAAAAGGTGTTGCCAACGCGCCATCCCTAGGTAGGATCCCTGTGACTGAAGTTGTGCCCCGAACGGCGGCCGCTCCCCCTGCGTTTGGGCAGGGAGGGTCCGGGAGCACATCAGGCAGGATGGATGTTTGCAATAATTATCCAGTCATCCCCTTCAAGTGTACTGCAGCCATAGCAACAGACAGATGTTCTGTCCCAGCCAGAGTCCACAGCGAGCTAGGGAGAGAAGCACAAAAATTAACCCGTTCAGCCCCAGGACGATACAGAATCTGCTTTATTCTGGGACCAGACCAGACCTCAACATCCCTGAGAAAATTCTAGGAAATCGGGCAAAGAACCAACCACACACCTCCCCGATAAAATCGACAGAAATTGCCCCAGTGCTCGCTCAGCAACTGTCTGACACAAAAAGTTGAATGAAAGAAGCAGCATCCTGCGGGCTGGTGGCCTGGCTCTGCCGAGAGCCCCGGTGCCTCTCCTCCCGTTACGGGTAACGAGCTCTGCTCACGCTCAGCATCTCCCGGGGGTGATGCTGCAGGCGAGGCTCTCCAGGTCTGGTGGTAACGAGCCTTTGGAGACGTACGGCACCGGGGAACCGGTTCAGAGACGGCCACGAGCAGCACTCTTTCTGCGGTCCACATCCACACAGCGGCCACAGCATAGACCACACTGGGCACCCAGCTGGGCAGGGAAGGGGACAGATGAGCCACACGGATGAGCATCCACTGCTAAGTTAACAGCTGTGTCGAAGCATTTAAAGTATTAGGAGGTGGGATACAGCCAGGCTGAAAAATAGCCGACATTTCATTATCCCGCTGCCGCATGGGTTTCCAGGATTCAGCCTGAGTCCATTAAATCCCACCCAGAAATATCATCACAGGCGCCCTTGTGCCCACCAGCACACCGAAAATTTAAACCCAGCTTCTCCTGGGGGCCCTGATGAGCAGGCAGCCCTCCCCAGGCACAAGGTCTCTGCTGCCTCCTCCCTTCCCCACCAGCCAGTGATGCCTTTAAGCACTAGCATTTAAAGGTTTTAAGCTAAAGGCCAGACCCCCACCTCGCAAAAGGGTCTGAGCTGCCCACCCTGGCCAGGACTCACCTCTCCCCTTTGGTGCTGGCCGTACCCAGAGGTTCCACAGAGACAGCGGGGATTCCTCAGAGCCCAGAGCAATCCCCTGACCTCAGAGCAGCGTAAACAGGCTCATGGGAAAGCCCCCTCCAGATGTTTGCAGCTGCAGATGCTGCTGGAGCGCACCCATGGTGAGGATTTCAAAGGACAATGGGACCGGGGGAGGACAGCCCAAGCAGATGTGCCTGGAGGGACGGATTACACCTGGAGGAAAGGAGATAACCCTCTCCTCTCGGCTGGCAGAGCAAGACAACCCACTGCCCTGCACATAAGCACAAGTGTGAGAGGTCACAGGAACACAGTTTCACTTCCCAAACCGTAAGACTATTTTTGGTTCATATTACTTCCCTTCTTGTTCTCTGTCACACAGACAATGAGAGCTCCAGCTTGCAGAGGGCATCCCGTCTCCTCAAGGCTTGCCTAGTGACAGCTTGTACCACGTTAGCACAGCCTATCCTGGAAATCTGTAGTCTCCCCATTGGGTTTTTTCTTCTTTCTCCTGAAAGGAAGAAAAAAAAAAAATAAAAGCAGAGAAGGGTAAATTTGCTGATCTTGAGACTGAGGGAGACGTGGCATCATGTGCAGTCACAGAGGATGTGGGCAGGTGCCATCAGACTTCCCCACGCAGCTCTGGAAATGTAGCTCAGTCCTGATCTGGAGCTCCCTGGCTGTTCCTGTCCCGGGCTCCCACACAGCCCTGGCAGCTGGTGGGTATTTCGGTCCTCACCACAGCGCTCAGGCTACTGCACTCCTTCTGTGGTTTTTTCCCCCAAGCACATCAATTGAGCATCCACGTGGTTTGATTCCCAGCCCTCTGAAGCCACGCTGGAGACAGAACAAGAAGGTGGGGAAAATGTCTCTTATTCCCACAAATCCCCATTCAATTTGTAACTCCAGCTCCTCCACTTGTGTCTGTCCCAGGCCTCTCCCGAGCAAAAGCCACACCAAATAAAGTTTTGGTGCTGCGACACAGACAGAAATCCTATAGCCTCCAGAAGGAATTCACGCTCTTTGCTGACTACCCTGAGCTGCTTTGACTTATTATCTGACCTGGATCTAAATTAGGTTTTGATTAAAGTCAAGAATAATTCTACTTGGAAAAATCCCACTGTTTAGGTTCAGAGTTAGCAAAAACTAGGGGAAAATTAAAACTGATTTCTCCCTTCGGGGACAGAGACCCTGAAGAGACCTTAGACGATGCCCCGTCACCCGTTGTGAGAGGCAGCCACACTGTGCCGTGTCATTCATAACCTGACCATGCTCCGTTTTCGCAGCGGCCACGTTCTCTCCCCACTTCTCCTCTGAGATCACTCCCGTAGAGACTGACAGCTCTGATGCCTGGTCAGCATCTCCTCATTTCAAGCGTGGGCTTATCCACAGTGTGTTTATTTCTACTCGTTCTTGTGCCAAGGTGGTACCGTGGCTTAGTCTGTGTCCCTCCCTGGTGTCTATCTCTTCATTGTCCACAAATGTGTCTTCTCTCAGCATTTGTTTTCCTGAGATCAGTGGGCCGAGTCACCTCTGTAAGACACTCTCCTTTCTCCTGAGCAATCCAGAAAAAAACTCTCTCTGCACTAGTCTCAGGCTAAATTCTCTCAATACGGCTAACCAGAACCAGACAGGAGACTGGAGCTTCACCAGAGCCTTTATACTTCTCTGTACCTCTCTTGAAATGACTGTCCTGAAACAATTTGGGATCGTTCCCCTTTTTCTTGACCGCATCCTCTTAGTGGATCGCAGCTCTCCCATTAGTGGATCACAGCTGTCCCGTAGGTGGATCACAGCTCTCCCGTTGGTGGATCAGAGGTCTCCCATCCAGCCTTGGGTAGGTAAACGTCTCAGACGCAGACTGAGTGAGACACGCGGGCTCCCTTTGTGTTTGATGGAAAGAATAAGGCAGCTCCATAAAGCGATTCATCTCACTCCACGATAAGCATTTAAAGCACCCAGATGAATGGTTTCTGAAGGTGCTCATCATCAAGCGTTGATTGCAGAGGCAGTAGAGACACCCAGGTAACACTGGCTGTCCGGCTTTGAGTGACTGAAGTTACGAGAGCCAAACACTCATCCATAGTGGTCCCACAAGTACATTTCTCTATCCTTTCCCAAGGAAGCGCTCCCAGCTCCCAGCAGAAGTGATGGTTATTAACTCCTGAGCTCACTTTGTGCTGCTCGGTACCAGGCTATGTCCACTGATGGGTTCGGTTCCCCCGTACCCACCCCTCTGCCTGCCTCTCTTATCCCACCCAGCAGCACTCAGGGGTATTTGGTAATGGTTCCAGTTTGGGTCCTATTCAAGTGCAAATCCAACAAAACCAGTGTAGCTGGGGACACGGCAAGGCATCCGCTGGCACAGCATCTTCTCCAGCTGGGATCTGTGGGGCACTCACTGCTGGCCTGCTGTACACGGCTTTTTACATGGTATCTCGCTGCTCTCATTTCCAGCAGATAAACTGTGTTTAAAACAGCTTCAAGGAGCAGGGTACTTTCCAGTTATCGCTTTCCCATGTAAGCTCTAAACGTAACTGTGGGGATGTCCGAGGTGACGGCTGGAAAGTGTCCACCACTGCCACCCCCCCATCAGCAGGCAGATGCTATTGGGGTGGATGGGAGAGTCCCTGGCACGGTCCCGCATGGCTGGAGGGGGGGTCACCACTCCCACTCGGCCCAGACCCAGCTCTCCCACCGCCCTGCCCCACCAAGGCGCGAGCCGGGCTCTTGCGGAAGGAGCGGGAGCCGGGAGCCGAGGGCTCACGGTGTTTGCGGTGCTGAGCGCACGGCGAGGACCGACTGCTGCCGCTGCTGAACAGGACGGCTGTGGGAAACACGGGGAACGCGGGAATACGGCTGAGCTGAATCAGTCCCTCCGGACTGCCGTGCTGCCCCTGCCCTGATAAGCATCAGACACTTCAAAGGAAGGCCCGAGTGCTACAGTGAAAAACCGGGGAAGGAAATATCCTCAAAGGAAGCATCTTTCTCACTCCTGACCGTCAGTTTTAGACTTACCTCTAAAGCATGAATGCTTATCTCGCCCTTCTCTGTCTTAAATCTGTACCTTCTCAGGTGTTTCTGCTCCCAACAGGTCCTTTTGCATACACAAACACTCTCTGTGGTGATAAATTCCACCGGTTAGCTATAAGATGGGTAAAAATGATCTGGTTTAATCGGTCCAGATGACTCATACTTCTGATGATCGTCCCTTTTCCTTGTACCTTGAGAAGGGACCTCTTTGCACACACCATGTACCTTCTCCAGACACTCATCACGCTACAGAGGCACCGCAGCCTTCCCTCTTCAGCTCCCATCTCGGCTAAGCTGCCCTGATATTTCCAATTAAACATTTCCTAGGTATTAGGATTGCTAATTCCTGATTTCCTTGGTTTGATGTACGTGAAAGAACAATCACAAGCCAATACAGTAGACCACGGTTTGGAGTACCTCTATCTGAAAAAAAATGTGACAGAGAACTAATGTCTAGTTTATATTTGTTGGAAGTTACTAAGACCAACTTTTATTTATACAGTATAAATAGCAACAGACCTGGTGTTACCACTTGTTTGTCTATAGGAAAGCCAGCAGCAGACACCCTGTGCTGTACACCACCCAGTATCCGTCATCCAGAACCAACAGTTTAAGGTCCAGTGCTACCAAACACTTCCACTATTTTTTCCCCCCATCTTTAAGGAGAAGAGTGGCCTCAATAGCACGCGTTATGTCATCCAGAACCGACAGTTTAAGGTCCGGTGCCACCAAACGCTTCCACTTTTTTTTTCCCCCCATCTTTAAGTAGAAGAGTGGCCTCAATAGCACGCGTTACAATCTGGCATGTCATCAGATTGCTCATGCAGTGCAAGTTAAAACCTTGTTGAATCTTGTTGTGCTGGATTGGGACCTAAAATATTGACCTCAACACTCAGCCTCCTGTGTGAGCGGTCTTCCCAAAATCCTCATTCAGAGGACAACAGTTCTTGGTTTACCTGGCCTTGCCTTCCCAAGCTGGGGAAATTCCTGTCCATGCACTCCAGAGTGACCCTCTGTATTGCTTTCTAGGTGGACCTCCAAAACTTCTTAATAGAAAGACTAGACAGATTCAGCTACTCACACCAAAGGGCAGACAAAATATTTAACTGCAACTATTAACAAACCAAACCAGGTGGAGGACAGGAGAGATCTAGTCAAAGGAAAGGCTTAGCATGACATAGCTTGCCACATCTGGTGGACCAGGACTCAAAAACGTCAAGCCCCATGAGTGCTGTACCCCAGACTAAGGTCATTAAGTGGAAATACTGCAGTTTCCAGCAATTTTCTACAGAGGACAGTCACTGCGGGTGAGAAGACCGCTGGAGTCCTTCCCTTCCATCAGCCATGCCTACCGTGTGGCTCAGCACCTGGCTTACCCCAAGCCAGGTATGTGTCCACCAAAACAAACTCCTGTCTGTGAGCAGGCTCAGGGAGTCTGTGACCGACCGACTACCACACGTGGCCCCTCACTCCGCTCTGAGCCCCCCTCCACCAGTTCCTTCCCCTTTTCCGGGACAGGCTCAGGCCCTTCAGCTGATGTCTTACTCTGCAAAGTGTTGCTCATGCCAAGGAGGGGTGTCTATTAATCATTAAGGAAAATATAATGCTTATCACTCTGCTTTGCACTGATGGAGCTAACGTTTCGTGGTCATCACAACTTGGCAGTGATAAAACCCAAACTGGTGCTGTTCGTGTGAAAATATCCAGATTCAATCAATGGACATGCAATCTCCTACCTCAGCTTCAAATGGGCGGGCTGAGGCAGGAGAAGACTTCTATCCCTGCCTACGGTGGTGTGAGAGGACATTCCCTTTTCCCTTGTCTTCTGAGTGGTTGAACTGCAAGGTGGGGAATTCAGTGATTGCCTCAGCCAGGAGGTCCGATCACGGTGAAGAAGGCAGCACCACCCCTGGCTGGAGCAACTCCTCAACAAAAGCAGTGTCTTTTTACTGTCTTCCTCACTCAACATCTCCTGCAAAGCAGCTGGACTCCAGCGCCGAGTGTTTCCCTGGCACTCCTGGACAGCCAACTGCCCCCACACCTCCTACAAAGCCTATTCATAGGAAACCCCACCCACCCCTGTGACCACCCCAGTGCCAGTCAGTTCTGGACCCAAGTTCAGCTGGTCACTGCGTCGCGCCGTGCAGGTGGGATGCCCGTGTGCTGTAGCAGGCTAAGAGCTGAGCCCAACTTCACCTGCAAATTCTTTGTTGAGAAAGTTGCCCACAGAGCCCCAACTGTGCAGAACATCCTTCTCTTTTCTGCCATTTCCATCCCCACAACTGATCCTTGCGGCAGTCCCCTGAGAAAGCTGTGCTTCCATGGCTGACTGAGGCTTGAAAGGATGTCCATCTTATTTTTAGTGGTCAGCAAAAATACTGCAGTGCACTAGCAAGTTCCTGTAGGCATCCTGCGTTATGTGGTAGAAAACCCAACACAAGGAAGACCTTCTGTGTCCACCAGCACCGTATTGGGCCCGGTGCAAGCTGGATGGTGAGACTGGGAATTTTTCGAGAGTTGTCCAGAGATCCAGTGGGGTAGAAAGGCTCACTATGATTTACAATGGCGTATTTCAATAATTAATTTCAATGCTCCAGTGTCACAGACATCCCCTGTTTTCACCGTACACGCTCTGGCATGGCTAACCCATGGCTTGGCTCCTGCAGCATTCAATTCCCTCCTCGGGGATCGGTTGGATGGGCACGGTGTTGCTGGTGCCAGGGGCAAGGGGCAGTGACAAAAACAGCCCTTTGGCCAGTGAAGTGCCCTCACCTGTCCCCCTTCCTCCAACCCCGGGCATGTGGCACTGGGGCTACCAGTGTGCTTGGCGGCTCTGCCACCACCGTGCCCTGCACCTCCAGCACCAGCCTCAGACAACTCCCTGACACATCAAATTCCTCTTCCAGGTTCCCACAGGCTCCCAATTCCTGCTCCTACATCCTCACACTGGCCCTACCGCTGCTGACAACACAGGCAGCCCTCGGTATGCACCACTGCCGTGCCCTGATCTGGCACGGAGCAGGCCTGGGGCACTGCCAGGTGGGCATGCAGCACATGCGTGGCACTGCCAGGAAGGCATGGAGCACAAGTATGGCTCCACTGGGCAGGTATGGAGCACACGCATGTCACTGATGGACAAACTGGGAGCACATGCGTGGTGCTGTCAGGTGGGTGTGAAGCACACACATGGCATTGATAGACAGACTGGGACCACATGCATGGCATTGATGGACAGGGAGCACGTGTGGCACTGATGAACAGACCAAGAGCACACGCATGGCACTGCTGGGTAGGCATGGAAAACACATGGGGTACCGATGGGCAGACCAGGAGCACACACATGGTACTGCTGGACAGACAGGGACCACATGTATGGCACTGATGGACCTATCGGAAGCATATGTGGCACTGATGGACAGGGAGCACGTGCATGGCATTGATGGGCAGACCAGGAGCACACACACGGAACAGCCGGGTGGCCGTGGAGCACACATGGGGTACTGATGAACAGACCAGGAGCGCACACGTGGCACCGATGGACAGACTGGGACCGCATGCATGGCATTGATGGAGCACGCGCCTGGCACTGCTGGGTGGGCATAAAGCACACATGTGGCACTGCTGGACAGACCAGGAGCACACACGTGGCACTGATGGACAGACAGGGACCACAGGTATGGCACTAGCGGACAGACCAGGTCTACATGTGGCACTGATGGACAGGGAGCACATGCATGGTGTGGCTGGGTGGGCATGGAGAACACATGTGGCATTGATGGACAGACCAGGAGCACATGCGTGGCATTGAGGGACAGACTGGGACCACATGCTTGGCATTGATGGACAGACGAGGAGCACACACATGGCACTGCTGGGTGGGCATGGAGCACACATGGGGTACCGATGGACAGACCAGGAGCACACGCGTGGCACTGATGGACAGACTGGGATCACATGCATGGCATTGATGGACAGACCAGGAGCACACACACAGTACTGCTGGACAGACAGGGACCACATGTATGGCACTAATGGACAGACCAGGACTACATGTGGCACTGGGGTTTGGACTAGATGATCTCCAGAGGTCCCTTCCAACACTGACCATTCTGTGATTCTGTGGTGGACAGGGAGCACACACATGGCACGGCTGGGTGGGCATGGAGCACACGTGGGGTACCGATGGACAGACCAGGAGCACACACGTGGCATTGATGGACAGACTGGGACCACATAAATGGCATTGATGGAATACACGCGTGGCAGTGCCGGGTGGGCATGGAGCACACATGTGGCATCGATGGACAGACAGGGACCATGTGTATGGCACTAACGGACAGACCAGGACTACATGTGGCACTGATGGACAGGGAGCACACGTGTGGCACTGATGCACAGCCTGGGACCACATGCGTGGCACTGATGGAGCACATGCCTGACACTGCCAGGTGGGCATGGAAAACACATGTGGCACCAATGGACAGATCAGGAGCACACATGTGGTACTGCTGGACAGACAGGGACCACATGTATGGCACTGATGGACAAATCAAGAGGAACATGAGGCACTGATGGACAGGGAGCACACGCATGGCATGGCTGGGTGGGCATGGAGCACACATGTGGCATCAATGGACAGACCAGGAGCACATGCATGGTACTCAGACAGGGACCACATTTATGGCACTGATGGACAGACCAGGACTACATGTGGCACTGATGGACAGGGAGCACACGCGTGGCACTGATGCACAGCCTGGGACCACATGCGTGGCATTGATGGAGCACACGCGTGGCGCTGCTGGGTGGGCATAGGGCACATACATGGCACTGATGGACAGCGAGCACACGCATGGCACCACCAGACACACGGCACATGCGTGTGACTGCTGGGGAGCTACAGAGCCACAGCTGCTGGCTGGGAGGCATAGGGCACATACATGGCACTGATGGACAGCGAGCACACGCATGGCACCACCAGACACACGGCACATGCGTGTGACTGCTGGGGAGCTACAGAGCCACAGCTGCCGAC